>NC_137888.1:32304127-32904127 GCF_963455335.1 Martes martes
AGATCATAGAGAGAGAAAATGGAGAAGCAGGGGTCGGGGGGAGCTGGGGGAGGAGGAGAAGAGAGAGAAAGGATATCAGTTGAGTTTTCTGGGCAATAAGGAGGAATTCATTCTCTAGCGGATTGGATGGAACCTCACCTCCAGTTACATTTCAAATGGTGCACTGCCCCTGCTCATTCATCAAGCTGCCAAGGGCTTGCTTTGCTGCCCTGTTTTTTGTTTTTCTTTTAAAATTCACATCTTAGCAGAGTCTTGAGTTGCCCAGCCTCATAATGAAAGTAACATAGTAAATCTTGCTTAAATAAAAATAGCTCCTAATATATCAAGGATAGATGGATGCCAAAAGGTGAGATCTCACAGCTGAGTACATTAGTTTCCCAATACTGCAAGCAAGTGTATAGCTTCCCTTTCATTTCTGGCCAAAGTTATTTTGTATCTGAATTGATTCCATTATGCAATAAAATAAAGACAATTTTACAGGCCAATATAATTCTCTTTGGGGAGATATTTGGATATTTTTCTTTATTCTGGGCAGTATAGAGTAAGAGAAAGTCAGCTTTAAACCCATGGGACTCTCTGAGCAGCTGTCTCTGCCCTCCTCCCACGCTCAGCACAGTGCTAAGCCACTGGAAATCACGAACCCTTTGTAGGGCATAGCCTAGAAGATGGCAACAGCGGTTCAAGGACAGGGGAAGGGAAGGAAAGGGAAGTAAACGGAAGCATGTGGAAAAATCCCCCAAACGTGTGATTAACAGCTATTTTCTGAAGCAAGCCTTCATCAAGGATCTGCAGCTGTGTCATTTGCTTCAGTGCTGCAGATCGTACAGGGCTAACTAGGAAGATACATGCAGGAATATATGTGGAGAAGGGTTAAAGGAAGTCCAAAATCTCTGGTAAGGATATGAGGTAAATGCCCTCACACCTTACCCTTACATACTCCTCAGCTTTACCCCTTCCTCCTATGGGAGGAAGATAGATTCCTAAGACACACACAAAAGTCCTCTTACCAACTGGGTATTGGTTCTTAGTTGCTGCTGTTTTTTGTTTTTGATGTGTTAGGGGTTTTTTTGGGGGGGGGGTAGAAAGGGAGGGCTTGATGGACACCCACTAACCCATTAATAATCCCCATTACTGAAATCAACATGCTCCAGGCTTTCAAGAAGCTTTCAAAAGATATAGAAGAGAGGCAGGTTTTGCAGTAGCAACCTGAATCTCTCCAAATAATAGGTCTGAGGAGCATCCAAGTTTGGGCCTGAAAACCTATCTACCACACTTGTAATAAACTCCTAATAAACAGATGGATTCTCAAGATATTTTCCATTTAATATTACACCCTAGTTCCCAAACAACCATAATTAAGGGGGACAAATGGAAAATGGGAAAAGAATGCGATGATATTCTCTCCCCCCCTCCCCATGTGCTCAAAGAGGTATATTTCCTCTGAAAGTTCCCCTTCAAGCCACCAAGCCCCCAGGTGGGCCTGTCTACAGAGTCCTCCTCCGCCCCTTCCTCCAAATGCTCAGGGGGGTTGGGAATCCACCTCCAAATTAAACAATCTCTCACCACTCCTGGAAACACACAAACCATTTCTTAACAGGCCTTTGTAACACACAGCCTGATAAAAATCACTTGAAAAGAAACAGGGCAGATGACCCAGAGGAGTTTGCAAGGTCAGGGCACTCCCCGGTGAGGGCGTGAAAGGGTGGGAGTTGCTGAGGTCAGGGTTAAATGACACTGCGAAATGAAGGCCCCTGCCCCGCAGTCTCCTTCCTTCATCTACAGATGGAGTCTCCAGTGAGCTCCGGGGTCTGGAAGCCTGCCCCTTCGGAGCCACAGAGAGGCCACGGAAGCCTATTTCAAAGCCGCATCTAAAGCAGCTCACTTAAAAGCGCCAAGAAAAGCCTGGCTGATGACCAGAATTGCCCCGAATCACTTGCTGCCGCTTTCTTGCAGGTTCATCAACGTTTCCCTTCGTCGCTCCTCGTCTCCTTTCCCTTTGGAGTGCAGGTTCTCTAGGACGTTGGGGGTGCACCCCCGGGATTTTCGGGTAGCAGCAGCAGTTTTGAACCGAAAGGCGGAATGGGATGGCTCAGCATGCCATCTCCCCACCCCACCTGTCTGCCGGAAAGCACAGGGGCCCCTAAAAGGATAACCCAGGACCCCTGCGGCCCTTCCCGCGCAGGGCCCTCGGGATGTCGCGGCGCGTGGCCGCTGAGCGCAAGCAGCCCCCGCCGCGCCGCAGCCCCCGCCGAGGAGCAGCAGTGGCTGCGGCAGCAGGATCACCACGCCGAGCTCCCCGCTCCGCCCGCCCGCAGGGCTCTGCCTGCCTCTCCCCATTGTGTCCGCAGCGCTGCGGGGCTGAGCCGCGCGAGCCGCTGCACCCGCGCCAACCCCGAGCCCCAGGCAGGGGGAGCGCGGAACGGAAGAGGGGGCACGGAGAAGGAGCGAGAAAGGGCCCCCAGAAGGGCACCGCGCTACATCAATAATGCAGAGGCGCCCGGACCTCCCTGCGATACGTTTTCCAGCTAAACGCCCCCAACTGGAGCGCTTCCTGGCACGTCCCACGCGTGTGGTTTTTGTATGTGAAAAATGGGACGCACCTTGTTCATTCATCTATCTTCTCTCCCTCTTCCTCGCTCCCTCAGATAAAGCCCCCCCCCCCCGCTTTAGCTTTAAACCCCCACCGTTCCACATCAGCACTGCACGTCCAGGCGAAAGAGGCGTGTTGGAAACGCAGGTCCTGAAAGACTTCACCGCCAGCATATCACTAAGAGTTCATCAAAATTCATCTAGTAATGCATATTTTCAAAGCACCCGTTCTCACCCTCCTTGTTAGAAAACGCTTTCAAAGTTTGGAAGCTCAAATGGCGTCGGAGCTGCTGGTTTCTGCGCCTCTGCCCACATCATAACCACGGTACGCTCAGAGACCCCGAGATGACGCGGGGAAGTTGCTCAGCACGAGCCCGGCAGGCCCCTGATGCTCCGAGCATCCCTAAAAGCAGTTCTCCCGTGTGTCCCCAGGAAGCCCAAATGCGGCATAGAACCGCTTCACACAAGGATTAACCCAGCCCCACACAACAGACACAGATCCCGAAACTTCTTTGTGAAGCAGGGGCAGCCCACCCGGAACGGACACCCCGAACAACTTGCAAGGGAATAAAAACAAAACAAAACAAAACAAACAAAAACCCACCCACTCACACACACACACACACACAATAAACCAAAACAGAACCCATGGCATCCCTGCAGGGAAACTTGTTGAATCCCGCCCGAGCGTACGGCTGCAATTTCCGATTTAGCCTGAAGGTTTCTGATTCTACCCCCAAATACCTCAGTGCACCAGTCACAATTTCTGGACAAACTGCGGAGTCCTGTCCGCACCCATTCTGCACTCCAGCAACTGCCAATGGAAAACCGAGCGTGTCCCTTTCGACAGTTTCTAAAGCCGGCTGTCACTTCCTTTGCAATCATTTGGGAGACTTACCCTTCCAGAGGACTGTTTCGGAAATCTAGCGGTTCTGTGGTGCAGGCGCTGCCCTCCAACTTTGCTGTGCACGGAGACCTTCCCGAGTTTAAAGCAAGCCAAAGCTGTCTGGGACTTTTAAAACCAAGACTGGGGAAATTAGGGAGAGAGTAAAGTCGGGTTCCTTCTCAGTATCAGCACCCTGGAAAAATCTAGTCCTTCTTCGGTAGAGAATTCTTTGAAACCCGTTATCTGTATTACTATTAATGCGCAGAGCAGACGGCATTGCATGCAAATAGGTCCAAGTGTGCGCTTCTATTGGTGGCTGCGGAGGCCCCTGGGTCCTACTGCTCCGGCTCTAAACTACACAGCAACACTACGCACGCAGCTTTGGAGGCGCGGAGGGGAAAATGGATTTAATTGATTCGTTACCTCTGGTATTGTAATGCCTGCTGCGATGTTTAACCGGGGGAAAAACCCTCACATTTGAACTCCTGTCATGTGATCTATCATTTCATTTTTGCTTTTAATTGTCTCCGCAGAGCGGCTTTGCAAATACAAAGGATTTTAAAAGAACATTTTTCTAAAGAAAATTCACAGATACTTTTGGCAGAAAAAGCCTCTTTTCTGCTCTCTATAATGCATCATTTGGATATGAATCCAAGAAGTGTTTCTATAGTCAAATACTACTGCACTTCACTTATGTAAAATAACACTTAATTTCATTCTTGAAAATGCATGGCTACTCCTAATTAAATGAGTAGGTTAAAATGGTAGAAGCTAATATATGAATGTGCTGATTATAGAACATGGGGCATATATTTTAAATGATACCAAAAATGCATCAATGACAATGCCATGGACGTCATTTTTATTTTACAAAATAAATTCAGAAATATTTTATTTGTGCATACTGATAACAGAAATATAAATCAACATAAAGATGTTGGTAATGTCACAAGATTTCAAGCGTTTACTATAAATTGCCATATTTTCTTTTTACAGTTTCCCCTCTAACAAACCCAATAGTAATGCAAATTGACATAACACGGGAGGCTTAAAGTGAAGCAGGCCTGTGTTGAGTGGTGTTTTGAAATATTGTAACATTGGGCGAAAACACTTTAGTACATCATCATTAAACGTATCTATCTTAAAAGTTAGAATATTACTCAGTCTTTCCATGTGAACTTAAAGCCCTTAAGCATCATTTTCCCTTGACCTTTAATTTTGTAGAGGAAAAGAAATTCTCATGTAAACTGAAATGACACAGACTCTCCACCAAGTTCCATCAAAGATATTTGCTGATATTACAGCTTAGGAAATAGCATGCTTTTATTGTGCTTGAGATGTAAATAGTAATGTAAATTTAATTACACAATTATTATGGCTATAATTTACAGCTGAATGTTGTTAGGCAGTGATACACTGAATAAGGTCAGCAACAACCAACTCATAAATTCACCATCCATGTGTAAACTAAATAAATGAAAATGCAAAAGGCAAAAATAAAACAGAATTGAGATTCCATTCCAAATATATGTATAGCATTTGAATTTATGTAGTATGTGTTACAATCCTTCTTCATTTCCATAACTCCTTCCCCTTCCAGCCCCTTTCCCTTCCCCCATCAGTAACCCTTGACAACAGAAGTGTTACTTTGAGTCCAGGTTACCAGGTTGCCTTTGCTGCTTTCCAGACCTAACTTAGAGCTTACGTCCTTGTAGGAGACAGAATTAACTCTTGCATGATTGAGGTGTGAAAGAAGAGAGTTGCCTTCAGGGTTAGAAAACCGAGTATTCTTATGTATATTTCAAAAATTTTTGCCTAATATATATCCTTGAAACATCCATGACCACTAATTTAGAGTGAAAAGACATGATCAATTGTCATTACATCAGAGTCAATTTGCACCATTTTCCCACTGCTATTGTGTTCCTGGAACAGCCTTTTGGAATGTCTTTTATTCAGGATGGTTACAATCACTTTAGGCTAGGTTCAGAATTTTTCAATTTACAATAAAGTTAACATGAAAGTATCAAGATACTATTATATTCAGTATAAGACTGTGAAGGACTCATTGTCTGTAAAAAGAAAAAAAAAGAAGCTATTATTTAGTATAGTAAGAAAAGGATAATGACCATGCAAAGTTGAATGGAGAAGACTGATAGTCAATTCTTTTTTAAAACAAGTATATTATTAAAGAAAAAAAAAAAACCAAGTGTATTACTGGTCTTTCAACTTCCTGTTACAAGTAGGCTTGAAAAAATAATCATTTCCAGTCTGAATGCACATTGAAAGTTGTGCATTTAATGAATATCTTTTTCAGAACTGAGAGAAGATATGTTTTATTCAGGCAGAGTTTGTACAAAATTAATGCAATTTATCTATGACCATAATTTAATAGAGAATTTGAATAGTGGACAAATAAGAACAAATAAATAAAAGCCAGCCTATTAACACGCTTAACGTACAAGTGTTTGATCAATTTCATTCACTTTCTGCATAAAAGGTCAAAGTAAACATATAGCAGCTGATCAGAATCATAAATTCAACTTATATATTTTTCAAGAAAAAAGATACTCAACATCTCTTCAATAAGTTACTTGTGTTTATCCAAATTATGCTCATATATTTTGATATATATAATATATGGTATATTATATATACATATTTATAAATATTTAAAATATATTACTTGGATATAGGGGTATGAAATATTTTAAACAAATAATATTAAAACCATAATAGTTTTCACCATTCCTAAACTGTAAAAGTATCCTTGATCTATTCTTTACTATTTGAAGTATCCTTGGACCCCTCATTTTGTCAGTACAGTTTTCAAGGACAATATATGCTCTGTCAGAAACTGATTTCCATTATGCCCTTGATCATGATGACAATGTCTTATTATGGCTAATGTGAGCATCTATAAAAGTTGGAAAGCAAAACATACCTGGCATATCCCTGTATCCCATTACTGTAATCAACTTTCTAAATTTAAATCAGTAAACGTGTAATAACATACCATTTAGTGAAATTTAATGAACTCTAATGACATACAGCTACTATCCAAGCTATTTTTAAAATTCTGTGTCTTTAATAATTTTGAAATACACATAGGTTAAAAAATTTCAAAGTTATAGATGTGTATCCATTTGTCTACTTTAAATAGAAAATGTATTCATGCTTGATTTTTGACAGATGAAAAGGAAATTAGCAGACATAAATTATACTTTGAAAGTAGAAATATAAAATTAAGGATGTGGTCAAATGGACATTTTTTTTCAGTAGTAAATCAGTAGTAAGTAAGCAGTAATATTCACACCAGTTGCTAACTGGGATACTATGATGTATTGAATAATTCACTAAAACATCTTCTAAATACTGTAGAAAGTTGTAAAAGATTACATGTAAATACATGGCTCATAAATTAATTTGGCCAATTGCTAAACAAGGTGAAGAAAGTACAACTCAGAAGTTAAAAATAAGCCTATAGAAGGTAGTAAGTTTGTGGATAAATATGGACCTCAGAATGATAAACTAAACTTGACACTAAGTAGAAAAGATGAGAACCTCATGGTACAGCGATTTTGGTAAATGATCACCGTGAAAGGAATGCTCATAATATTTAGAATCCTAGTAAAAATTGGCAAGCAGAAGAGGCATGGAGGAGGATGTGTTACTGTATATCAAACAGGATTGTAAAGCAAGCAAGATAAAAGTTGACAAAAATGTAGAAGTGAGATAGTTTGGCAAAAGATAAAAGAGGAAAAACAAAACAAAAGAGAAATGGGAGACATATCTGTTACAGTACGCTGAGATTAGAGGAAGCATTAATAAACAGTTTTAATTCAAATATTAAGTTCTTAAGAATATGTTACGTATTAATCCTAGAAAATCTGTGAATAAAAACTACAAATATTTTTATGAAAAAGAGACAAAAACACATAGACCTATCTAAAATGTTTATAAAATGTGAGATAATGTTTAGTTACAGCAAATAAACAAATGGATGTGGCTATCAATTGTAGAATACTACATACACACGTAAAATATACCGTTATTTCCAATATAAGGCTAAACATGCAATCGATTTTCTATATGCTTATTATATCAAGCCTAATGGTCAGATTTGTGATTTGCCTTTCTAAAGATACGAACTGGTTATACTATTTAGAAGGAACTCTGTACTGACCAAAGTCTCAAATATTTAAAAGTCACTTCTTAGTCTATTTTAAGGAATCCTTTAGGACTTGCTTACAAAGCATACTGAAACAGTAATTATTTTAAACTTTGTTTTTATTCATATACCATAATTCTTATGATTAAATTCACTCAAAATGTAATGTTATTTGCTTTTGTCCGAGACCAAACTCTCCCTTTATAAAGGTAATATTAAAGTCGAGTCACTTGCTCATTTAGTGAATATTGAATCTACTTTTCATGGTACTCTGTCAGATACATAAAAGTGGATGACAATATAACAGAAATTGCGACTACCCTTATTTTTATGTAAAAGCAAAGAGAAATGAATATGACAGCATCATTTTCTAGGAAGGGACAGATTGCAGAATACAAATTTTAATATTAAATAATAGTAATGTTAAATATAGTAGTTTGTGTTTCCTATGCTGGAGCTTAGTAACAGAAAACCTACTTAAAATAAAGTTTTACGCCTTTCCTTATTACTTTTAAAATACCTTCCCTTGCCATATTCCCAAGAATGCTACTTCTCTTAGGCAGCATTTAAGTGTAGGTAATCAGCATACACTTTATTTAGAAGCAGAAAAGTGAATTTTAATGGTTTTTGGTTTAAATATCTGTACAATACTTTGGCCCGATGAGTCAGTTTTCATGTTGGTTTCTTTTCCTACGGTCGTAAAGACATCTTATTCTTCAATTGCATGACTCACTTGTCAAATAATGGTTTCCCAAGATTAAATAATAGATGGATGGAGGGCTAGATGCGAATAGGTGATGGGATTAGAGAAGTAATCGAAAGAGTAGATTAAGAGTAGATTTTGGCTCTGGAAATGATGGTGGAAATGGCTATGACTATTCTGGTAATATAATTGCATTAAGTAAAATTTTAAGAGAACACTAAATATTCATAAATGTATATATTTTTAACCCAAGAGCTTTTAAAATGGAACATGGGTTCTGAAGGGCAAAGATCCAATAATTCAATTCTGACAAGCAAACAAATTAACATAAAAAATTAAAAATAGAGTAAGAATAACTAATTTTTAAAATAAAGATTGGTACAGACTGAAAAAAATAGTTTGGGAAAGGCCAACATCTGGGAGTGAGACTTGAAGAATAAAATGAAGCAGTCATACCCTACTTCCTGAAAGGTGGAACAAAGTTAATGAATAAATAGACATTGGAAACTACTTGAATCCTAAATTTTCTTTTGGCCTAGTCATTGAGGTAAAACGTTTCCAAATTCAAAGGAGATATAATATTTATGATTAAGAAAAAATCAAGCTTATTTAAACTCATTAATATCTGTGTGTTGTGAATATGGGTGGCTCTCTTTCTTTTTCTGTTTTTTGTTTATTTGTTTGTTTGTTTCATGTTCCAAAAGACACATGTATTAATTTTGTCAAAGAAATAAATTAAAAAGTAAATTTTAATATTAAGTCAAATAAACACATATTTCCATTTATCTCATATTATTTCTGTACTTTAGGAAGGTCACTAGCCTTTTTAACCTCAGATCACTGCTTTCTCATGTAGAAATAAATCTTGTTACTGTGAAAATACATGTATGACGAGGTTTGGTAAACTTTACATTTTTAAAATAATGTTAATTGAAATTAGAAGAATGCCTAGCTATTTTAATTTCATTCAACTATTTCGTACCAGGAAGATTACAAACCATCCTGTAAGTTGCAAATATGATTACCAAAGCTCTCTGTAATGTTTTTAGAATTTTTTAAGGACATACAAAACATTCTTCTTTTCTAAAATAAGGAAGTGGGGACTAAAACAGTAAATAATAAGAAATTGCCTGGACAATTTCAAGAATGGGCTTATTAAAATATCTTGTAAACAATTAGGGTATTTGGAGGCACAAAAGAGCATGGGCTTAAGAAGGAATCCTATGTGGCAAGACTTATTTTTTTATACTTCCTGAGTTAGACAGCTTTTAGATCATGAGAGTTTCTTAAAAGGAGTTTGTCTTGATGCCAGATAGGCATTTGACAAAGGCTTTGTCATTTCGTTGTATACAAAGCAGAGAAAAACTGGCTGGATGATAGTACATTTAGGTGGATTTGTAGCTAATTAAACAAGTGGACTTCCTGGGTTGATTTGTCAATGTTAACCTCAAATGTCCTGCCACAAGCCTGTGTACTTGATTCTGTGAGGTATAACATATATATTTTCAGTGGAGAAATCTTCATCAAATACACAGCTCAGGTATAGCTAAGAGAGAGAACTAACATCTTGAAAAACTACCTGAATAAGGAAATGGACATTCAAAATTTATTTAAAAATAGGTAAACACATAAAAGCTGAAATACAACATCAAGGAATAGAGTATTTGAAAATTAAGTTGAGAACAATGAGAAACCACCTATGGGGTTAAGCCAACCATAAGCTCAGGAGAAGTTAATGGCGTGATGGTAGAACTAATAAAACAATCTGGAAGGAAGGAAGGCAGGAAGGAAGAAAAGAGAGAGAGGAAGAGAGAGAGAGAGAGAGAGAAAAGAGAAGAAGAAAGAAAGAAAAAAGACAATCAGAAAATAGGGTATAAACCAGGATAGTGATAGATCTCATGCTAGCATATAGGGGAAAAAGTAGGAACATAGATACTTAACCCAGGGAAAGGATTTTTTTAGAAATCATGATTGTTGACTTCTTTTGTAGAGCTATCATAAAGAAGAAATGGTGAGACACGCACAATATGTTATTCTGGCACTCTTTGAGTATAAAATTATATGGTTATTATTTCTATAAAAAAGATATTGGCCAATGGACATTCATATATTAAATATAATATGAAAAAGATACTAGCCAAGGACATTCATATATTGAATATAATATGAACTTTGGACCTAAGTAGTCTTCAGATTCCAGCAAGGAATACAAAATATGAGGTATATTAGAACAAAAGATCCTTGTTTAAATTAAGCTGAGTCTCCCTGATCCATTTATGAGGACTTCTTAATTCCAATTATGCACATAAATGTGCATAAAACTGCCCAGAAAGAGGCAAGTAGGGAAGGCAAGAAAGATAAAGAGCATGATATGTGTAAATTATAATGTTCCCTGTATCATTCAACAAAAACATGCAAAATAAGCTAACTGTATTCTTTTGCCAGAAAGTTAATGATGATGGCATGAATTATGATAAAACTGTAAATTCTTGGCACAAAATGATAATTCTAAGAAGATTTATTTTTAAAAATAAAGATAAAGTGTTTCACTGAGATAATTTAGGTGTACTTTGCCAAATTAAACAAATGATTTATTACTTTCTAACCAGAATAATGTCTAATTTTTATAAAAAGATAGTGTGTGTTTCTTCATGCACCTATGTTTTGCAAACTGAGAAGAAAAGTCTTACTTGAGAACTATTTAATTAACACACTCCATAACTATCCATGCAGAATAAACAAATTAAATGATGGTTACATGGAGAAAATATAAAAGATTTATGTTACTGTGCACACGGTTTTTTATGATACTGATCTGTCCAATTGAATGTTTATTGTGTTCTTTAGTAAACTAAATGCCGAAAACCTCCACTGAAGGGGCTCCTGGGTGTGGCTTAGTCCATCAGGCATCTGAGTTTTGATTTCGGGTCAGATCATGACCTCAGGGTTTTGAGACTGAGCCCTGCATCAGGCTCTGGGCTGGGTGGAGTTGCTTGATGCTCTCTTTCCCTCTCCCTCTGTCCCTCCTGCCCCCACTCTCTCTCCCTTTCAGACAAACAAGGAAACAAACTGTCCACTGAAAAAGAATGGACTCCAAAACTTAAATTATTCCAAAAGGTCAAAACAAATTCAAAGAAGGATAAACAATATACAACGTGTGCTAAAAAACTAGTATGCTAGACTTAACAGAGGGAGTAAAGCTCTTGTTTGCAATCATAACTTGAAAATAATTGAGTATATTAATCAGAAAAAAATTACTGATGTATGCAAGAAGAATATGTTTATCAAGAAAAAGAAACCAAATGGTTAACATGAATGAAGATGGGATAAATACCCTTGCTTATAAAATTGTTTATTAAACACAGAAGAAATTCCAATAAGCAGAAAGTCAGGTGAAAAAACTTTAGAATGAATGATATTTTTAAATTTTAGTTCACTAAATAATAGATAACATATGTTACAACATGAATGTGCACACACAAGCATGTTATAGGACACAAACACTGCGTGTGTGTGTGTGTGTGTGTGTGTGTATTAAAGGATGCAGAATCTTTACACTGATACATCTCTCTGCTTGAACATCTGGTATCCTTTTGCACAGAAAGGAAACTTGAGTAGTCGAGGCACCTACTAAAAAAATGGAAGGTAATTTTGTTGTGTGTAATAGAGTGTATTCATGTTTGACAAATAAGTGTCTCTTCCTGAGGTTCCTCTCCTTTCAAGAAGACCACACATCTCTATGTGAATTAGCTACAATTAATGAGGTTTTAGCAGAATTTTTAAGAGCCAGAACCTGACTTACTATGTTTTTTTGTCCCCATTACTAGACGATGGCTTGTCTTCCCAATAGAAACTGCTTAGTCCCTCTGGGTTTCAGGGGTGGTGACAAGGAATCAAGTCACAGATGATTTACAGAGAGGATATTGCGTCTGTGGAAAATGAACCTTTATTATGGTAAGCACTTCGGACTTGGGGAGCATTAGTTATTGCAGCATAATCTAGAAACCCCAACTAAAACAGTATGGAATTGAAGAAACCAGCTTCCATGAATGATTTTCTGTATACAGCCATACAGTAACTAGAAACTAGTTTCTATTCTCAGTAGCCACTCCTGAAAGAGTTGAAATACATTGTCTCCATGGCTACGTCAGCATAACTATAAAGATAACAAAATAGCTCTAAAACAAAAATAGCCTTTACTTTTAAATAGTCTTAAATCTCCTTTTAAGTGCTTTCAAAATTTGAACTATTTGAAATTTCCACTTACGGCCTTTATTTAAAGGCTGATAGCTATAATAGAAAGAGTGAATTTAGAGGTCTCAGTGATCTTGCAACCTGATTTGAGCTCATCTTGGGTTTGAATTTTCAAACCAGAAGTGTAGGAGGCAGAGGAGAAAGAAATACATTCAATTGATTATAAAACTTTAGTAATCTGAGAACCATCATGTTTTGCTGGAAAGAAATTCCCACAAATAATTTTATAGACTGTTACTGAATATTTACCTAAAAAAATAAAAAAAACTCAAACAAAGATAGAATTACTGATATTAAAAATAAAATTAAGCACCTTTCAAATTAATAATTTATATGAAAACCAAATTCTTCAAATTATAGAATTATAGATTGATTAATGTCCCATTAAAAAAAAATCACTAAATCCAACCTGCTCAAAACAGGGGAAAATGATAGTGGTAGTATGAAGGATTAAAAACAAATTATAAAGCACCTAAAAGATAATGGATCCATAGACTAGAAATAGATGCAGCTTATGAATAATAAATCTTGCCAAAATAGAACCACCAATTACTTTGCTTGTATTATAAAGTTTAAAACACAATGCTTAGTAGATACAATTAAATAAATAACTCATACCCCAAAGTATAGATAAGAGTTACTGTGAAAGTATGTTTGATAATTGATTACAACTTAAACAAAAATTTATAGAAAATTGTGAGATCATGCGCCTTACAGAAATGTACTACGTAGGAGGGTGCTGCAAAAAAATGATAATAAATTCCATTTCAGTGAAGATGATTTATGAACTGGTATAGAACATAAGCAGCACATTGCTTAAGTTCGCACATTTTTTATGACTTGCTTTTTGACTGGGTATATGTATTTTTTAAAAAAGATTTTATTTATTTATTTGAGGGAGAGAGAGAGAGCATGGGCAGGGGGAGGGGTAGGGGAAAGGGGAGAGGAAGAGGGAGGGGAAGGGGGAGAAGCAGACACTCTGCTGAGCAGGGAGCCTGATGCAGCCTCTCTCTGGGACCTGGGGATCATGACCTGAGTTGAAGGCAGGCGCTTAACCAACTGAGCCACCCAGGTGCCCAGATGGGCTGTATGTATTTTAACAGTACTTAGGGGAAGGCATGTAAATAAAGAAACTTTATGATTTTGCCATGATCATCAGGAAAAGCAACGTAGATCCCTCAGCAAATCTTGAGAACCTTTTTTTTTCCCAGAAAATAAGTAATATTAAGCCTCATTTCAACCATAATAGTTTAAATCCCATCTGCTAAATTATACTATCTCTCCTTCAAGTTATATGGCATTCTGAAATGAATCATTGACCCTTAAAATAAATTACAGGTTTGAAATACCACTCTGATTAATAGCTTTTGGATCCATCCTATGGTTCTCCTCAGAGGGAATTCTGCTTTACAAAGGGATACTAAAACACCATAGGAAAAACGATCTCCCCATCTTCTTACATGAATCGGGAGGATGTGGTTCATACCACATTCTACCCCAGGCTGACTTTTCAACACAGTCAACATTACCATAGATCATATTCACAATAATGTCATTTAGCCTATGGAGGGTACACAGAAAATGCAGCAAAGAAACGTAAAAAGACCTTACAATATTTGAATCTGAGGCCTATCTTTTGGTATTTATTCTTGCCCATAATTTTCAGGATTTATTTATTTATTTATTTATTTATTTATTTATTTACCTATGTGACAGAGATCACAAGTAGGCAGAGAGGCAGGCAGAGAAAGAGGAGGAAGCAGGGTCCCCGCTGAGCAGAGAGCCCTATGTGAGGCTTGATCCCAGGACTCTGGGATCATGACCGGAGTCGAAGGCAGAGGCTTTAACCCACTGAGCCACCCAGGCACCCCCATTTTTAGTATTTCTATACCTCTGGAAAATAGACTGTTAGAATGTTGAGGCCAAAGCATATGCTAAAAGGAAAAAGACCTCACTTGACAGGCTATCTTTACAGCACTTTCCAAGCCCTCCAGGCTCTTCCAACCACACCCTTCGCCCTGGACTGTGCAGAGTCCCTCTGCTGGAAGAGTCCAGTCTGGGCTACTGTTTTTTCCTGTGTGCAAAAGGCGTGTTCTAGATCTGCTACGTCTCCTTTCAGTCCACATTAACAAATAGCCTACGGTGCATCTCATCCTTATTATGAGTCGTGAACTCTCCATTGAGAGCTGAAGTATTTCATCTGAGAACATTTCATGTTTTCTGTGTACTTCAAAAGATTTGCATTTTATCTGGAAATCTTTGTATCTTCCTCTAATTTAAGCAACAGGAGGATGTGAAATACGAGATATCATGGCTAAATATATTTTATTCTCCCTTGAAGTTGCTTTAGGTTGGAAAGCCTGAACATATTTCGTAGGTGGGAGGGAGATCATTGCCACAGGAAGAATTTAGATGGGTGAAACTAGTCCAGGACTCCATTGGAAAGTATGGGATTCCATACTCCCTTTAGAGCTTATGTTAGTGTAGTTCCCGGCTAAAGATGAAGACCCAATTTGCTTTTTAAAATTAACTATACAGAGCAGTTTAATGAACACCATAGACTGAAAAAAGGAGGAAAAGCAATCTACCCTATTCAGAAGCTTATGAAAGTTGCATAGTAAAGTATACAGAAAACACCCTAAAACGACAGGGTGCCTAACTAATTATATAGTTAGTAAAGTGCAACCTAGGCGTAAATACTACTGAGGACAACGAAAAAGAATCATCTCTGAGAGGTGAGATTAAGTTAGGCAGAAATAGGACCAGTTCGATTTCTTTAAAAACTGACCACAATACAGAGAAGAAATATAGATTTCTCATTGCGAGAAAACTGTGAACAAATGAAACTTCGCGAAGGAACAATAAAAATGATTAAGGGTATAAATGAAATGATTAATGGACAGAGATTAAAAGACAGTATCCATTAAATTTGGTAAAAAGACTAATGGGAAATTCAATCACTTGAAAGCATCTAAAGGGTAAAAAAGAGGGGAGAAAGAACAAATTTTAGGTTAGTCAAGAGAAAATAACCAGAAGTAATGGGATGAAATTGAGTATAGGAAATTTTTGAGTGACTATCACAGAAAAGGCGGCTTTGTTAGGTCTATTAGGCTGAGGAATTGTTTCCTAAGGGACGGAGTAAAAAGCCCTTTTGCTTTAGCCATTTATGTAGAGCAGACAAAGAAGTGGGTAATGGTGTAGGAAACAATTCTATATTCACAAAATTATGGACATTATGATCTAATAGCTCTTGTCCTGCCAGCACAAAAAGTCTCTAATGCACATAATTCTTTGGCTTCCAGCTTTTGCATTTTCTCATTTTAGGAAAAGCTGGTAGAACGCTGAACGGGGACCTTGAAAATGGACTTCTTCCCTGTACTTCCATGACTTCTGTCACTGCATCGCTTTCCCATTTTCATGTAATTTACTATATTAGTATTGGTGAATTACAAGTCCTTTAGCAAGAAAAATATTCAAATGTATGGTTTCCAAATAAATGTTGGTTTGCGATATGAGAATCTTAGTGACACATCTGTTTGCTCTACTAGCCAACTTAAAACTCAATAAAGATTGCTTTCATCCCCTTGGTTTGATAATGTTTTTAAGATATCTTATAATCATAAAAAAGATATAATCATAACAAAGCTGTAATTTATCTAGCATTTAAACAACTGAAAGATTGAGCATGTAAAATTATTGTCTTTATACACTGTCCCATGAAACTGATAGTCATAACAATGGTTCTGTGATACACAGAAGTTATCTTCAGAATCACTTCATCAACAACATTGTATATTTTGGCTTTTTCCAGTGTATTCCATCTAATTTAAAAGGAGAGTGATCCATGTATTTTATGAACATTAACTCTAAACTTTAAAAATTAATCATCTAGGATAACATGGTGCTGAATGTGTTAGATAAGAATTTCTCTTCTAAATAATCAGCTAATGTTTTTTGCATGAGGGTTTTTATCCAGGAACACAAAAGGATTTACCTAGCATTATGTATGGAGTAAAATAGAAACTGAGCTGCTAAAAGTTGTTGATAATACTTGAGGGTTTTAAAAATATACTTACATATTCTCTTATTTAATCTTCACCGTTACCCTCTAGGTAAATTCCAGCTCAATGAAATTAAATGACTCACCCAGCATCACTCATTTGATGCCGCAGTAGGACGCTGATATCATGCCCTTGGGCTTTAAGCACTGATTTTCTTTACACTGCATCCTTTGGTCTCTCACAATAAAATAGGCAATAAACTTTTCTAAACAAACGTTTCATTTTCAGTTTGTGAGATTATCCTCCCTGGGCATGAAGCAACATGTTATAACCAAAGAAGAAACAGACTATAAGTCAGAAGTCTGGAATTCTACTCTTGGTTACGTTGCTAACTGTCAGATCTGAAGTAAGTCACGGAATTGTTTGCGTCTCGGTTTCCTCTGCTATCCATATTGGGTTACATAGTGTTCAACAAAATTATTAAACCCTAAAATCTGATCCAAAACTATAATGGCATGGCTTTCAAATGTAAAACCAATTTTTAAAAACTAATTTTTAAATCTAATTTTAGATAAAATTAATTTTTAGGTAAAATTAACTTTAATTTTAGATAAAATCTAATTTTGTGTCTAATTTTATCTTTGCAATTTTGTATCTAACACTTTCATTAACTCTGAGGAACTATCCAACAAACTTGAAAACTTCCTCATTTGTGCAACAATGTAAATTAAGTCACCAGATGATAGGCATTGTTTAATGGGTAAATAAATTATAATTTATAATAAATATTAAGCAATTTCTGTAAAAATATTCCTAACATTTTAATTTCAGAAATCTATTTACATTTTCAGTCTTTGGGATGAGTGAGGTCAATATCTATCTATCTATCTATATACATATAGTTACGTACTAAAAACATGAAGGAATCAATGTCAGTTTTCCATCAGCTTAGGGATTTATTCTTTTCAAAGGCAGCAAAGTGATGGAGTTTGTATTCTTGCTCTCCTCTGCACTTCTTAGACCACTGTCAATTTCCAGACTTGGCACTTTAAGAAGAATATAATAACCTGGGGTATTTCCAGAGAAGAATGACTCTGAGGATAAGGAGAGCCAAAATAAAATAATATGCTTACAATATTGAAGAAACTGAGGATGTTTATGGCGCAAAAGTAGATTCAGATCATTTTTGATAGCCAACGAGGTACTTTTCTCTTTGATATGATTAGTGTCCTGGAGAAAATAATGTATCGGTACAAAGAGTCACATGATAAGACAAGGTAAGATTTATTCTGTCCCCTTAGCATGAGCATACACACTTATGCAACATTATCCACTACATACAAATTCAATACGATAGTCATATAGTAGTGAAAATAACATTTGTTCTTATTTTTAAACTAATCCATCTATCTGAGCAAAACCTGGTGTTTCCTGAAAGAGTCATAAATTTATGAAGCTGCCAGATACTATGTTAGTCTTCACAGATACAGCAAGAAACAAACCTACAAATTTCCTGCCCCCAGAGGCTTCTATTCTAGTGGTCTGAAACAGATAAATAAGGAAACAAATAGAATGCAAGATAACTAAAGACCATGATGACTGATATGAAACACACACACACACACACACACGAATGACCAAGAGGAAAAAGGCCACAGTACCTTGGTGCACAGAGGAAGATTTTTTGAGGAAGTTTCATTTATTTTTTTTTTAAGATTTTATTTATTTATTTGACAGACAGAGATCACAAGGAGGCAGAGAGGCAGGCAGAGAGAGAGGAGGAAGCAGGCTCCCCGCTGAGCAGAGAGCCCATGCAGGGCAGCATCCCAGGACCCTGGGACCATGATCTGAGTGGAAGGCAGAGGCTTTAACCCACTGAGCCACCCAAGCACCCCAGGAAGTTTCATTTAAGCGAATATCTTACACATAAAAAAAAATTAGTCAGCTAGATACAGAGCTAGAAGAACCGCAACTCGGGTACATGGATGAAAGAGGAGGAAGAATGACTGAGAGCATAGGGGAAAAATAGCAATCAGTGGGATAGAGAACTAGATCAGGTGAATGGATCTACACAACAAGGTGGGAAAGAGAGCTAAGGTAACAATGGATGGATGGGTGCTTGTTATTGCATCAGAAGCAGGAACAAGCATGGAGGTATGGAATGAGTGAATTATTCCTGTTACCTATACTACATGTAGAAGAAGAGGGGCATCTGGGTGGCTCAGTGGGTTAAGCCTCTGCCTTTGGTTCAGGTCATGATCTCAGGGTCCTGGGATCGAGCCCCGCATCAGGCTCTCTGCTCAGCGAGGAGCCTGCTTCCCACTCTCTCTCTGCCTGCTGCTCTGCCTACTTGTGATCTCTCTCTCTCTTTCTCTCTCTCTCTGTCCGATAAATAAATAAAATCTTAAAAAAAAAAAAAGAAGAAGAAGAGTGAATTTAAGAATATTATTAAATCTTAGAAAATTATCTCGGTTAATACAGGGACTTTTGAGAAATCATTTCCTTCTCCTTCCCATATTCAGTATATTCACAAAAACCTGCACACAAATGTTTGTGGAAGCTTTATGTCTAATTGCCAAAGCTTGGAGCCAACCACGAGGTCTTTTAGTAGGTAAATGGGTAAATTGCGATACCTCCAGAGAAGGGGACTGTAACTCAGCACTAAGAGGAAATGAGCTATCAAGCCATGAGAAGACATAAAGGAAACTTAAAAATGCACATCACTAAGTGAAAAGAAACCAACTGGAAAAGGCGACACACTGTATCATTTCAACTCTGCAACATTCTCAAAGAGGCAAAACTGCAAGAGACAGTAAACAGACCAATGGTTGTCAGGGGTTGGAGAAGGGAGGGCAGAGCACAGAGAATTTTTAGGGCAGTGAAACTATTCTACAGGTGACTACAGTGGTGGGTACATATCATTACTTATTTGTCAAAACCCATAGAATAGATAACACCATTAGTGAGCCATGAGGTAAACTCCGGACTTTGGGTAATTATGATGTGCCAGTATAGATTCACTGGTATAACAATGTACCATTCTGCAAGGGGATGTTAAATATGCAGAAGGTTACGCATGTGGGGGGGGGGAGGCAGGACTATGTGCGACATCTCTGTATCTTCCTTTCAATTTTGCTGTGAACCTAAAACTGCTCTAAAAAAAATTTTTTTTAAATTAAATTATAACAATTTACTTGATAGTTCAATTCTCAAAAAGTAAGATTTAAGTATGTGAAAGGCTATGAGTGGCTTAGGTCTTGATCATTCATTCACTCATTCATTCATTCATTCATTCATTCAGTATTTATTGAGCATTTCTTATGTGGCAGGAAATCTTTTAAGCAAAAGGAACACAATAAAAACGCATTTCTTCATCAAGCTCGTATTCTACTGGAATAACAAGTTAGTCAGTAACAAGTTAAATACTGTCTAGCTTTGTTGGCCATTTTCGTATTTGATTCGGTTTCATTTTCTGCTCTTCTCTGCCATGCTCTGCATATCAGGTAATTACACCTTCAGGGTTTCCTTAATCTCACAGCTCCAGGTAGGTTTTTCCAATTGGAGGCATTTAGAGAATACTGGAGGTTGTGAGGAAAGGAAAAGACAGGCTATTTCATACATCTTTCCACTTTGGGGGGATTTTCTCCAAGCAGCTGTGTCTTCTACTTCCTCCAAATCTGTACCTCCTGTTTGACAGCCCCTCAGAGAAATGCAAATTAAATGTAAATTAAAAGTGTAATGAAATACCATTTCACTTCCAGATTGACAAAAATTTAATAATCGGACAAAACCAAATGCTATCATGGATGAAAAGTCATGAGAAGACTCACACTCTCTCAGTGGGGGTTAAACTTGGTAAAAACATTCTGAAAAACAAAACTGAATTTTCTAGACAAGTTGAAGATAAACAAATCCTACCGTGCATCAGTTCTAATTACACACTCTAAAGATACATTTGCACATGGGAACTGAGAGAAATACACAAACATGTCCCTAGCCTTACTTATTTCTTGTAATAGAAAAACAATCTGCAAATCACCCTTATAATAAGTATTTTAAAAAGATAAAATGAATTTTGTTCTTATACATTCAATGGAATATTCTATCAAAGTATAAATTAATGAATTAGAGATTCTTCTATTAAATGGTTAAGACTTTTTAAAAGATTATTATTTATTTTTTATATAATTTAAAAGATTATTTATTTATTTGAGAGTAAGAGAGCATGAGCTAGGGGGAGAGGCAGGGGAAGGTGGGGGAGAGTCAGAGGGAGAGGGAGATGCAGACTCCCTGCTGAGCAGGGAACCATGTGCTGTACTCCATCCCCTGACTCCAGGATCATGACCTGAGCTGAAGGCAGATGCTTAACCACTTGACCGACTGAGCCAATGAGGTGCTCCATGGATAGAATTCTTGAGTGCGCTTTGAATGAAGGAAAGCATTCGTAATATATTATGATAGTTTGTATATAAACACACATACATACACATATATACAAACACACATACAGTATAATTCCATTCATATAATGTTCAGTAGGTGAAAAACTAAATATTTTATATATAAACAGTAGTCCAAACTACTTCTTAAAAAAAAAAAAAAGCAAGGTGATGATAAAAACAAAACATGGTAGAATTCAGCAGAAGGGGGTTTTGGAAGAAGATGAATTTGAGGATGGACTCTCTGGCATTTACAAGGTGATTGGTTATCACTCTCCTAAGATGTTTGATGGGTACCTGAATGTTCTTTTTTGTTTATTTGTTTAATTATTCTTTCCCTCTTCCTTATATTTTACCTAAACATTATGTTATAGTTTTGTATTTTTTCATAATTAACTAAAGCAGAGCTTGATGCTAGTGTATGGTTCTATAAAATTATTATTAGCACTGCAATATTATTATTACTAGTCACAATAACACTTATAAGTAAGTAAAGTTGTTTATATGCGGTACATGACACACATTTCAGAAATATAAAAAAAATACATAGGCAATGCACAAGTCAGATATACTAGAGGCTGACAAACCAAAGTGCACTTAAAAATTCTATGGTTTCTTACCCTAAGAGAGAAAATACTAAGTATCACAGATATTTCTATGTCTGTTCTGTCATTCTCATGGGAAGTGGTTATTATTGGATATTTATAATCTTCCCTTACCCATTTAATTTTAAGTAGACCCCTATATACACATAAAGGCTTTAAAGAATGAAAGTCATAATTACAAGTTATTTTGCGGCAAGGATTCATTTTTTTCAAAAAAGTAGAAATATGAATAAAATATTTTTATAAGGGTTTGAATCCCCTGGAATACATCAATAAGATGGATCCAGTTATTATCATGCATGTCTGTTTTTACAATGCAGTGCATTTCTATAAACCACACCTTAGACTACATTTTCATTGCATAATATGGAAGTCCAGCAGTATTAACTTACCTATTTCAAGACACTTGCCATTAATGACAATATCACCAAAAAACGTCAGCTTTGACTTACTTGACCTTTGTTAAATATTGGTTTCCTTGCTATGAAAGCATGCATTCAGAGAGAATAGGACTCTTTGACAGACAGAGATCACAAGTAGGCAGAGAGACAGGTGGAGAGAGAAGAAGAAGCAGGATCCCCGCTGAGCAGAGAGCCCGAGGTGGGGCTCGATCCCAGGACCCTGGGATCATGACCTGAGCTGAAGGAAGAGGCTTTAACCCACTGAGCCACCCAGGTGCCCCGAGAATAGGACTCTTTGAAGGCAAATTCTTCCTCAATGCTGGAGAAGATGAAGCTTCTCTATTCTGTATCATTTCCCCCAACCAAAGTACTTGTCATTAGGATCTAGAACTTAACCACATGTGCAAAAAGGATACCAAAGCTGGAACATAAGCAAGTTTAGGCAGGGTCAAAGATCTGACCATTAAAGTTAGCTCTCCGAGAAACTACATTATGGATGGGGAGGTAACGGGCTGGTGCAGGCAATGCCTGTCACAGTTAAAGTCAAGAAGACAAGCTAAACACAGGAAGGGAAAGACAGGTGGAGAAAAAGAGCTTCACATAAAAGGTGACGAAGTGAGGTTAGATGAGTATCATTAAGCATTCAGTACCTGGGAAAGTTCCTAGAGAATGCTCAACTTGACCACTGTGGGACTTAGAAGAGGTCCACTAAGGCCTTTCAGTTTTCCATACTCTGGGTGTAGAATTAGTTCTCCTTCCTCTTGTACTCAATACTTGTCTTTTTAAAAGCTTTCACTGGGAAACATTCTCAAACTGAAGAGTAATGCGTACAAGCATGTCTCCATCATTCTTTGAGTACTTCCAGGCTTCTGGGAGAGAAGATCTGTTAGCCTGATCTTCCATGTTCCCTGGTCCAGACATAAAAATCCATTTTTTTCATCAAAGAGACTCCCATTATCACCTACTGTCTACATAAAGGTAGATACATGTTTGTGCATTTCTCTGCATGTAAATATGTGAATGAATAGAGAGAAATCAATCCTTTTACATGTAACAAATCTCCTTTAATATCTGCTGCCCCATCCCCTTCTCTGCAGATACTGTCCTAACTCTGCTAGTTCTCTGACCCCCCAGGCGTGGCCACAGTGCCATGCAGAAGTCCCTACTCTGGGTCTGGATGTACCTAGACTCAGTGGTTTTTTTAAGGCCAAATAATCCTAGTAATTCCTTCACAAGTCTTCACATTTTATATTAGGTAGGCAAAACACTTCTCACTTAACTTGATTGCCTCGGGGGTGGTATAAAACCCCAGAGAGGTATTTTTAGACTATTATCGAGGCTTCATTATCTTCCTGAGTGTTAGGATCTTCATATTCTTAGCACTAAACTCCCTGTACTAGGATTATGATCTCTGCCAAGCTGAGGGAACATGTGCTTTTATTTATTGGTTGCAGATGGCTGACTTCATAAGGAAATATTGAGAGAGGGCTTGCACACGTCCAGTTACCAGATATGGAAATTCTTGTGAATATATAAGTTGTTATAAGTTTTTTTTTTTTTTAAACTATGGAGACTTATTCATTTCGCTTGCGGAATGGATTAGTACAGGCCCATGAGAATCAATTGGCAAGAAAGAGAATGGAAGAGTGGAATTCTAATTGCACCTTCCATGATTAAGTTTTTTTGTTTTTTTGTTTATTTGTTTGTTTGTTTGTTTTGGTACTTAAAGGATGGAAAGGAAATAATGAAATAGAAGTAAGAAAATTAGCAATTTTAATAGTCTAGGCTAAGGGATATTTTATAACTTCTAGAAGTTAATGTGTTTATTTTGTAAAATTATATATTTTTTTGAGAGGAAGAGAGAGAGAATGATCATGGGGGAGGGGCAGAGTGAGAGGAAGAATCTCAAGCAGATTCTCTGCTGAGCACAGAGCCCAGGTGCGTATGTATCTCGATCCCATGACCCTGAGATCATGATCTGAGCCAAAATCCAGAGTCAGACACTTAATCCACCAAGCCACCCAGATACCCCTATTTTGTAAAATTATATTTTGACCTATTAAAATGTTGAAGCTCATCATGGAAGTTAGCAGCCCATGCACAAGGAAATTATGGGAGGAGGGAGTAGAAATCATTATCAAAGCCATAAATTAAGAGAGGCTATTCATTGAGAGGCGGAGTGGGATATCGGTCCATGAAAATGTAAAATCTCTTTAAGAGACAGACAGAAATCATATTTTATCTTGGCGTCTCCAAGACCTAGTTTGACTGACACATTTAGTCATATAACTGATGTGTGTTGAATAAATGACTACAATAGGCATAGTATCACCAATGGGAATCTCTGGCATGTTGTGCAATGGGCAAGATTCATCCTCATACGTACCACAGTGAATAAATGGGTGAAAGTATTTTCAGCCATGGTATTCAGTGACATGGCCCACAATGACGATAGATCTTGCTCTAACAACACCAGATAATGTTAACTAAGTTCTCTACATTGTGATGGACCCTTAACCTTGTGTGTGTGTGTGTGTGTGTGCGTGTGTGCGCACGCACATGCGTGTGTAAGACCATTAACTACCTAGCGCACAACTTCCTAGAGTCATGGCCACCAATGGCCAGGATATTCCAATGGGCATATCCTGCATGAGCCAGTGGTAGGAAGGAAATATGTCATAACATTGTTTCAGAAAGAAATGATTCAACTTACACATAAGTAAAGCCACATATCCCTTAGATAAGTGTTATCCTTTCAGATCTGGGTATAGCACTATCCTTTTAGTATAAAAATACTCATAGGGTAAATAACCGTAGTTTAAATGATATAAAGTTAAAAATAAAATCGCTTTTGATCTCCTACCTATTCTTTGCCACTGAGCTATTCCCATATCCTTAGTGCCCAGTCCCAGGACATGTTTCAACTTGTTTCTGTATGGTAGGATTTCTAATGATGAAGATGTATGTCAATGTCCTACTTTGAAGTGACTTTCAGTTTCTAGATAAGCCTGATTATCAGAAAGACACTGAATAAAAAAAGGAACATTACAAGACTAAATCCCGCTAATACTCAGAATCTTATCTTAGATAACCCCATCCTGGTATGGCAGAGTACATTTGCTCAGTGTTAATAACAAAAAGAGAATTGAACAGAGAGAGCTTCATACTCATGAAAACTTGCTTTAGTAGAAAACAAATATGTTTTCTCATTTAGTTGATAAGCAGGCAAAATGAAAGGAATACAATTACATCAATTTTTAAAAAAATTTTCTATTGAGTTTCCTTCTAATGAGTTACTTAGGATCTTCAAGATGTATTTAATTTTTCACCTGAATTAAGTTTGAATAATTGCATTATGGGATGATTCCTAGGTAAGCATTCCATTCACTTGTCCATTCATCCATTTAGTCAACAATTATTCATTAAGCTAATCTTTGAATTTTTCCTACTTAGCTTCTTTTCAATCTGTAGAGTAGGCTATTCAGAAAGATTGAAAAAAGTTAGGAAGTTGTATGTCTTGCAGACCATGGGTTTGAGCTCAAACATTTCCTTATTTGAGAATTAATAGTTCTGGAAAAGAAGTAGTAGCTTTATTACAATCGATTTCCTACACTGTCTTTGGGTCTGCGCCTATGGCTCTCCTGGGAGAGAATTTTGGCCCGTGGCTCTGCTGAGTTACCGGGAACTGTGATTATAGATGTGAGGCTGTCACTCTGTCCTAGGAGTTGACTTTAGAGCCAAGAAGATTCACTGATGCCAGAATGAGAAATAAAATTCAAGAACCTTAAAGAAACTCTGTAGATTTACCTGGGATAAAAAAAAAAAAAAAGTTATTAAACATTTTTTTTAGGTTCAAGATACCATCAAACCTGCCTTCCCATGTGGGAATCTCCTTTTTTTTTTTTTTTTAATGTACATAAAATGATTCTTAAAAAGAAATGAAATAAGGACAAAAAATGATAAGAAAATAGATGAATGGCAAGAGTCATTTTTCATGCAGAATCACAAATGCAAACAGAATCTCTCAAAAGGATCCAAGTTAAACTTTTCACATAAATGAAATCATCTTAATAACATGACTAGCAGAAGCCCTGTGTCTCTGCCTTAAAAAGTCTCAGATTGTTTTTCTGAGATAGGATGAGGGTATTATATCCCTATTAGAATTCTGAGATTTCTAAGCTGCAGGCAAAGAATTTTTACCCTACTAATCCATTTGGTCTGTATGTTCATACAGTGGTTTACCCCTGAGGGTGATGACAGTTTGTGCCACAATTTATTCTGTGGGTGACTTTAGGAGCGGTACCTAAATCATATGAAATGGAATTAAATAGTCACCCCCTAACCTAAGAGGGATACATTCTAAGACCACTGGTGGATACCTGAATCCATGTATAGTACTAAACCTTGTGTGTACTATGTTGTTGTTTTTTTCCTATACATACCTACCTATGATGATGTTTAATTTACAAATTAGACACAGGAAGATGTTCACAATAATTAGTTACAAAGTAGGACACTTAAAACAGTATACTATAATAAAAGTTACATGGCTGTGGTCTCTTTCTTTCTCTCTCTCTCTCAATATAGCTTATTATATTGCAATGCCTTTCTTGTGATGATGTGAGATAATAAAATGCCTAGTGATGAGATGAAGTAGCGTGAATAACATAGGCTTAGTGACCTAGCATTAGGCTACTACTGACCTCCTCATAAGGCAAAAGAAAACTCATCTGCTTCCAGACCACGGTTGACCATGAGTGATTAAAGCTCTGGAAAGTAAAACCATGGGTAAGGGGGGACTATTGTAACTCTCACAGATTTTCAAAGAGCAGATTCATGAAAATGACAGACTGTTTTAGCTCTTGGAAGATGATATTTATTTTAATAATTTTGGAATTTGAATGTACTGCAGATATTGACAGATGCACCACAGCGTTCAGATGGGAAAAATGAAACACGGTGTTTGAGAGAAGTTCTCTTTCAGTTGCAAAGTCCTCTGGCCTCAGACTTATGATTTTCTTTCCACACAACTCATAAATTTCTGTCTGCATGCATTTACTTCGATATGATCCAGAATTTCATTCTAGCTGTCCGCTTTCAACTCTGTCCTGGTGCTCAATTTCCTTATTCTCTTTGGTTATCTTGTTTGATCTGACATCCTTCTATTCTTTTTTTTAATATTTTATTTATTTATTTGAGAGATACAGCAAAAGAGAGCAGGACCGGGGATTGGAGGCAGAGGGGGAGGGAAAAACCCAATGCAGCTTGATCCCAGGACCCCGAGATCATGACCTGAGCCAAAGACGGATGCTTAACCAATTGAGCCACCCAGGTGCCCTGATTTCTTCTATTCTTTCCCTCTTCATTGTCCAGCTTCCTTCATTGTGGTTTGGAGGGCTGTTTCCACAAACTACACATCATTGTAATGGGATTAATGCTTTATCCGTGAAGGGTATGGGTATCTTTATCTTGCAGGTTAATAAAGAAAACGTAAGAATTGAGACCTATTCAGTTCACACTCAGAAATGATGATCGAGGCTACTTATAATTAAGAGACTATTTTCACACTAGCTGTGGTTCTCAATATAAATAATCACTACATTCCTTATAGTTATGGTTAAAATTGGGAAAGCAAAGTATAAGAAAAAAAATAGCTCTGGACTATCTAATACATTTTTCAGGGAATTTCAAAATTGATGTTAAGGACAACAGCATTAAATGTCGATGCTTTTGTTATGATAGACTTACATTTATCCCCAAAAATTCATTTTTAGATGAAGCTTAGCTTGTTTTAAAAATTAATCACTATTACAAATAAGAAAATTATTATTACATTTATCTTAGATGTTAAAAATTTACTTCTGAATATGTCTTAATGATCTGGGTATGTAAACAAAATTACAAATATTCTACAATTCTAACGCTATTTTCTTTACCTCTTCAGTAACAGTTGGTATTTTCCAGGAAATCTAAAGGACACACGCTTTTCTGGATTTCTTCCAAAGCAGTACATTAAATGACCTTGATTGTGCTTGGAATTTCAATTTAAAACCCCTAAGCCTGGGTGTGAATTCCAGTTGGAGGTTTTTGTTGAATTTCTACTGAGGCACTATGTATAACAGTACAAAACAAATTGTGACAAAATAAGCCTCTAAATGACATTTGAAGATAATTGAAAAAATAATAAAAAATTGGACATCAGTAATATGACTGAACATCATATATATATGTACATATATCTATAGTTCAAGACTCTTTATAACTGTGACATTTAATAATGAATCTCCTTTAATAAATGTAAAGAGATATTGGATTGACTTTTTTGGTTTTTTTCTGAGTACCAGTAATGCTGTTGTAATATAGAATATCATCTGTGTTCGTAATTTAAAAGAAAAAGAGATTATCAACTATTTTTTTCTTATTTCAATAACTTTACTTGGTACATGTTATTAAAGTACTACTCCTAATAAAGCATCTATCTTTTCTGTTGATCCCTTGCAGCTGGCCAGCAAACACTATATGGAAATTAATTTTTAAAAACTTTCACCAGGACTCTTGTGCTTGTGACTGAAAAAGCCAAGAGACATGAACATGGGTTTGGGGTATCTCAGAATATTTAGTCTCTTGAAATTGTAGTAATGAATGCAATTAGAAGGGACACATCCATGGAAAGAAAGCAACCTATGCCTACAAATGGTGTAACAAACTGTCTTAGAAAAGCATCCAAATAAATGACTTTAAAGAGTCTATCTTGGCAAATACATGGTGAATGAATAGAGCAATGATATTGCAAATAACTTTCATAATATTAAAAGAATTAAGCAGTTACCTTATTAAACATTTTAATTTAAAAATTTGTAAATGCTGAGAGAACACATTTTTTTTTTACATATTGTGAGGTATGCAAAGTGTAAAGTGTAAATTCTTGTCCTTGAAATACAATCTTACTAGGAAAAAAAAAATGTCAATTGGATTAGAAGGAGGTAGTAGTCTATTATTATATGTTAAATTCCTACACTCTGTATAATGACGATAGTTAATTTTTATTCAGCGCTTTGCCTTCTTTATCATAGAAACTCTATGACATAGGCTCTCTTCTCATTCTTCATTACACCTACGGAACCAGAATCATAGCATACTAGTATGCTTGCCCTGATCCCAGAGGCATGATCTCAGTGTTTCAGACTTACTATGGCATCGAAGTTTTCATGCATTCAACCACAGCTATAAAAATTTTGAGATGAGACATCAGTATAAGTGGAACAGTCAGGAAAAGTTTCGTGCAGTATGTGACACTTGATTTAGGTCTCAAAGAAAAGTTTGAATCTGGAATGTATTAACAAGCCTAGAAAACCTGTGGCTAAGAGAAAATTTTTTACCAGATTAACATGGTAAAATTGGGAGCTGAGATGAGTTTAGATTGGGCAGATAAATTGGGTCAGAATTTTATCAATTTGCAAGGTAGTAAAAAATTATGGATTTTGTATTCTAAGAAGTGGGAGATATCAACTATTTGGGAGATTTATACAAATTATCTATACATATTTCTTGCACAGACCTTGCAGTCAGTGTTAAAGAATAGTCTAGAAATAAATGATTACAACACAGCCTATAAGGTACAATGGTAGGTACTTAGAAATAAGCACAGCCAAACAAGAGGAGGTACATCTCCAGAAGAGGTGACATCTGGGCTTTGCTGGAAGGAAAAAAATAATGTTCTAGCAAGATTCATCTGACACTAATGTGCAGAAGGAACTAAATACAAGAAAACTGGATGTTAGGTAGAAAGCAAGCATTAGAGATATTATGTGGTATGATCAGATGCCGATTCATTTTAAGCATGATGAATTACTCATCAGAAAGATAACTAACCCTAAAGAATTATAGTTTTAGACTAATGTTATATGTAAATAAGATGTCTACAACAGTTAATTTACTAATCCTGACCACAAGGCTAATAAGACCAGGGTTATGGGCTTACTTGCTCAGTTCTCTGATCTTGGAGTACAAGTCCATCAAGAATTTAAAAGTTTCATGTGCCTTGGTGGCTCAGTGGGTTAAAGCCTCTGCCTTCGGCTCAGGTCATGATCCCAGAGTCCTGGGATTGAGCCCCACATTGGACTCTCTGCTCGGCAGGGAACCTGCTTCCTCCTCTCTCTCTGCCTGCCTCTCTGCCTAATTGTGATCTCTGTCTGTCAAATAAATAAATAAAATCTTTTAAAAAAATAATTTAAAAGTTTCCTCACAGAATGACAAACAAATAATGTGAAAACTTCCATAAAGTCTATGCCAAAGATGGTTAACATTGAAAAAAACAAAACCTTTGAAAACATTTATTCAATTAGGTGTGAGCCAAGAGCATCATCACAAATAATAATAATACCTAATCAACAAGATTTACACAATGCTTTCCAAGTACAGGTGAATGTCCGTTCATAACCATATAAGGTTTTATTTATTCATGCATAGTCTCTCCAGCACTATTGTCTATGTAATAATCTTTTACGGCTTTTGTCTAACAATGACAGCGATAATGGTAACAATAATAAGGAAAATAATATCCATCACTCCTCAAATAATTTTGGAATTAGGTAGAGTAAAAAAGAATAGCTACCATTTATTTAGCACATAACATATTGGCATTATATAAATTAACTTTCACATCTTATGAACGAGGAATTTTTACAAACATACGATAGGTGACTAAATAAGTTTCTTACAGCTAGTGAGTATCTGAGCTAGGATTGACACGTGGGAATGATTACAAAGCCCACTGAATTGTCTGCCATACTGTATTTCTTCCTATATAAACGTTTTTTATGACTCAGGAATATTTTTATTTTTGATGCTTTCCTGCTCCAGCAGCCCAAAATAAGTGTTTCAGTAATTGCAAAATGTAGAAATGTAGGCAGAGAAAACATACAAGGATTTGCCCATAAAAGTGATTACGTCTCAAGTCATTGCAGTTCCCATGGTTCTTTTCCGGCAACCAGAAATTTAGATTTTAAATTATAAATCCAAACTCCAAAGTAGGATAAGGAGGAATATCTGTCTTCTAATCCAATCCCTTGAGCAGCGTAAGAGGGATCCACGATCCTGTCTGATGTGCTTCCCTGCACAAACTCAGCCTCCCTTTTCTTTTCCCTGGGTCTAGCTCTTGAGATCACAGTGGGAAGAGAGGACAGAATAAGACGTTTGTCTTAGTTCTCTCTGATGTCATCAAGACTGGTGTCAATAGTTCTCCAACAGCAGTGACTCCTTCCACGTGCCTGTTCTTGAGGCATCATGCCAAGGCAGGCAGAGCGTCCTGGGGGGAAAATGGTATTTTCCTTTTTGTTGAGCTATTGAGACTCCTAGGCCTAATCCACCTCTAAAACTTTATCAGTTTTAAGAAAGTTAATAAAGGTGACCCAATACTATTGATGTTCAGGGGTTTGAAAGAATCTGGAATTTCTCTTTCCTTAGCCTCTTGCTAGCTCCAGAAATTATCTTGCTGTCTGAAATTTTTATCAATGATTTCAAACATTTACTATTAATTCATTTAAACAAATGGTAAGCATCTAACGTATGTCAGGTCTGGATAAATGAACCAGAAGAATTTGCTGCCTCAAGAATCAGGCGAGTATTTGCTGTATGTGTGGCTTAGGACCTAAAAGTTTTCGGAGGCTGAGGAAAGTAGTCGCAAGTTGTGTGACACTTTTTCTTTGAGATTTTTCCCCCTCAGAACAGCTTCTAATGATGGGCGAGCAGCAAGGGACTTCTGGTGGGGGTGATGAATTATCAGCCCCCAAAGTTTGCATTATTACCAATAAATACAAGTGTTCTGTTATGTTTAGTAGCAATTTTCCAGGAGATAGGACTTGTGCAAATGTAAATTTAGATAAAAACATACCCTGGAGGGGGCGCTTGGGTGGCTCAGTGGGTTAAAGCCTCTGCCTTCTGCTCAGGTCATGATCCCAGGGTCCTGGGATCGAGCCCTGCATCGGGCTCTCTCCTCAGCGGGGATCCTGCTTCCTCCTCTCTCTCTCTGCCTCCTCTCTGCCTGCTTGTGATCTCTGTCTGTCAAATGAATAAATAAAAAAAAAAAATCTTAAAAAAAATACCATGGAGATCTCTCATCAGTAGTGCCCTATTGAAAGGAGTTAGGGATTTAGTTTCTCAGGTAGACGTTTTTGTTGTTGTTGTTTTGTTAGAGATGGGGAAAGAGAGAGAAGGGGGTAAAGGCAGAGGGAGAGGGAGAGAGAATCTTAAGCAGGCTCCACACCCAGTGCAGAACCCAGCGCTGGGCTCAGTCTCACAAGCCTGAGATCATGACCTGAGCCAGATCAATAGTCTGAGGCCTAATTGACCGAGTCAACCAGGTGCCCCTCAGGTAGAACTTTCAGAGATATGGTCATCCTGAATTTTCCAGCAGTACCCAGAAAAATGAAATTAATTTTCACTTTGTTCTAAAGGTATTGTTTTGAACAGGCTTCCAGCCAGCTACAAAAATAAATAAATAAATAAAAAAAGTAAAATGAAAAATTTATTGATTCAATTTTCTGACTAATTGATGATAAAGAGGTCTAGTATCATCTGCCTTGTTAGAATACTTTATTTTTCTTGGCAGAACCAACAGAAATTTTCTTCAGCCTAGAAAAGACTTCAGATCCAGTAACATAACATGGTGTGTTTCTTTTTTTTTCATGGTTTTTATTTACGTGAAACCAGGCTGCTATAAAGATTAATACAACCTTGAGAGGAGAAAATCAGTTGTAGCATGGCTGATTGCTGGGTTAAGTGGTAGAGAAGGTCTAACAGCTTTTCGTACTTGAGTGTTTGGAGTGTGGGCAGTGTCTAACGTCTCGCTTTTTCATGTTAGCTATTAGCACTAATATTAATATTAGTTACAGCCCCATTCCTCATTAGCGGCCTCCCTGAGGTCACCCCCAAAGTCAGAAGACAGTGTGTTTCCAAAACGAAGTTTCAAGGAATATCACTGTGGTCCAGAGAGAAAATGTGCTTTGAAATCTTGCCAACAAAGAACGGGCTGCCACGCCAGCAGGAGCAGCAATAACCCGTGTTTCTCTCCCTCTTGCCAATATGATGCTCCTCTTAACACCAATAACGTGCATTTATTAATCACCTGCCATGTTTTAGACATTGTCATATACACATATACACATTGTCATATACACATAACTTCTTTTATTTTTTTTATTTTTTTTATTTTTTTTTTAATTTATTTATTTGTTAGAGAGAGAACGAGCGAGCACAGGCAGACAGAGTGGCAGGCAGAGGCAGAGGGAGAAGCAGGCTCCCCGCCGAGCAAGGAGCCCGATGTGGGACTTGATCCCAGGACGCTGGGATCATGACCTGAGCCGAAGGCAGCCGCTTAACCAACTGAGCCACCCAGGCGTCCCCATAACTTCTTTTAATATTCCCAACATGTGTTTGAGGTAAATGTTGACATCTTTTTATCAGATATGAAAAAAAAAGCCTTAGGTTCGGCAATCAGCCACACTGATTGTGAGAGATATGTGATTCAAACTCGGGCATATTTGTGTCCAAGTCCCTGTTTTTCCCACTCTATTACATTGCTTCAAATCTGAGCACACCAGCATAAGAGAGTATTAACTATTAATAATTATTTGTCTATTTTCATTGGAATAATAGGTGTACAAATATGTAGTTCTGTTTCTAGGAAGAACGGCTTATTTCTGTACCTTGTTTAATTGGAGGAGAGATACCATATTTTTATATCTGTTAGCAGTGTTCATGAAACACGAACACGAAGAGTACTGGACAAATATTTGAATGGTAAAAGGCTATTTTACCTGATATATACAGGCTTCTTTTCTTTTTAAAATGACCGATCACTAAAGATCATTTAAAAAATTATTTTTGGTAACAGTAGGGCAAAGTGTCATGGAATCCATGTGCATTTTTATAGTAACTTACAGCTATAAGCAGAGAACATCTATGGAAATCTACTCCACTTGGGATGTTGGCTAACTGAGCATCTTTTGGGTAATGAGCTGAAATCTTTTTGTTTAGTCAACACTATAGCTGGTGTTTGTAGTACTTCCTGATCCAGAGCCCAGGAGCCCCAAAATATTTGGGATCTTTGGGTGGACCAGCAGCAGGGATGGCCCCAGTCCCAGCCTAACTCTCATTACCTGGCTGAACTTGGAGGAAGCACACCAACCTATGTCTGTCTCATTTATTTCAATTATTAAATAACTCAAACAGGATTGTTGTAAGAATGAATAAATTAATGCATAGAAAGTACTAAATGTGCTCTCCTACATATAAAGTTATTTTATTTTATTTTTTTAAAGATTTATTTATTCATTTGACAGAGATATCACAAGTAGGCAGAGAAGCAGGCAGAGAGAGGGGGAGAAGCAGCCTCCCTGCAGAGAGCACAAGCAGACAGAGAAGCAGAGGGAGAGAGAGAAGCAGGCTCCTGCCAAGCAGAGAGCCTGATATGGGGCTCGATCCCAGGACCCTGAGATCATGACCTGAGCTGAAGGCAGAGGCTTAACCCACTGAGCCACCCAGGTGCCCCTAAAATATTTTAATTGCCTTTATTTCAACTGAAATTTTAATTGTCCTTTTTATTGTATTTATTAGACTCGAATAGTTATATTTAAAAATTTTTAAGTGTAAGAGAGGTAAATCCTTTTGAATAAAATAAAAAACACCAAACTGAGTCCTAAAATCTGAAATGTGGCATTTTTGTACAAAACTAAATTGCTGCTTACCTTTTGGAAATTAAGGAATTGTATATTTCAGCTAGTTCTATTTTCTGTTTTTCCATGATTGTTTTTCAATCTGATTTTGCCTGAATAACACAGAAGCCCCATGCTAAGTGGTGACTCAGATACACTTTGCAATAATAGCTATGTTAACTGACTTTTAATGCTATTTTACTTTCCAGTTGCTCTCCACATGTCCCCGAAGTTTAATAAAGCTGAAAACATTTTATTTTATTGTCTCCAACTATTGATTATCTGTTTAATGTAATGCTGAAAACTCTGTGATATATTTCCTTTGCCATACTGATTAAATGAATTATCTTAAAGAAATAAGAGTTCTGCTTTAAAGCAAAGAACCCTAATACAGAATAAAATTGTTTCTTTCCTACATTGCTTGTGACTCCATTAGCGAGCACACAAATCTTGTTCTCAGTCTTGCAAAAAAAAGAAATTTGATTGTTTTGCAACTGATTTAGATATTCCTAGGGGCATGGTATGACAATTTAGATTTCTACTTCTTGATTTTATTGCCAACATAAGCTTATTTAAAGAAATGAATAACAAAGTCACTGACTTCAGAGAAGTTGTAACATAAGAAAAGGAAAAATCATTTGAATTTAGACCTCATTAAAGAAAAACAAACACAACTACTTGAGACAAAAAGGAAGTACTGAATAAAAAATAAAGGATATATCACTATTTAAACCAATTCTAAAATTTGTCTAATAATACAGACGATTAAGGAAATAGATATGGGTGAAGCACTGTATTAGTTTGTTAGGGGTGGTCTAACAAGGTACCAGAGACTGGGTGACTTAAACAATAGAAAATTATTTTTCACAGGCTAAAAGTCCAAGATCAAGGTGATAACAAGGTTAGTTCTTTGGATGCTCTTTCTTGTCTTTCAGACAACCATCTCCTCCATGTCTTCTGTGCTTGTCTGTGTGTCCTAAACTCCTCTCCTTATAAGGACATCAGCCATATTGGATTAAGGCCACCCTACCAACCACTTTATGACATAATTACCTTTTTAAAGTCTTCATCCCCAAATATAGTCACTTTCTAAGATACTGGGTGTTAGAGCTTCATTTTGTTAATTTTGGAAGGACACAATTCAACCCAAATAATTACTTCATGTAAGGATGACGTATGTGAGTCTCTTCATCCATCTTGATAATGTGGTACTGAGACATGGTATTTGCTAACAGACTTAATTCATTTGCAAGGATGTACTCACATTGCAGAAACACATTTTGCTGACCACATAGCCCTGATCTTGGATATTGTTTTTTCTCCCAATACCTCCTTCTTATGTTAGGATGAATATGTATCTTTTTTTTTTTTTTCTTTCAGGAAATAGCTAATTTTCTTTCACTCTAGCAACTAAACATGTCCAAGTGGGATTACTTTGTTCTTAAATATACTTAGATGCCTAACCACAGTGATTGGTCAAAGGAAGAGCATTTGAACTAAACCATCCCACTAAATGTTTAGATTCAGAGATAAGGGAAGAGACTGCTTCTCTCTGGAGGAAAAGGTGAGAATATGTAAGCCCAAGAGTACCAAGGTGTGCTAGTCCTAGTCTTCTGGGAAAAGCTAGTCTGCAGTGGTAAAGGTTGAAACTGACAATGCAGAGATTATAAAGACAATGGGCAGAGTTAAGATTTGGAAAATTTTAAATTCTTGACAATCTCTACCTCATTGATGTCCTTTGTAATTATATGGATCAAAAATTCTCCCTTTTTTCAAAGCTAGCTCAACTATTCGACTTCCAGAAGATGATTGTTGGTTTTATCTCCAATGAGTCAAAGATGGAGGTGGTAGTATAGCAGTAGAAATACCATATCAAACTACTTCATTTTGGAAGCAACTTTTGAAAATACTGTGATGGGTATTTTTATTATGTCTTGCTCTAGGAAAATATTTCTGCAGATTCTGTCTTCAAACAGGGCTCCAGAAGTACCATTTGTTTATTTTTGCTCTTACAGAGGGTGAAAAGAAGCTACTTCATCCTGAAAATGTGAATTTTAAAGAAATGCATAAAAAGAATGAATAGGTCTGTGGTTCCCCATTACCCTGCTGATGCTCAGACTTGACCATTTACATGGTTTGACTTAAAGTTGCAGGCTCAACAAATTCTTTACTAAAAACCCAAGACAGTTGCTAAATATATCTGCAAAATACTACATAAAACATTTTCCTTAAGTGTTGAAACTTTCTTTTCTGTCTTTATGCTTAGTAAAAGCACCCTCTGATCAGTGGTCCTAGAAAGAGTTGTATGAACACATCTCATAGAGTCAGCAAGATATTTATTGTTATATTTTATTGAATAAAATGAAAATCAAGATTCCTAAAACATAATAAATGGGTTGACACTGGCTTCCCCATTTTGTCTGCATGGTAAGCACCATGTGTCTCTTACGCTACATGAATCATCTTGAGGAAAATGTGTGATCCTGGAAGGATGAGAATTGATAGTAGTATTCTGATTTATTCATTCTCTTTCAGCATAATGTCACATATTGTGTTTTTCTTTTAGTATTTTAACTGTATTTGTAAGTAATACTATCTAGTTTTAAGTAACTCAGAACTAAAAATTGTCATTTAGCTCTTTTTAAAAAAATATTATATAGAAAATTCAGAAAATTGCAACCAATTGCAAGGGCACAAGGAAACAACAATGGCAAAATACTACTACTGGTATAAGTAATCCTTAAGCCATAGTACCAAGGTAAAAACAAAATCTTAAAATGATCAAAACATATTGGCAAATAATTTGGAAAAACAAAAGTTTTCAAAAGGACAATTTGAAACAGGAAGTTACATACCTTATGGCCCATGATGGCTCTCATTCTAATACTAAGTGATGAATCTTCACCCTAATGAGTCTCTTTTATGTTCATACTTAATGCTGGTATGAAACTGTAATGACTAACAAGATATTTTTAAAATATTGCTTATGATATCTTAATCCCATCCTTTAAAAGTTTAATGTAACATAAATAATACGTTAATATAATAGTACCTGTCTATAATTTAGAAATAAATATGCATTTTTGTGCATGTTAAATAATTTTTATTAATGTGGGGCATCACTGAAGATTCCAAGGGATCCAAGAAATGTCAACTTTATGGCTAGCATACATACAGAATTTGCCAATAAATCAATCTTTTTAACTTTTTTAAAAAGATAGATATATATCTGGGAGTGTTCTTTTTCTATAAACTAACTTAAAAAGAAAGTTAATAAGCAAAAAACACAGAAGAACTAAAGCTTAAGAGAAGCTCTCTATACTGATGGTTTTTATGTAAGTGTTTACAATGGCCATACCTGCGACACCCATTAAATATACAGATGTCAGGGCCTCACCAGAATTGTGATCTTAAATAGGCCCCAACAAATGTAGTTTCAAAAAACTTCCCTGGCGTTTCAAATCAATAACTTCCATTTTCAACATCATAAAATATTTATTCAGGTATTTTTATATATTGATGTATAAATCATCTCTCTCTCCTCCCTTCTCTTTGTTTCTGGAAACACATCACAGAGAGATCTAATATGGCTTTGCAATCTTTAGATTATAATGAGTTTTCTGTTGGATGTAGTATTGTATACATATTTTCTTACTCTGTGACTTATTTTTTTCACTCTCTTAATAAGGTCTTTGGATGATTGGAAGTTATCAATCTAATGCACTATAGTTTATCAGTTCTTTATCTTTATGATTAGTGTTTTTCATGCCCTGTTGGGAAGGCTTTGCTTAGTACCACATGAAGTTCTCCTATTTTTCTTCTTAAAAGTTTGGTTCTTTACCTTATTCATCTAGATCTGCAACCCATCTGAAATTGATTATTGTGTATGGTGTGAGATACAGGTTAAGGTGTAATGGATAACTAATTTCTATTTTTTTTATTTTTTAAAGATTTTACTTATTTATTTGATAGAGATCCCAAGTAGGCAGAGTCAGGCAGAGAGAGACGGGGGAGCAGGCTCCCCACTGAGCAGAGAACCTGATGCAGAGCTCGATCCCAGGACCCTGAGATCATGACCTGAGCCGAAGGCAGCAGCTTAATCCACTGAGCCACCCAGGTGCCCTGATAACTAATTTTTAAAAATGAATGAGCAAGTTATGGAAAAGGTAATGCTGACAATCATTGAATCCATTTAGATACCAACTAAGACTAACAACTAAGAGACTAAAAGCTGACAAAAATAGTTGAAATATCCTACAAGTAACTAAATTAGATGATGGAGGGTCAAAATAATAATGATAATAATAATAATAAGACTGTATATATAACATAAGTAACAAATATCAGAAACAATGTATATATAACAAATATCAAGAAGCAAGAGAAAAATGTGACAAATCTTAGTTTTCTATTTTATCTTTTAAAAACAAGGAAGCAATAAGTTAAAAAATATATAATGATTCTAAGCGTCCAGTGGATTTTATAAGCTTTTCTCAATCTTAGGAACCAATATCTGTGGTAGTGAACAGAAATGTATATCTGAATTTCAGAAATTTCTCAGCTTAATATGAGAAATATTTTATATCAAATTTCTTTTTTTCTATTAAATTCAGACAGCATTAAAAGTAACAAGAGGTATATAAATATGATTGTCTTAATGAAACTATTCCCCCAGTATAAAAGTGTGTATATGTGTCTGTCTGTCTCTGTGATTAAAAATTTACTTGTAGATGTTTAAGAAGGATTTTAGATGCTTTATTTATTTTCTTCTTTTTACTTTTTATCACTGCTTAATTTTTTTTAAAAAGAAAAATATGCATCATTCTTACAAAAAGAATAAAGCTGTTATTCAGTAAATGGTTTTACTCAATCAAATGGATTTGTACTCTAATGTTACCTAAACTTACCTTCACATTAAAAAAAAATACACAATTTTTGTTTAACTCAACCAGATCTAAATATTTTTAATTTTTATTTTAATAATTAGAAGTTATAAATCATAATTTTATTATAAAAATTATAAGCCTAAATATTGTTATAGATTTTCTTATTTCTACAGTAAAATTACTTGTGATTATTGACATGTCTTATCAGAATTGTTCTTTAGTTATTTATAAGTTTAATTTTCAATTTTCAAATAGTTCTACTGTTTTTATGCATACAGCACAATTGTTAGGCCAAGAGTGAGGTTTATGACATTGATAATGGGGCTGATCTTTGGGTAAAAATAACTATAAGTGTATCTGCTTTCTCCAACTAAAAGGAATGTTATAATAGAAAGAATTAGATACATATTCAAGTCACCCTAATAGAAGGTCCATATTGGGAGATCAGGGGAAAAAATAGTATTTAACATAAAATTTGAGGACTGGGTTGCATTTCAGGAAGTGAAAATAGGATTAGAGAGAATCCCATGGGGGAAAAATGACGTCAGGAAGAGAAAATATGTAACACACATGAAGAGCTTAGGTATTGTGCTTAAGCAAAGGATACAAAAAGAGTAGGCATGGTCACAGATGCTGGAAAAAATAGGTTTAAGTAAATTGTTTAAGGTCTTGATTTTTAAGTAAGGATCCTGTGTTTGATTCATACTTATCAGGAATCTATCAAAGATTTTATATACTTTACCACAATTAAAATTTATCTGAGACTGCTGTATATGGCATGACTTAGAAGAGGAAGAGATTGAATAGATTCTGGAAAGAAGGTTATTTTAGCACAGGTTAGAAATAATTAGTCCTGCATTGATTTGATGGCAGTGGAATGGGAAGGATGGGATCAATCTTAGTATGTGGGGATTAGTATCCAGTGGTTGATGGTTGCATGTAGGTGGTAAAAAGAAGGAATCATTTAAAAATAATTGCCTGTTTTCAAATTTGGGTATGCATGAAATAGTGCAAGAAACCCAGAAGAAGGAGAGATAACAATGAGGGAACAAAGTGTTCTATTTCAAAGACTGGTAAAATATAACATTTTTTCTTCTTTGTCAGCCTTTTTTATTTTTATTTTTTTCACCTAGTGTCATTTGTTTTGGACCACATCTGGACTGAGTAAATTATGTCTCTGTAATCAATCATCTTTCTTTTTTAATCTTTAAATCTACTATAGAAGGTAGTCAGATCTAGAAGATTAAAGTTCTCTTCTTCCTGCATCTCTTCCTCTTTCCTTTATAAGAATAATAATGTATGGGTGAGCTTTGTGCTTTATATTCCTTCACAGTAAGTAATGTAATTTCTGAATGTTCTGCTTTTATATCCAGATGTTTTATTTCACTTGATGTGAAACTGATCAGAGAGATAGTTCTCATCTGCCAGTTTCATCCAACATAAAATTCTCCATCAGTCTGTCCTCTAATTTGCTTATTTTCCTTTGATGATATTGCCTAGATCATGATTTCACAACACAATTTTTTTTTAAAATTATTTATTTGTTTGACAGACAGATTACAAGTAGGCAGAGAGGCAGGCAGAGAGAGAGAGAGGAGGAGGCAGGCTCCCCATTGAGCAGGGAGCCCGATGCAGGGCTGGGTCCCAGACCCTGGGACCATGACCTGAGCCAAAGGCAGAGGCTTTAATCCACTGAGCCACCCACGTGACCCCTTTCGTTTTGTTTTGCTTTTAGTTCTACCATTACTTCCATATTTACTTGGAATTCTCTAAAGAAAGATTTCCTCTCATCAACAATTTGTGCACTGAAAAATATAGTACAAGCAGGAAGATCATGATAAAATTTTTATTCTTAACAAACTTTCAGAATAGAGTTCATATGTAACAGTCTTCAAAGCTGACCAATGGTATGTTTTGTTAGCATATTAATTCATGGGTTTTTACTTTGTTGGTGTATATGTTTTAAATTCAATGCACTCATTCTTTTTGGTGCTCAAATTTGGCGAAAGAATGCTTCTCCTAGTTGACTTCTGCATCCTTTAAGTCATCTTCAGTAGTATGGGACAGCTTCATTATTTTCTGGAATGAATTTTTTTTTTTTTTTCATGAAGCCCTGGTTTATTTTACTTTAGTGGGAATTTTATTTAGAGTCCATTGTCTAAGCACTAGGAATTCTTGTTGGTACTAAATATTTTTTTCTAGCCCCTTTCAGTATACATTGGAAAATATGGTTTCTTTCAAAAAGAAAAATAAATAAATTTGTGTTGTTATTTATAAGTCCCATTAAACATTACAAGATAACTCCGTCTACCTCTTTATCTTCATTCATCCAATAATCCAAGTTCATTTATTTCAATTAGTTATGAACTTCAAAGGATTCTTACTTTTATATTTAATTTAGTTTTCAAATTAAATACTAAAACAGAGGTACCTGGGTGGCTCAGTGGGTTAAAGCCTCTGCCTTCGGCTCAGGTCATGATCCCAGGGTCCTGGGATTGAGCCCCACATCAGGCTCTCTGCTCAGCAGGGAGCCTGCTTCCCCCTTTCTCTCTGCTTGCCTCTCTGCCTACTTGGGATCTCTGTCAAATAAATAAATGAAAAAATCTTAAAAAAATTACTCTTTAAATACTAAAACAAACAAAGCACAAAAAACAAGGTACAAGCAGGGAAAGCTATAGCAATGTGGACCACGAATCAGAAACCATAGAAAAATTTGTAGTTACTACTACTAACATAATTATGATATTTAAGTAAATATCATAATTATAATGTAATTATGATATTTAACTAAATATCATATGATATTTAACTAAATGATATGATATTTAACTAAATATCATAATTATTAATATTTAAAGATTAATATTTAAAGATTCACCATAAGTATATCTTGTGGGATATGTTAAAAGTGTAGGTTGATTCAGTGAAACAACACATGAATAGAACACATATTTTAACGCAATACCAAGAAACCATTTATTATGCACACTTGCCAGTGTTTCCAAGACTTTATTGTCATGCTGTAGTTAGGTCAGAGATTTTTGTAGTTACCTACAGAATTCATATTTTAAGACTCCTTATTGGTTCCTTGTCTTAGTTCTTCCTCATTCCCTTCCATCTCTGACATTATGTTATTTTTCTTAGCAAAACTCTCCAATTGTTTCTCTTATCTTATAGTAAAAGTAAAAATCCTTACTATTTTCTGTTGGTTCCTATATGATCAATCTTCTCAAGCCCTCTAATCCATAGACCTCAGTTTTTATAATTCTTTTACCAATTCACTATCTGTCCATATTGGCCACAATTCTAATTAGTAAGTCTTCCAAGTGCATCCCAATCTCAGTGGATAAAGCTGGGTTTTGTTCGAGATTGGAAGATGCTTAAAATCCTTTATCCCCTAGTTTTGTAGCTATTATGTATGATTTATTTTGTTTAATTTTGTTTTGTTATTTATTTGTTCTTCTATGTTCTGTTTTCCTGGTGGAGTAATTAGGGGAAATAAAACATTACCAGTGTCATATTTCCAGAATATGGCGATTTGTTCTTTTGGTGTTTGAGTAAGTCCTCTACAACTATTATTGAATGGAAGTAAATGAGCTCATAAAATTTCACAAAATGTCAAAGAGTTAAAGGATGAAATCTCCTAAGTCTAACAACTTTATTGGGTCATCAGTCTGTGTTTTTGGTAAGGTCCTCCTGTGGGTAACAGTTACAAACAGGGTTTTCAGAGAGATGGAAAGGGACTGAGAAGATGTGGTTTCAATATGTCAGAAAATGACAGAGGAAACACCTTTCTTCAGAGAAGGCCCTCAACAGTATTAAATAATTCAGGATGTAGGGGAGACTGAGGAATGTGATTGGTTGATTTTGGAGTAATTGTTTTAATATAGTAGTACAGTGAGTGGGGTCAGAAGTTAACGTATTGCTGCCGGTTGCACTACTGAGTAACTTTGAACATTAACATGCAGTGGTTGTCTATTTCACAAATTTATTTACATTGCATTCATTATTTAGTAGTGCTTAATGCAAAGTCAGAAGATGAAAACAGAGAATCATATGAATGGCATTTTTATTGAAGTTTCATTCTGAGTTTGAATTGAATTGTAACCATGTCTAAACACATTAAACTCAAACCTTAATTAGGTGTGACTTGTATAACCTGGGAAGATTCAGAAATCATTTTTAAGCATAGCTTTAAAGCAAACACATTAACATGCTAGATTTGACTAAGTGTTCTCTATCCGTATTCATTTTGGAAAACCATTTATTTGTTTATTTATTTAGACAGAGAGAGAGAGATCACAAGCAGGGGGAGCAGCAGGCAGAAGGAGAGGGAGACGCAGGCTCCCTGCTGAGCAGAGAGCCTGACATGGGGCTTGATCCTAGGACCTTGGGATCATGACCTGAGCTGAAGGCAGATGCTCAACAGACTTAGTCACCCAGATGCCCCTCTTTTCATTTAAAGTGAAATGGAATATTGTTTGTTAACTATACTCAAATTTTGAAAAATTAAAAAATATAAAACAAACTAACATCTGTATCACTCTACATTATTCTTAGAAACATTAAATGAATGACTCTTTTCAGAAAGTACTGACAAAATTTTCCAAATAACTTTGAATTAGAAGTATGATGGAATACTGGTTATATTTAGTATAACATATATATGTATAAAATTATTAGATTAAAAACATTTTAATTGTATCCTATAATTAGTGAGAAAAACAAATTTACTATATATATCTCAAACGTCACATAATTTGACATTAAGAAGCTATTTCAGCTACCACACAATTTTTTTAATCTAAGCATATTAAACAATTAACTTCTTTATAAATTATTAGGAGCATATATGCCTCCTCAAATTCTCTCGCCAAAGCACATTATGTTTACTTTATTTTTATAATTACCAATAAGTGCTCTCTCTCTTATTTTTGCATCTCTGGTTTTATTTTTATTATTAATTTTTAATATTTTGATGATAGGATCAGAGTATGGCTGGTAATGGTTTTATTTATTTATTTATTTATTTATTCTAAATCAGTAATGAAGCCACTGAAAAGCCAGAACCAGTAGAAGGGCCCTATGACTGAGTACTAGATAATTACTTACAGAGGGGTAAAAATTTGTTTTTGTTTTTGTTTTTTTAATTAACATATAATGTATTATTGGCTCCAGGGGTACAGGTCTGTGAATCGCCAGTTTTATACACTTCACAGCACTCACCACAGCACATACCTTCCCCAATGTCCATAATCCAACCACCCTCTCCCCACCCTCCCTACCCCCGTCCCCCTGGCAACCCTCAGTTTTTCTCCCTCCTAATCCCATCTTGTTTCATTTTTTCCTTCCCTACCCCCAAAAGCCCCCACTTTGTCTCTCAACTTCCTCATATCAGGGAAATCATATGATAATTATCTTTCTCTGATTGACTTATTTTGCTCATCATAATGCCCTCTAGTACCATCCATGTCGTTGTAAATGGCAAGATTTACTTTCTTTTGATGGCTGCATAGTATTCCATTGTGTATATATATATACCACATCTTCTTTATCCATTCATCTGTTGATGGACATCTAGGTTCTTTCCTAGTTTGGCTATTGTGGACCTTGCTACTATAAACATTCAGTTTCAGGTGCCCCTTCGGATCACTACATTTGTATCCGTAGGGTGAATACCCAGTAGTGAGATTGCTAGGTTGTAGGGTAGCTTTATTTTCAACTTTTTGAGGAACCTCCATGCTGTTTTCCAGAGTGGCTGCACCACCTTGCATTCCCACAGAGTAGGAGGGTTCCCCTTTCTCCACATCCTTGCCAGCATCTGTCCTTTCCTGACTTGTTAATTTTAGCCATTCTGACTGGTGTGAGGTGGTATCTCATTGTGGTTTTGATTTGTATTTCCCTGATGCTGAGTGATGTGGAATACTTTTTCACGTGTCTGTTGGTCATCTGGATGTCTTTTTTGCAGAAATGTCTGTTCATGTCCTCTGCCCATTTCTTGATTGGATTATTTGTTCTTTGAGTGTTGAGTTTGATAAGTTCTTCATAGATTTTGGATACTAGCCCTTTATCTGATATGTCATTTGCAAATATCTTCTCCCATTCTGTCAGTTATCTTTTGGTTTTGTTGACTGTTTGCTGTGCAAAAGCTTTTGATCTTAACCGATCCTAATAGTTCATTTTTGCCCTTGCTTTCCTTGCCTTTGGGGATATTTCTAGGAAGAAGTTGCTGTGGCTGAGGTGGAAGAGGTTGCTGCCTGTGTTCTCCTCAAGGATTTTGATGGATTCCTGTCTCATGTTGAGGTCTTTCATCCATTTGAAGTCTATTTTGTGTGTGGTGTAATCAAATGGTCCAGTTTCATTTTTCTGTATGTGGCTGTCCAATTTTCCCAACACCATTTGTTAAAGAGACTATCTTTTTTTTCCATTGGACATTCTTTCCTGCTTTGTCAGAGATTAGTTGAGCATAGAGTTGAGGTTCTATTTCTGGGCTCTCTATTCTGTTACAGTGATCTATGTGTCTGTTTTTGTGCCAGTACCATACCGTCTTGATGATGACAGCTTTGTAATAGAGCTTGAAATCCGGAATTGTGATGCCACCAACTTTGGCTTTATTTTTCAACATTCTTCTGGTTATTTGAGTTTTTTTTTCTGGTTCCATATAAATTTTAGGATTAGTTGTTCCATTTCTTGGTATTTTGGTAGGGATTGTATTAAATGTGTAGATTGCTTTAGATGGCATAGACATTTTCACAGTATTTGTTCTTCCAATCCATGAGCATGGAACGTTTTCCCATTTCTTTGTGTCTTCCTCAATTTCTTTCATAAGTACTTTATAGTTTTCTGAACAGATTCTTTGCCTCTTTGGTTAGGTTTATTCCTAGGTATCTTACGGTTTTGGGTGCAATTGTAAATGGGATTGACTCCTTAATTTCTCTTTCTTCTGTCTTGCTGTCAGTGTATAGAAATGCAACTGATTTCCGTGCATTGATTTTATATCCTGATATTTTACTGAATTCCTGCACAAGTTCTAGCAGTTTTGGAGAGGAGTCTTTTGGGCTTTCTATATAAAGTATCATATCATCTACAAAGAGTGATAGTTTGACTTCCTCTTTGTCGATTTGGATGTCTTTAATTTCTTTTTGTTGTCTGATTGCTGAGGCTAGGACTTCTAGTACTATGTCGAACAGCAGTGATGATAATGGATACTCCTGCTGAGTTCCTGAGCTTAGCAGAAAAGCTCTCAGTTTTTCCCCATTGAGAATGATATTCACTGTGGGTTTTTCATAGATGGCTTTGATGATACTGAGGTATGTATCCTCTATCCCTACACTTTGAAGAGTTTTGATCTAGAGAGGATGCTGTACTTTGTCAAATGCTTTTTCAGCATCTATTGAGAGTATCATATGGCTCTTGTTCTTTCTTTTATTAATGTATTGTATCACATTGATTGATTTGCAGATGTTGAACCAAACTTGTAGCCCAGGAATAAATCCCACTTGGTCATGGTGAATAATCCTTTTAATGTACTGTTGGATCCTATTGGCTAGTATTTTGGTGAGAATTTTCGCATCTGTGTTCATCAAGGATATTGTTCTGTAGTTCTCCTTTTTGATAGGGTCTTTGTCTGGTTTTGGGATCAAGGTAATGCTGGCCTCATAAAATTAGTTTGGAAGTTTTCCTTCCATTTCTATTTTTTTTTCTTTTTTTTTTTTTTTCCATTTCTATTTTTTGGAACAGTTTCAGGAGAATAGGTATTAATTCTCCTTTAAATGCTTGGTAAAATTCCCCTGGGAAGCCGTCTGGCCCTGGGCTTTTGTTTGTTGGGAGATTTTTGATGACTGCTTCAATCTCCTTACTGGTTATGGGTCTGTTCAGGTTTTCTATTTCTTCCTGGTTCAGTTTTGGTAGTTTATATGTCTCTAGGAATGCATCCATTTCTTCCAGATTGGTAAATTTGTTAGCATATAGCTCCTCATAACATGTTCTCATAATTGTTTGTGTTTCTTTGGTGTTGGTTGTGATCCCTCCTCTTTCACTCATGATTTTATTTATTTGGGTCCTTTCTCTTCTCTTTTTGATAAGTCTGGCCATGGGTTTATCAATCTTATTACTTCTTTCAAAGAATCTGCTCCTAGTTTTGTTGATTTGTTCTATTGTTATTTTTGGTTTCTATTTCATTGATTTCTGCTCTGATCTTTATTATTTCTCTTCTGCTGAGTTTAGGCTTTCTTATTTGTTCTTTCTCCAGTTCCTTTAGGTGAGCGGTTAGGTTGTGCATTTGAGACCTTTCTTGTTTCTTGAGAAAGGCTTGTATCGCTATACATTTTCCTCTCAGGACTGCCTTTTCTGTGTCCCACAGATTTTGAACCGTTGTGTTTTCATTATCATTTGTTTTCATGAATTTTTTCAATTCTTTAATTTCCTGGTTGACCCATTCATTCTTTAGTAGGATGCTCTTTAGTCTCCATGTATTTGAGTTCTTTCCAAATTTCTTCTTGTGATTGCGTTCTAGCTTCAGAGCATTGTGGTCTGAAAATACGCAGGGAATGATCCCAATCTTTTGGTACCAGTTGAGAACTGATTTGTGACCTAGGATGTGACCGATTCTGGAGAATGTCCCATGTGCACTAGAGATGAATGTGTATTCTGTTGCTTTGGGATGGAATGTTCTATATATATCCGTGATGTCCATCTCGTCCAGTGTGTCATTTAAGGCCTTTATTTCATTGTTGATCTTTTGCTTGATGATATGTCCATTTCAGTGAGGGGGTGTTAAAGTCCCCTACTATTATTGTATTATTGTCAATGTGTTTGTTTGATTTTGTTATTAATTGGTTTATGTAGTTGGCTGCTCCCATATTAGGGGCATAGATATTTAAAATTGTTAGGTCTTCTTGTTGGACAGACCCTTTAAGTATGATATAGTGTCCTTCCTCATCTCTTACACCCTTTGGCTTAAAATCTAATTTATCTGATATAAGGATTGTCACCCTAGCTTTCTTTTGATGTCCATTGGCATGTAAATTGTTTTCCACCTCTTCACTTTAAATCTGGAGGTATCTTAGGGTCTGAAATGAGTTTATTTTAGACAGCATATTGATGGGTCTTGTTTTTTTTTTTTTTTTTTTTTTTTTTTCCCATTCTGATACCCTGTGTCTTTTGATTGGAGCATTTAGCCCATTTACATTCAGGGTAACTATTGAGAGAGATGAATTTAGTGCCATTGTATTGCCTGTAAGGTGACATTACTGTATATTGTCTCTTTTCCTTTCTGGTCTACTACTTTTTGTCTCTCTTTGCTTAGAGGACCCCTTTCAATATTTCTTATAGAGCTGGTTTGGTGTTTACAAACTCTTTTAGCTTTTGTTTGTCCTGGAAGCTTTTATCTCTCCTTTTATTTTCAATGATAACCTAGCTGGATATAGTATTCTTGGCTGCATGTTTTTCTCATTTAGTGCTCTGAATATATCATGCCAGTTCTTTCTGGCCTGCCAGGTCTCTATGGATTAATCTGCTGCCAATCTAATATTTCTACCATCATATGTTACAGACTTCTTGTCCTGGGCTGCTTTCAGGATTTTCTCTTTATCACTAAGACTTTTAAGTTTTACTATTAGAATATGGGGTGTGGACCTATTTTTATTGATTTTGAGGGGGGTTCTCTGTGCCTCCTGAATTTTGACACTTGTTCCCTTTTCCATAGTAGGGAAATTCTCCACAATAATTTGCTCCAATATACCTTCTGCCCCCTCTCTCTTTCTTCTTCTTTTGGAATCCCAATTATTCTAATGTTGTGTCATCTCATGGTGTCGCTTATCTCTCGAATTCTCTCCTCATGGTCCAGTATTTGTTTGTCTCTCTTTTGCTCAGCTTCTTTATTCTCCACCATTTGGTCTTCTATATCACTAATTCTCTCTTCTGCCTCATTTATCCTAGCCGGAAGAGCCTCTATTTTTGATTGTACCTCATAATAGCTTTTTTGATTTCAGCTTGGTTAGATTTTAGTTCTTTTATTTCTCAAAAAATGGCTTTTATTTCTCCAGACAGTGTTTCTCTAATATCTTCCATGCCTTTTTCGAGCCCAGCTAGCCCCTTGAGAATTGTCATTCTGAACTCTAGATCTGACATATTACCAACGTCCATATTGATTAGGTCCCTAGCCTTTGGTACTGTCTCTTGTTCTTTTTTTTGTGATGAGTTTTTCTGCCTTGTCATTTTATCCAGAGAAGAATATATGAAAGAGAGAATAAAATACTAAAAGGGTGGCAAAGACCCCAGAAAAATGTGCATTAACCAAATCAGAAGAGACCCCAAATCACGGGGAGAAGACAGGGGGTAAATAGAAGTTCAAAGAAAAAAAAAAAGAAAGAAAGAAAAAGAAAAAAAAGAAAATATATATATTAGACTGGTGAACAGAACAGAGCCACCCACTTGATTTTGGGAGTATTTTGGCCTCTTAGAAGGGAACTACCTCCCAAAATTTTGAAGAAAGAAAAACTTATATATATAAATATACAAAAAGAAGGTTAAACATGATGAAGGGATGGAATATGAGTGTAAAAATGAAAATTTAAAAAAATTCTAAAAAAGGAGTTGATAAGTTGGTTGGGAAAAGAAAGAAAAAGAAAGTGGGGAGAATTTGCTCAGGCTGGAGACTAGAACAAACCTTGTGTTTAGGGTATATTTTGATCTATTAGAAGAAGTTTTATCCCAAAATTTTTTAGAAAAACAAACCCTATGTGTATACAAAAGATAAAGTTAGATACAATGAGGGATAAAATATAACACTAATAATAAAGGTTCAAAAAGATTTTTTTTAAAGAAAGGTATTGTTAAGATAAACTAGTTAAAAAATATTAAAAGAGGAAAGAGTAAAAGTTTAAAAAATTAGAATAAGAAAACAAAAAAATTAATAAAAATTAACTCTGCCAGACTAAAGGATCATGGGCAGAAAGCCATGAATTCCATGCTTTGCTTTCCCCTCCTCTGGAATTCTGCTGTTCTTGATCAGTGAGCTTGGTTTTGGCTGGATTTCTTGCTGATCTTCTGGGGGAGGTCCTGTTGTAGTGATTTCAAAGTGTCTTTGCTGGAGGCAGAATTGCACCACCCTTGCCAGGGGCCAGGCTAAGTAATGTGCTCCTCTTCACTCTTGGGAGCTTTTGTTCCCTGAACACTTTCTGTAGAGCTCTGGAGGATGGGAATGAAAATGGCAGCCTCCCAATCTCCAGCCCAGAGGAGCCGAGAGCTTGGACCCCACCCCTCAGTGCACCCTCAGAGAAAAGCTCTCAATCACTACTGTCTCCCTGGCCTCTGGCCATGCTGCGAGCTCACCCAGCAGGTGACCAAGAGTCTCTGTCTCTGGGACACAGCCCTGCCTGGAGTCTCCAAACCCCACAGATCCTTGCATGCTTCCAGGAGGGTCTCACCAGATCTGCCACTTGTGGGGTCCTTACTCAAAGAGCAATGGTCTGACTGTGCCACAGATTACAGTCTAACTTAACCCCGAACTGAGAGCTCACTCTTCTGCTCTATCTCTGTAGCCGGTTTCCCTGCTGTAATACCTGTGAGCTCTGCTTCACTCAGATACCCCTGATCCTTCTGTGACCCCGCAGGACCTGAGACCATGCTGTCCCCACGAGGGCTCCACCCCCACTTAGCATCTGGCCCGATGTCCCTCAGTGGAGCAGACTTTTATTTATTTATTTTTAAAAAGATTTTATTTATTTATTTGACAGAGAGAGAGATCACAAGCAGGCAGAGAGAGAAGAAGGGAAGCAGGCTCCCTGCCTAGCAGAGAGCCTGATGTGGGGCTTGATCCCAGAACCCTGGGATCATGACCTGAGCCAAAGGCAGAGGCTTTAACCCACTGAGCCACCCAGGTGCCCCTGGAGCAGACTTAAAAGTTCTGATTTTTGCTCCATTTCTCAGCCGCTTGCTAGGAGCTGGCCCCTCCCCCCACAGTCTCTCTTCCAATAGCTTCCGATTCACTTCTCCGCCAGTCCTACCTTTCAGAAAGTGGTCAATTTTCTTTTTCTAGAATTGCTGCTCTTCTTCGCTTTGATCTCCTGTTGGATTTGTAGGTGTTTAGAATGGTTTGATAACTATCTATCTATCTAGCTGATCTCCTGTTACCTGATGTTATCTCAGCCTGGTACTTCTCTGCCATTTTGACTCCTCCCCCCTCAGCTGATAATGTTTCTATTAAATTTGCTTGAATTTGGGGCACCTAGGTGGCTGTGTTGGTTAAGAGACTGCCTTCAGCTCAGGTCATGATCCTGGAGTCTGGAATTGAGTCCTGCATCAGGATACCTGCTTGGCAAGGAGTCTGCTTCTCCTTCTGACCCTCCCCCTTCTCATGCTCTCTCTCTCTCTCTCTCATTCTCTCTCTCACTCAAATAATAAAAAAAGTAAAGTCTTTTAAAAAATTGCTCAAATTTTCTTTATGGTAAATCATCTTATCAGATTTTGTAAAAGTGCAATAGTGTAATACATAGACTTTCTATAAACATGTGTTTTCTAATTTGTATGCAAGTTTATCTATAGATTTAACTAGATTTTATTGTTTTATTCTAATCCTGTACTCTTATTTATATTTTAATTAATAGATTATTTTGCATTCTGATTGAGGTGCATGTAGCTATTGGATTATCCTTATTTGGAGCTGTGTTGAGATTGCCTTTCCTGTCCACTTGTCATTAGTTGTGCCCAGGTCACTTGCTTTGAACAATAAAATACTAGAGAAAGTAATATGTGTCCCTCATTTTGGGGTGAAAAATTTATTGCTAAAACTTGACTCATATTTCTTTTGAATATGGCGATCTTGGAAACATGGGAAAATTCTGAACCTCCTTCAGCCCAATCCTTAAGGGACTACAAAGAGCAGAGGCTCTTACCAACCCTTGTTGGACAAGGGGTATGAGGAAGATACAAATCTATGTTATTCTAAGTCATTACATTTTTGAGGTTATTAGTTCCCACAGCAAAGTTCATTGTTATCCACTGAAATTTTGCCCATATTTTAAAATATTGGCATCCAATCAAATTTAAAATAAAACAGCCTGCAAGGGAATGCAAGGCAGCTATAGCAAAGATAATTATGGTCCAAGTTTGAGCCATGTGCCACCAGGTAAGTATCTTTATATCATTTTTTCCCACTATGATTGATTTTTTTTGCCAGCTTCTCTTTGAATTTCTAAGAGGTTTGGTTTTATGTATTTCTTTAACAACGTTTTTGTAGATTAATTTTTCAATGTATATTTATTGGTGTATATTGATTCTTTGGCTAAGAAGTTCATAAAACATACAGTGTTTAGGTTAAGAAGTATACACACAATGCATAATAGAAGACATATATGTATACGTAATAGAAGACACATATGTATAAATAACATGCATATATGCATATGAATATGCATTATATATGTGCATTATATATGTGTATATATCCTATCTATATGTTCATGTTACATAATCTTTCCAGCCAATCAATTCTCAAATATCCAGTTTTCTCTTTTGTGTGTGAAATATCCATTTAAATAATCAGTGAAAACATTTATTTAAAGAATAACAAAAAAATATATATATATATAGAATAATGTCAATAAACCAGGAAATAATAAATAGCATTCATTAGATACCCACCAACGGCTAGGTACTATTAAGCATTACACATGCAAAAGTCAATCTGATACTCCTAAAATTCTAATGAAGTATGTCATTATCATCCCCATCTTAAAAATGGGGGGAAAAAGAACTGAAGTTCAGAGATGTAAAGGGTCATACAGTTGTTGGGTAGGTTGACCCTGAAACAGGTCTGCCTGAATTTGAAACCTGTGCTGAGTCATTCTCTGCTTGATCCTGGATGTCATTCCACAAAGGGCGGAAGACAGAGCAGATGGCTTGAAGACCCATCAGCAGGAGAGTCATTATAGAAAATCTGCAGCTAGCTCACTTGTTGCTATCCATGCCCAATTCCTGGTCACTTTCTCAGCTCATCAATCTTCACTGCTGGTTGACTCTTAATGTTGTCATCCCCTGGTTATCAACCTTTTGTAGTCCATTTACTTGTTTTTGCTTTCTCCAAATCTGTCACTAAAAAGAAACACTTCTTTTCTTTCTCTAGTCAAGTTTCTCAGCTGTTGAGACATCTGGGTGGCTCAGTTGGTTAAGCATCTGACTCTTGGTTTTGGCTGAGGTTATGTTCTCAGGGTCCTGGGATTGAGCCCCACATTGAGCTCAGCATGGAGTCTGCTTGCCCCTCTCCCTCAACTCCTCCCCCATTCTCTCTCACTCAAGTAAATAAGTAAAATCTTAAAAAAAAAAAAGATTGTCAGTGATCAATTAAAAAGTTTAAGCTCAAGTTTTTTATAATAAAGTTCAATATTTGAGAAAATAAAATAATTTTGTAGTAATAATAAAACAATTTACACAATTTGGTAATTGTGTAATTTTTAACAAACTATGGCATTTAATTATGTATTTTTTATTTTTTATAGAAGATGCTATTATTAATCCCATATTTTCAGAAGAAGTGAGGCTTCAAGCACTTTTGCATTTGGCTCCAAGTCATGCCACCTTGAGGATCCTCCACTCAGACCCAGAACTGCAACTGAAATACTTGTTTACCAATGAACTATGCTTTGCAAAGTAGATGGGAGGAACAATCTGGAATAGCAAATTCCATTGACTTCTTTGTTTAATGTCTTACCTCTATCTTATTTATTTTTATATACATTTTCAAAACCAGAGAACATTTATTACCATCAAGCCTGTTCACTGCTCGATTGGTTCCTAGTCTCCCTCTCACCTCTCCTATTCTGTTTTCAAAAGCTGATGCCATTTTTGACACTCACCTCATCAATTTCTTCATAGCCGCTGTTGCATTTCTTTATTATCTATCTTTTCCTTTTCTTTTTTTGCTTATACTTTTCTCTTCCCCTTTTATTTGGTATCTTCTCCATTTAAGCTCAACTAATTTCATAGCCACAAACACATTATAGGTTGTATGATCTGCTGTCATGGTGAAAATTTTTAAGTAATATAAATACCAGAATTGGAGGATTGTCTCAAGTGTTTGCATTTTGTTCTACTGATTCCTTATAAATCTATAAGGATCAATCTTGAATATATGTCATTCTGGCTACTTTTATTCTGGGGACGTTCCAAATTGATATTTGATCTGGGTTTACCATGACTAGTTTTTTAGCATGGTGGTGGTGGGGGTGGTTATTAGTACACCTAATTTTAAAAAGTCCTGATGATATTATTTGTCATTAGAATAATTACTAATTTCATTTCCTAAACTTTGTTCTGAAATGGCCTAGTTCTAAAGGGGTTCAATAAATTTTTATTGAAGAAAGTTTAGAAAATTAGCATTAAATATGGTGGTTTCTTTACTGCAGGTCTCAGAAACTTCCTTATTTTAATATTTAAATGAACTTAATATTTTTGCGCTTACCTGTTCACGTTTTTGGGGGAATGCTGGTATTCTCAAGACAGTTTAGGACATGACTATACTGTCACCATAAATAATTCCCTAGTATATTACAGTTGTTCAAAGTCAAAGAAAACATTGTCTTCAAGTCTATGCTGATAAAAAATTACCTACTGTGGGGGTACCTGCGTGACTCATTTGGTTAAGCGTTGGACTCTTGGTTTTGGCTCAGGTCGTGGTCTCAGGGTTGTGATCTCAGGGTCATGGGATCAAGCCCCATATAGGGCTTTGTATTCAGCAAAGTGTCTGCTTGGGATTCTCTCTCCCTCTGCCCCTCCCCCTGCTCATGTTCTCTCTTTCTTTCTCTCAAATAAATAAATAAATCTTAAAAAAAAAAAAGTTGTCTACTGTTATAGAATTTAACTCAAGAAATTGAGAATCTTTTATTTATTGCCTGCTATGTTTGTTGCACCGTGCTGAAGAAACTGGAGACCAAAACACAAACTGAACACATTTTTAGAAAAACAAGATATGAGTCTTGTTTTTATGAAGCTTACCCAATCAACCCATATGGTTCCTGGTCATGATGAAATGTGATAACTGTTTTAAAAGTACAATAAAACAATCATTTGGCCAAAATATTCTGAGTTTAGTATTGCTTGGTTTTCTGAACCTCAGAATGTACCCAATTTATATAACAACTAAATAAGTTCTGGTTAGTAGATTAATTTTTTGTTTGGTTGAGGCTTCATGTTTACGAAGACATGGTCACTATTGTCTCATAGTAATTTAATGAAAACTATCTAGTAAACTATTTAAATTTTGAAAAGTCAGTGTGGATGATAAGAAAAAACTAGTTGCTTTAGAAGAGAAAAAGAGGAAAGTGAAAATAATGACATTTTTAAAAAGCTTTTGCAATTTTTTTTAACCTACTCCATTTGAGTTTCCAGGATGGGATTGATCTTTAAGATAATTGCTAGTTCAATGTCCCTGGTGACTTTTCTACAGCAGAGAAGAAAAATTTTTACAATTGTAAAGGTATAATAACTACCAGGTACAAATAAATGTCTGAATGATTTTATGGCAGGTATTAACATTTTCAATACCTAAGTGAAATGAGACTGTAACTAACTGACTGATTAATAAAAATTTAAAGGGCCCAGTAGCTATGATGGGTTGTGATGGGATAATTTTTTGTGACATAATTGGATTTGTATCTGTTTCCTGAAGAATAAAGACAAAATACAAGCAAATGGTAAACAAAACATAACAAAACAAAACACACACACACACAAACACACACACACCAAAACAAAAAAAACATTGTAGATAATAAACCTTATATTTCTTCCATTTTCAAGAAAAAAAACATTGCAGAGGTAAAACGAACAAGGTCACTAATAAGCTATTTTCTCAGTCAATTTTTTTAAGAATAGTTTTGGGTCCTTACGACCAAAATTTTTTTTAATATTCATATACTTCTATCATAATTCGAAAGAAGAGTGACAATGATTTTAAAATACCTTGTAAGATCTTCTAGGGAATGGTGAGCAAGGAAGGAAGGCTAACTGATATCCCCTTCAAGACCTGGGATGGAGTCATGCTTCCCACCGCCAAGACTTGTGCTATGACTTCCTGGTGCTTCATGTATAGATATTGAGAGAAATATTATCAACGAAAGACCCTGTGACCATCCCAATGCAGGAAAACAAGCAAAATGAGTTGGAACTCATGTGCTCTAAAGCCATGTGTGCACACACGTGGAGGCCATGCCCAACACCTCTGAGCTGAATCTGAGTGACACACACCCCTCATCTCCGAGACCCTACTGTGTCTCATATTGAAATGAGTTTCTGTAGATGAAGAGAATTCCTCCTGGGTCACCAGGGAGACATACCCCCTAAGACACACCAGCAAGAGAGGTGTCTTATTTCTTTTGTAGAGCAATACCTTGGTGCCCAACTTGCACAGGCCAAGAAGATGGTCTTGCCCCGAAGAAGCCAGGCCCATCAGAGCTAAGCCAAACCTCAGAACTACAGGAGGAACAGATCCACCCCCACAGCTAGTCAGCGAAGGGCATAGAAGCTTAGGAGTTCAAATGTTTCCTCTCCCTTGTTTTGGATCCTATTTTTACTCTACAATTGTATCACTAGCAACATCATAGAAGGGATCTACATAGCCGTGTCTGGACTTTTGCCAGACCCCTTTCTTTCATAGGTCAGCCCTGCTGAGCTTTGTGGACATGACGTGTATCCTAAAGGGTTTTTACCAGATGGACAGGGTCAAGGTCTAAAGTAAAGTGTCCTGAAAGAAGAAAAAGGCTCTATAGTCCTCATCTTAGAGGTCTGAAGAAGGAATTTTGCTCATTCATGGAAGTCCTTGAAGTGCTAGATTCTTTATCATACAGCTTTTTTTTGCATCTCAGTTAGAGATTTTTTTCCCTGTCAGAAATTTGCCAACAGACCAGAGTTTGATCTGTAACAAAAGACCTGACCTATACTTCCCTCATGTCATAACTCAGCAGAAGGCTAAAGGCAGTGTTTTGAGCTGAGACTCCTTTTTAAAGGTAACGGTGTTGCGTGGAGTGTTTCAGCTTAAAGCACAAGAAAGAAGTTTCTGGGTTTTCCTTGCTCCTGCCTGAAAATGGGTCTTAAATGAAATCTTGTGACTTAATATCACACTCCGCAACTGGTCTCACTAGACACTTTGTGCCAAGGTCCCTTTCACTCATTCTCAAACTGCTTCCCTGTAGCTTCGTGGACAGGAGAGAAGAGTGCTAAGCACATTCCTGTGAGCATATGCACGCATACATGGCCAGAGGGGATTTTATGCGGCCGCATCTCAACCCTGGACGACAGCTCAGCAGCCATGATTCTCCTTCCCTGCCTGACACCAAGGTAGGGTTCAGGCTCCTGTGAGAGGTTGGGGCTGTTTTCCCTAAACGTATACTCTAACACCACATCTACTTTCCACAGGCTTGGAGCTTTATCCGTGCTGCTGCCCTGAAAGTCTTTTTCATGGATTTAGTACTATAGACACATAAACATTCAAGAAGAGCCAGAAGGACACTAAGCAGTAAAAGATACCAGCAGGGGTTAAGCTTACAAAGTATCAGCATATATCATAAAGCCTGGGTTATTTATTTTTTAAGATTTTATTTATTTATTTGAGAATGAGCAAGAGGGAGAGAGCACGAGCAGGGAGAGGAGCAGAGGGAGAAGCAGATGCCCAACTGAGCACGGAGCCCAGTCCAGGCCTTGATCCCAGGCCCCCGAGTTGAGGACCAGAGCCGAAGGTAGCCGCTTAACCGACTGAGCCACCCAGGTGCCCCAAGCCTGTGTTATTAAAACAGTAGGCTACTTGACAGATGCGGACATACAGACTAGTGGAATACAAAAAAATAAGTTCAGAAATACAGTCACACATGTGAAATTGGGTATGTAATAAAAATGGCATTCTTACGACAAGGGCAAAAATGAACATTTTAAGAAATGACGTGGAGGCCACTGAAGAGCACTTCAGGAAAAGATAAAATTAGATTCATAGCCAACATCATACCTAAGAATAAACTTCAAGATGATCGGAGATCTACATGCAAAGGATAACACTGTACAAGCACTAGAGGAAAAATGGGGGAATTCGCTCTATAACCTGCATATTGGAAAGGTTTTCTAACAATGACTCAAATCCAGATGTGATACAAATAAGGACTAATATTTTATTATCTATATATTATTTTTGTTATCTTTAATATTTTTATTTATTTATAATTTATATATATTTATTTATATTTTTATTATCTTTTACATTTTTATTTATTATTTTTACTATTTTATTTTCTATATATTACCTATGTATTATTATATTACTATATAATAATAATATTAAAGCTGATAATAATAATGTTTTGCATGGCAGTGAAGCATCATCAGCAAAGGCAAAAAAAGAATAGAAAAAATTATTCGCATATATGGTTTAAATAAAAAACTAATAGCTTTTAATACATTAAGCATTCTTAATATTTTTACTCTTCAAGAAACTAAATAAAACCAACAACTATGGGTGTAAAATAATAAAATGTTTTCCAAACAGAAATATTTAACTTTATTTTCAATAAATCATTACTACACTGATAGGGACAGAACTAATCTAATTATGAAGACAATTAAAAAAAACCTTTTTTTTTTTTTAAGATTTTATTTATTTATTTGAGAGAGAGAGAGTGGGAGAGAGCATGAGAGGGGAGAAGCTCAGAGGGAGAGGCAGACTCCCCACAGAGCCCAGAGCCTGATGCGGGACTCGATCCCGGCACGTCGTGATCACGACCAGAGCTGAAGGCCGTCGCTCAACCAACTGAGCCACCCAGGCACCCCTTTCTTTTTCAATTTGTACTGGTGAGAGTTAGCAATTTTCACAACTTGATTTTATTATGTATTCTGTAATTGAGTACATAAGTACACAACTACAATATATTGAGAATAACAGAAGCCGAGTTCCTCCTTGTTGAGGAAGAATGTTATAAAGAGAGAAGGCTAGAATTAATCCAGGGCCGCCGGATTGGAATTGGAGGTACTAAAATGAATTTATGAACACAAAGTAAATATTTACCCATATCTATATAATCTATATCTGTATCTATCTAATATTGATGTGTGTGTGAATAATTTCCAAGTTCTCCTACCTTAAGGGGCTTAAAAAGGGCGACATACCAATAGCACGGAGCACACCCAGCGTTCACTTAAAGCAATAGGGCTTCTCAGGGAAATGGCTGAATCTTGGACTAGAGCAGGAAAAATATAAGATGATCCTGAAACAGCATATGCTGCAATTATGCCAAAAAATAAAAAGTGCTCAAGAAGTGCTTGCAACATGTCTGAGGACACAGAATCTGCTTGAGTGGGCTCTCCCTAGCCAAACATGGGCTCGCTGGAACAATTACATAATGAGATCATGTTACCACCCATTGAACAAGGTAAAATAAGAATCCTATAGTCTGTACTGATATAAGTAAAGAAATGGGTATGTAAATTAATGGGGGAATGAGTAAATCATTCTAGTAACATGATAATGAATACATTTCAAGAGAAATGATGGAGTTAGAAAATATCTTTTATTATCATCTCAGTTTTAATTGATACTGGCAAGAATAAGCAACAGATGCTAATATTAATGAGTGAAAATATGGTGAGGAACAGAATATTTTCGTGGTCTCAAAGTATCTCCCTACAAATTATTGATTAATTACAGAGGGGAAACAGACATCTTAATGTGGAGAAACCTAGGAGATATTACCTTGTCCAGGTGATTAATGTTAACACTATCAATACTAGAACAAGCTAAAGTTATGTATGGCCCGATGTGTTTGATGCACATAAAAGATACATCATTTCTGTGGCATTTCCTTTAAAATTGATAACCTGGGGGTGCCTGGGTGGCTCAGTGGGTTAAGCCTCTGCCTTTGGCTCAGGTCATGATCTCAGGGTCCTGGGATCTAGCCCCACATTGGGCTCTCTGCTCAATGGGAAGCTTGCTTCCCCCCCATCCCCATCTGCCTCTCTGCCTGCTTATGATCTGTCAAATAAATAAATAAAATAAAATAAAAAGATAACCAGAACCAAATCATGATGAAACAAAAGGCAAACTTAAATTGAGGAATTATTCTACAAAATATGGCTGTACTGTCTTAAAATGTCAATACAAAAAATTAAGTATATGTTTATATATATATATAATTGTATATGTACATGTACATATACATAGAGTGCATTCTGGACAGGGACAAAATAGCCATTAAACACAATTGAAAAAAATTTACCTTGAACTCTGGATTAGGTAATAGCCTCATGTTAAGGCTAAATTTTTGAATTTTGATAATTAGAATGAGGGGAAGAGAGGATGGGAGAGAGAGCGGGAGGGACAGACAGATACTTAATGGATTAAAATGTTAACAAGTGGTCAATCCCAGTAAGGAATATATCAGTATTCTTTGTGCTACTCTGTTGAATTTTAAGTCTGAAATTATATAAAAATAAAAATTACAGAAATTACAGATGTAACTGCCATGAATTAAAAATGGAAATAGTGGGGCACCTGGGTGGCTCAGTGGGTTAAGCCTCTGTCTTTGGCTCAGGTCATGATCTCAGGGTCTTGGGATCGAGCCCCGCATGGGGCTCTCTGCTCAGCGGGGAGCCTGCTTCCTCCCCTCTCTCTCTGCCTGCCTCTCTGCCTACTTGTGATCTCTGTCTGTCAAATAAATAAATAAAATATTTTTAAAAAAATGGAAATAGTCAGTGATTCTAATTAGATATATTGTATGAATACTCATATAATTTTACATTTGAATAGTTTGCTGTAGAGTCAGCATTGTATCTGTAAAATCTTGATGGTGACTTGAAGTAAATAGCTTCTCCATAACTTGAAATTAGTGAAAAAGACAGTATTTTTCTTATGTGAGAGATGAGTAACCTGAGACTTGGGGATATTTTAAAGCAAGCTTAAAATCACACTAAATAATCGTATGATTTAATGTTAAATGTCCTAACTCTAAATGCAGGGATTTTTTAATTTTTAATTTTTTTTTTTATTTTTTACTTTTCTCAGTGGATATCATCTTTTAGATGAGAATTTTCAAGGGAAACCTTTTCCCCCTACCATCCAGAGCTAAGATCTAAGTTAAACAAGTTTTCCTCTCTCTTGGCAAAGCCAATATTTTTTTCCTATTTTAAACTGTTCATATCAAATTTGGGGTTCAGTTTCACTCAAGAGCTCTTGGATTTAAGTTCCCAACTTTTGGGTTCCTCAGCCTTTGTTTAGTTCTCCAAAAGTGTTCCATTACATTCTAAAGTTTAAGTTACTGGGAAGAGACGGGTACTTGTCTGGACACTCCCCTTTCTGGACTCTGGCTTTCTTATTTTGTTAGATCTCTGAGAATTTCCCTTCTTTCTTGCCAGGTCAGCAAGGAATTTAAAATATTTTCTTTAAATTGTTTTAGCCATGTATCTTTTTGAAATTAGTGTTTTCATCTTCTTTGGGTAAATACCCAGTAGTAAAATTATGGATCATATGGTATTTTTGTTTTTCACTAAATTCTATTTGAAAAGATATGCACACCCTCATGTTTATTGCGGCATTATTTCCAATGATCAAGAAATGGAAGCAAACTAAGTGTCTATAGACATACCAGTGGAATATTCTGTTTGTTATTATTTTTCCCCCATGAAGAATAAAATTATAAAAGAGAAGATTCATGCATTAATGACCACTAATGGCTCAGTTTATCTGACAATCTGATACATTTATTAAAAGGACAGAAGTAAACTTGATTTTCTTAAATTCTACTTACCCATACTAAAATCTAATTAGATCCATTACAGCTATCAGAAAATATGCTAATGTTTTTCATTTACTGTGTTAAAATGCTTCGGGTTCTGTCTTGTAAATATAGTATTGTAAAACATAATATGTATATATATTTAATTGTAGTAATCTACAGAAATATTGTCAGAGGAGGTTCATAGTTTTAATGAACAATGAGCTCTTATAAATTGATAAGAGAAACACAACACTCTAATAGAAAAATGATCAGTGCTTATGAGAAAGCTTTCCAAAGAAAATTCAGTCAAAACACAATAAATATATGTAAAACTATGACCAACATCACTATTAGTTGTTATATATTTTTTTCCTAAAAATAAAAGAAGACTCAATATATCTTACTTCTACCAGGTCTTAGAGAAAAGAATACTCTTACATTTCACTGGCGCTACTAGCAATAGTTGGTAACCGAAAAACAATTTGTCATTACCCATAAAATTAAAATTGTAAATATCTTTCAACAAAACAAACCCTTTTCTAACAAACTTACTACTCTCAGAAAAATAAAACCAGGAGGGAATATAGATACAAGGGTGTTTACTGAAGCATTGTTTTTACTGGGAAAAAAAAAAAAAAAGTAAAAATTACAATGTCCAAAGCACATGAATAATTTACAAAAATATGACAAAGCTATAAGCTGTCATAGTATGAAACCATTTTAAAAATAATAATTTTGTGGGGAGCCTGGGTGGCTCAGTGGGATAAAGCCTCTGCCTTCAGCTCAGGTCATGATCCCAGGGTCCTGGGATTAAGCCCGGCATTGGGCTCTCTGCTCAGCAGGGAGCCTGCTTCCTCCCCTCTCTCTCTGCCTGCCTCTCTGCCTATTTGTGATCTCTGTATGTCAAATAAATAAATAAAATCTTTAAAAAAAATAATTTTGAAACTTCCATTTAATCAGACATATCTATAAAGATTGTTAAGTAGAAGAAACTAATTTTAATAGTTTATACAAGTGTGTTCTCATCTTAAAAGGGAAAGTATCAAGATTTTCAAGTTTGCAATCTTTTATACTCATGATATTCACATAACACATGCATGGTATGTATATATGGTATATAAATATATGGCCATATATTTATGAATAATTACATAAGTTGGAGAAAAATTATATGAAAATAAACCTAAGTGACAGTTGGAAAAGTTTATATGAGTTGAAGAGAAGGGGAAGTAAAATGAAAAGGGGGCAAGCAGAGAAGTAAAAAACAATTCTTTGTTCTTTAAAAAGAGAATTACTGGAGCATTTATTTGACAAAGTATGCAAAATATATTTAGAATGCCCCAAGTGTGCATTATATTAAACATTGTTTTAAATTATCTTAAAATTATCAATACCCAATTTAAAATGCATTTACATTAAAACTTTATTGCCATTTCTCCAGAGAGTGTCAGCTATTGAATCTTAGTGGTGGAGGAGAACTTAGTCTACAAGTAAATTGATTTAACTGCAGTTTTCAAGTCCAGATGATTAAAAAAGTGAGTGTCTAGATGAGCTCTTTATCTAATAACCTTGAAAGATGTTATGTCAATCAACTGTACATTTTTGAAGGGGCAAATTAAGAACATCGTAGGATTCAATTTCATTCAGACATTATTAGAAGTAATGTCAGCAGAAGCGAATGAATCTTCACATATTGGGAACTTCTTATCTCATAATTCCATTGCTTCAGGGACTTTTGCCTCACCTTCTCTTAGCCGCCTTTGAGGAGAGGAGTGTGTCAGTTGGACTTCTGCTTCCCTGGTCTACCCATTAAGTTTTGCTGCCTACCACATGTAGAGCAGAGTGACACTCGTTGGTTCCTGGGCTGGCAGAGCCTCAATGAAAAGAACATGGCTTCTCCGCCGCTGCTAGCTCCTGTGACCTACTGTGGTACACCCCCTGGAGTGCCAGAAGCCCTTGTACCCTTTCAGTCCTCTGCCCTGGGATCAAGCTGTGATCCATTCTGGAAACAAATTCAGGATTCCTTTTCCCAAATGTGTTCTTTAATTTGTTTCTGTCTCAGCGGCGGCTGCTGTAACAAAGATACCATAGACTAGGTGGCTTAATAGAAATTTACTTCTCACAGTTCTGGAGCTGGGAAGTCTCAGATCAAGGTACCATTGTTTCAGTTCCTGATGAGAGCCCTCTTCCTTGTTCCTTCTTTCTGTACCCTCACTTGGTATAAAGACAGAGAACAAGCAATCTTTCTGGTTTCTCTTCTTATAAGAACAGAGATCTGATCAGATCAGGGCCCCCGTCCTTATGACCTCATTAGCCATAATTACCTCTGCGAAAGCCCTATCTCCAAATATAATTACATGGGGTTTGGGGTATCAAAATATGAATGGGGGGAACACAAAAATTCAGTCCAAAGTAGTTACCTGAGGTTTATTTATTTCTTTTTAAAGATTTTATTTATTCATTTGACAGACAGAGATCACAAGTAGGCAGAGAGGCAGACAGAGGGGAGGGGGGAAGCAGGATCCCCACTGAGCAGATAGCCTGATGCAAGGCTCGATCCAGGGACTCTGAGATCATGACCTGAGCCAAAGGCAGAGGCTTAACCCACTGAGCCACCCAGGCAGCGCATTTACCTGAGATTTAAAGCAGATTATTCCTACATTCAATCTCATATGAACACTCATGAAAACAGTTTTTACCAGCAGCACTCAAAACCAGAGCACTGACACGGGCAGAGCTCAGGTGCCATGCCTTTTCTTTGATTGTCCTCATCTCTCTCATTGTCTTTTCAAATGAGCTTATGAACCACCTTTTCCCCTTCAGATGCTTACATACATAATACACACATAGGTACGTGCATACATACACATGTATACAGATACATACATTTTAATGTTGCAAATAGAGACATAACTTGACAGTATGAAAGTATGGATGAGGATAGGGTGAACTTGAGGATTATCTTTGTCCCTAGAATGCTCAGTCTTGATTATGGATCAGTCAGAATAGCCTTTACATATAACTAGGTAAAATTACTTTGAAAGTACGTATGTAAAATTTTAAAAACTTAATTAGCTTGTCCTAAGGGAAAGCTCCAGAATCCAACTATTGGATCTTTAGATGACTAAAATAGAAAGTTGAAGAAAAGCGTGAGTATGTAAAACATAATATTGTAATCATGATAAATATAATTATTCCTTACATTATATAAATATAATATAATCAGGATAAATATATATATATCATTATTCATGAAAAATATAATTATAACCATGATAAATATAATTATAAATATAATTAAGAAAAAAGGGGATGTATACAATAAATACTAAAGGTAAGTAGCAAAAGTATGAGGAAAAAATCACAACTGTGATTCTTAGGGCAAATATTTTATTTTGTTCTTCATTTGGCATGTTTCAAAGAGTTAAAATTCTTAACATAATAGTATAAAATAATGGCAAATTCCAAAGAGACAGCATAAACTGAATGACAAAGTTTACTCAAATAAAACCTTAATAGCATGAAGTATTATCTGTTTAAAACATCACCAAAATTACCAGATATATTATTGACCAAATAGATCCAATACTAGCAATGACCTTGGGGAAAGGGACATGTATGCTTTATATCACAGCATTTCAGAATTAGCAATAAGTAATGGAGTTGGCAGAGATAACCATCAAATAAAAAACATAAGTAATTAACTGCAGGGATGTAGAGAGGATGCATGGGTCTGGGAAATGAGCCAACATAAAGGTTATAGTAAGTGTGTTTTTTTTTAAATGACAGGTAGGACCTAGAGGCTAAAAGAAAATTTTGGTGCCAAAAAAGTTTGGTGGTACTAACTCCTAACTCATGACTAGATAAAACAGAAAATGCATCATGAAAAAACAAAACAGCAATTATAGTTGGCCTACAATCAAATTTAAAAATTCCCAAATTAATTTTGCCTTCTTACGGAATATATGACTTTTTCCCTTATTTTGTAAAGTTAACTACAATCTAATTAATTTCAAAACAAACACATTTGAGTTAAGAAATAGTCTTCAGGCAATTTCATTTAATGAGTTCCTTCAAGTCTTTTGCATAATAACCTTAAATTTACATTTTAATATGTAAGTAAGCTGATATTACACACATCTTGGGCAACATGAGATGCTTCATTATATGTGAGGAGGAGGGCAGTTAGTTTGGTAGAGTCATCTATGAACATGTTAGGGCACTGGAGAGCTGTGAGTGAATCTAAAATAAGAGGTGAATGAAGCGTTCACACTTTAGAAGAATCAGGAAATTGAAAAGGGAAGGGCAGGAGGGCAAAAACAGGTCAAGAGAAAGCCTGCCAAAAATGCAGTTTGGGCGAATTGTTGGACTTGTACAAGATAGCTAAAGTTTGGGCAGAAGTATCCCCCAGGATTTTAGAGAAATGGAACGCTAACTTTACTTGTCCTGCATTACACATGCGCGCATGCGCACCTGCAGGGACACACACACACACACACACACACACACACACACACACATAAACACACACACACACACACCCCCCAGCGAGCCACCGTGATAAAACAGCGAGAGCTATCTTGAATTCTCTGAAATTTCAAGACTGAGTTGAGAGAAATGCCACAAGGAAGGATGTAAGATGTAGATTTTGAAGAATCACATGACAAGAAACCCAAAAGGAAAAATATTTTCTTTGGCTTTTAGTTAAATTGAACTTCAGTTTTCCATAAACTTTTCTTTGGGTGGTGTGGGCACTCTACCACTAAACTTACTAGAGCTCTAAGTAAGTTTCAGTGTGAGTTTCTGCTTGTCTTCTACCGGGTGAATGAGCTGAGACAAGAGAGAATATTAGGTGCCCATTGTGTGAATTTATAATTCTAACCATCTGAACATACATAAGTCATTCAGGCTCTGTTAGGTCATCTTAGTTAAATGAAAGAAATGGTTATCATTTTCAATTACATTATTTTAGCGGTTTAGATTTAATCATACTTTTGGCAGTACAATTTCCCAGCTTTATACACTTTTATTTATTGAATTAGCACTTAAAATAAGGATTGTTATAATTAAATAGACCATGACCTTGAACTGATAGAGATATAATTTTGAAATTACACTTTCTAATGTAATTATTAAGTGGATTTAGCATACATCTAAACTCCATCAAGTAATTACAGTCAGCTCTTTATTATCCAAGAGTTGTATCTCCAACTTGCAAATCAGATCTCTTACTCATCTTACTGGCTATATTACTTTATCCATCTAGCTCTTTCATTATTCATCAATCCATCACTTTGAAGGCTTTCTGTGTTTGCAATAGTTATGACAAAGTTGTGTGCAAAGGACAGCAAAATTAATAGCAAATCTTTTGTGCACTAGTATTTCCATTATTAGTTGACCATGCCTGTTGAATATTTTTATAATAAACTAATGAATACAAACTAATTTTCCTTGGGCTTCAAGCATTCTTCAAATATAAAAATCTGATTTTATTTTGAATGAGAAAATTACATTTTTCTTAGTCCTATGAATTATTTATCATTATAAGTATAAAATAAAAAGACAGGGAAATAGTCATGGGGGGAGTTCTGGTACTGTGTAAGATGGAGAAAGCATTGTTTAAAAGATAGCTAGAAATTAAAATGTAGGGTTTGAAAATTCTTTTTTCACAGTACCACAGATTTTTATAAATGTTATGTTCTTAGAGGAGAAAAGCTTTGTCTGTCTTACACATCCTGTATAACCAACTTATAACAGAGAGAACTCTTAACATTAGTTCAATCACAAGACAGTTTTTTACTTATTCAAAAAAGGAGACTGCCAGTATACTATTGCCAGAATGAAATATCCCTGGGGTAGGGTCAATAGTAGTATCAGGGATGAGGACAGGATTAGACTGAAAAACCTGTCTGTCTTTGAAGAAGATTATTAAAAGACTGTATATGAGGAAAATTGCTTTTTGTAATTCTTTGCACTTAAATATTGAGGTAACTAAGAGATCTGAATAAAAACACTTACAAAATAAAAAAGATTAAAGTGATCATTTTAAAGTCTGTTTCACTAGAAAAAATACAACTGATGAAGATTTCCTGGGAGAAGTCATCATGGTTTCGGTATGATAATTCTAATCCTCAGCAACACAGAGCACGTGGAGAGAAGGCACCTGGGGTCTGATCAGGGGTGTGTACTGTGTTTACAGCTGTCAAGAAATCCAGCTACATTGGTATTCCCTGTTCTAGGAGGAGACCAATAAAATCAGCTGACATCTGAGTTTTTAATTAGTTGGGTAGAGAACTCCTTTCTCAGAAACCATGTGGGAGGAGCCATCATTTCTGAGATTCTTCAGGGGCAGTAGATGAACCAAGGGCAACCTGAGGGGATCTGCTGTAATCACTGAGGAGAAAGTGGAATGTCCAAGGAGTACTCAAGGCTTGTGGATTGACAAACACAGTAAATGAGAATAGCGTAGGAGCCTCAATGCAGGATGTGAAGAAGGGTGCCTAGAGCCAACACCAAGAGCTTTGGGTGCTTACTGAGTTAAAGGAGATCTGAAAATTCATGTGGAAACTGGCCGTTGACGTTAAGTCTCTCAGCCATCAGACCTTAAAGTATTTTCGAATGTTCAAAGACAGCAAAGCCCAGCACATGTGAGCAGTGGGTACTGTGGCCAACTCAGTAAGAACATTGGATCCTTGGGACGCCTGGGTGGCTCAGTGGTTTAAAGCCTCTACCTTCGGCTCAAGTCATGATCTCAGGGTCCTGGGATTGAGCCCTGAGTCAGGCTCTTTGCTCAGCGGGGAGCCTGCTTCCCCCCCTCTCTCTGCCTGCTTTTCTGCTACTTGTGATCTCTGTCTGTCAAACAAATAAATAAAATCTTAAAAAAAAAAAAATGGATCCTTGTCCTTTATCTTCTTTCCTCCTTCAAGCTAAACATAAAAAAATTCAAGACCCGCAGGTCTTAATAGCAACCCAAGTCATTTCAACGTTTCAACTAACAAGGAGATATTAGGAAATGTCTCTGTTTTTTTTTTTTTTTTTCTTTTCATCTTCTTCTTTTTCTTTTCTTTCAGTTTTCCCAAGATAGAGTTCATGTGTTATCAACCGGCCTTGAAGGAGGAAGAAAACAAAACAAAAACTGAGCAAACCACATGCTGACAGCATCCTCAATAACATAATCTCTTTGGTAAACAAACCAAAAAATAATTTCCCAGGATGCTAGAGCTTTGGACTTCAATTCTAAAAGAGCTTAGCAGTATTTTTTATTTGTTTGTTTATTTCCTAATGGAAGTGCTAGTTTTCCTATTGATTTTTCAACCACCCTTGACTGTATTCTCAAATGTCTGTGTAGCCTGCCATGTAATCTATAGGTCCAGGCTGATAGAGTCATCCAAACCTGTCAATCAGAAAGGATTTATTAAACACAGGCTATGGACCTGGTATTCTGGGGAATAGGAAAGAAGTAAAGGACACATCCCTTGCTCAAAAAGGATGAACCAATATTTTGTCATAATCCACGATAAGACTATGTGAGTGTAAATAGGAAGTATATTACCTGGTAAAGAATGGGATTTCTCTAGCTGCATGAATAGTGTGGAAATGTTAATGATTAATTTGGCTTATTGAGTCTTTGGGCAAATAACATTTTGCTGCCTCATGTATTTTCTTGCTTTTTACTCTATCCATTAAATTTTCTAAAATGTAGTTCACTCTGTTTCTCTTTCTGACTACCTTTTGACTGATGCTGATTTTCTCATTCTTTCTTTGTTCTAATTTGTAAGTTGCAGCCAGGTCCTGGTCTGGGAACAAGGCGATGTTAGCACACGCGAGAGACGGAATGACAACATTCGCTGACCCTAGCACGAGGGCTTATTTCTCTGTTCTTTAGTGGCTTGGGGAAATGAGGGAATATGAATATCTTCAGTGCTCATCCCTGGCAGTTTACAAATGCAAACCAGAACTTTAACTAGACAGACATCTTTCAGTTTCAGGGAGTGATTGGTTCTGCGCATTGGAGACATGACGTGACATCCTGTACCCATAACGGTGTGCGGAAGATGGAATCCATAACCACCACTACGTCCTTGGCACCCTTTCCCCAGGTTTTAGTTTACTCGCAAGCCTAGTTGGGTCATTATTTCCCTATTTCTCCAAATAGGATGATCATACCCTCACTTTGCTTGCTAAAAAAGGCGACTCTTACACTCTGCTGGGTAGTCTAGCTTCAAAATGGGGGAAAAAAAAAATCCTTCATTCTTTACGGTTTATTCAGCATTTCACAGGCCACTTTGTTATGAAAATAGAAAGAAAAAAATCCCACAAGCAAGAAAGTACAATAGGGCAGTACCAAGAAGAAATACAGAGTATTTTTGTAATACAGAGTCAAGCCACAGTTTGTCCTATCTGCCACAAATATATAAACAGGTGTGTGCAGGCGTGTGTGTGTGTGTATGTGTGTATATAAATATATATAATATTAATTATATTATACATATGATTATATATCATATTATATTACATATATTATCTATAATATATTATATATTATATTATATATTAATTATATTATATATTGTATATATTAATATATATAGAAGCATGCATATATACATAGAAGCATGCATATATATGCATATATATATACACACACACACACGCATATATATATATGCATGCTTCTGGTCAATATTTTGATGGATATATATATATATATACATCAAAAATATGATGGATAAATATATATCCATCAAAATATACATATATATATGTATAAAATTGTTCTCTCTCTCTCTCTTTATGTGGAAAAGTCTTGCAAACTACCTAACTTATGTCTGATCTGTTTTCTCTGATAAAAGGACATGTCTTCATCAGACTGTCCCCACTAACTTTTTTGTAATAGACATTTCTTGGATTTTTCTTGAGTACTTGCCTTTTTTGTAACTCTCCATCATAAAACAATAGACCTTCCTAACTAGTTTCAAGGGAAAATGTGGTGTACTTGAAATAAATAGGTACATAAACAAATAACAATACAAGTAATAAGGTTAAAACCTTCTTCCTGGGAAGGGAACTTGGAGCAAAGCAGAGAGAGAAGAGAGAGAGCAGAGAACAAGATCTATAGCAAGGAAACTAAGTTACAGTTTGCATCCATTCATTTACTTATTTGTGTGTTTATTTTTTTTAAAGATTTTATTTATTTATTTGAGATCACAAGTAGGCAGAGAGGCAGGCAGAGAGAGAGAGGAGGAAGGAGGTTTCCCGCTGAGCAGAGAGCCCGATGTGGGGTTGGATCCCAGGGTCCTGGGATCATGACCTGATCGGAAGGCAGAGGTTTTAACCCACTGAGCCACCCAGGCACCCCTGTGTGTTTATTTTCAGTAGGGAGCAGTTATACTTGAGAACGAGGACAGTATTAGGTCAAGCTTACACTCCATTTTAAAATGCCATAGATCTCTATTCTTGGGTTTTACAAAAGAGTCTTCAAAGTGTTTCTGTAACTACATACCAAGGGTTCTATTAAACATACTTCTCTTTCCTGATCTGATAATTTCCCTTCGATATTTGCTCACTGGACAACCTGAGAAAAGTGAATCAATTAATGATGTATTCTTTCAACTTTTCTGCTGCTTCTACTGAATGGTTTTGGCTCTTTTTTTTTTCTTAAGATTTTATTTATTTATTTGTCAGAGAGAGAGCGCACACAAGCAGGAAGAGGCAGGCGGATAGAGAAGCAGGTGCCCCACGGAGCAAGGAGCCGGATGCAGGACTCGATCCCAGGACGCTGGGATCACGACCTGAGCTGAAGGCAGCAGCTCAACCGACTGAGCCACCCAGGCGTCCCCGGTTATACTTTTTTAAGCCTGACACTTATTCTAGTGAATTAACTTTCAGGAGCTTTATGCAGAGACTCACAGTGAAAACCTCCCATGTACAGTACCAGCAGTAGGCTAAACTAGGCACACAAAGAGATCATATGTCCGTAACTTGTTTACTTTAGTTTTCTCTTCTGTAACATGAAGGGGACTGGAACTAATGTTCTCAAATTTTCTTTCCTATTTCAAGTTACTTTCTCATACGCATGTGCACACACACAACCTCTGTCCTTCTTACCAATTTAACAATTTGTTATCTAGAAAGATTTTAAATTTTGTAGAAATAATATTGTACTGATGCTCTCCTCATGCCATATATATATATGTATGTGTGTGTGTATATATATATATACACTGATAATATATATGTATATACATATTTATGATATATCTATCGTATATATAAGCTACGTAAGTTACTAGATCTCTCTGTGCTTCAGATTCTCCATTTGTAAAATATACTTCATAAGGCTTGTGGGAATTAAGTGAAATCAACTTCCTAGCTATATATGTACATGTGTACAAATCTCTAGTGTTTTTACACCTTGTTAAACTTTTAGATACCTTGCCTTTCTTAAGCCTTGATAGCATGATCTTCTTGGTTGGATCTGGACCTTGGTACTTTATGTGTTTAGTAAATATGTTTGTAAATGAATTAGAGAAAATAAGTGTAAATATATATGATTAAAATAAATATTCATAATTTAAATGTATATATTTTAAATATATTAATATATTTAAAAATATAAATACACACACACGTATATACATATATATATGTGTGTGTATATATATATATACACACAACACTTTATGCTATAGTTTATGCCTCTTAGACCTGTGGAGAACAAATTGGTCTTGTGAAGTTGAGTTCAGGAATTTGACAATTTATAAGCCCTTTAAACTATTTTTTAGGTATGTGAATTTTTTTATACTTCCATATAAAGAACATTGTATGATTGGTATTTATTATATGTTTAATGAAAAATTATTGTCACAGAGTAAGAGTGTTCTTTTCAGGTGCTATTCCTAATCATTTGCTTAATGTGTGCATTTTCACAATTCTTTAGAGCTATGAATTGAAAACAGAGTCTTACGTACTATGTATATGATATTCCAAGCTAGGCTATGGCTTTTGAAAAATGATTGTGCTCTGGCTTCTGGAATAATGGTATAACCCTTTACTCATGATCATCTGTTTAGTATAAGAACAACGTTTCATCATGCAATCAAGAGAGTTTTACAATTTGTTTGTAGTTGACAGTTGGAAGATCTTTCTCTCTAGTAGTTTTCCCATTGAATTGAATTAGAAGGGCTAGGATGACCTTTAATAAACCAGATGCCAAGGACTTTATTATCTTTATTTTTTTTTAAGATTTTATTTATTTATTTGACAGACAGAGATCACAAGTAGGCAGAGAGACAGGCAGAGAGAGAGAGGAGGAAGCAGGCTCCCTGTTGAGCAGAGAGCCCGATGCGGGACTCGATCCCAGGACCCTGGGATCATGACCTGAGCTGAAAGCAGAGGCTTTAACCCACTGAGCCACCCAGGTTCCCAGACTTTATTATCTCTATTCTGAGTGTACATTAAACTATTTCAACAATTTAAGAATTCTACCATGCTTATGAAAAACTCAGCCACAGGTCAGTCTTAGGTATTGTTTCTTTGACAATAAGCTCTGCTATAAGCATTCCCTTATTCAGAAGTTCATTCATTTCTTTATTTGGAGTAAAAGAAATATTAACATTCAATATTACTGAGTCTCCACTATGCTCGTGCCATGATTCTATGGAAAGGAAATAGAGATCTGACTTTGCTACTATGTAACTTATATCCTAGTGGAGGGGTTATGAAAATTTCAGCCACAGAAACTATGACACATAGTATAAAGATTATATAAGAACTATATATATATGTGTATATATATACATATATATACACACACACACACACACACACACACACACAAGAACTAAAAGGGCATATGTCATAATGACCTACATGGTAAGAGGGATTAAGGAAAACATTTATGAAGAAATTTAAATTGACTTTGGAATGAATGAATGAATAAAAATTTAACTCAGTGAAAAGTAAAAGAATGTTCCTGACAAAGTTGACAATACATGTAGTAACGAAGTAGCTGAAAGGAGCAGTGAGCATTTGGTAAACTGAACAAAGTCTTTTAGGTTTGAGGCCGGCAAATAAAAAATGAACAGATATTTTGAAGGACTGTGTTCATGAAACACCTTATAAATCATGATAAAATTTTGAAACACCTTATAAATCATGATAAAATTTTGGTCATTATTTAAAAGGTCATGAGAAGCCAATTATTTTATATGCATAAATGTGTGGGTGGGTGGTATATGCATAGTTAGGTTTTTAGCTGGAAAAAACCACACCAGCTGAATTGTGAAAGGGAGAATCAACTGGAAGAGAAAAAGAGACCAGCTAATGGACTGCTGTTGAAGGCCAGGTTATAAACGATTTAAAAAATCAGATTTATAAAGATACGGGGAGAAGTAGGAACATTGGAAAGACTTTTAATGAAGTTTAAACAGGTTCCTAAAGTAAAATCTATCAGTGTTCTTGATAAACTATATTGGGGAGAGGTAGACAAAAAAGGATGACGTCAAAGATGATTTGCCAGTTTTCGGCTTGTGTGTTTGGCTTCTGGCCATGTGATTTCCTTGATATAGAAAATACTGGAAAAGTTATAAGGGGTAAGATCATGAGTTCTGTTTTGGAAAGAATACATTTTAGGTTCCTATGCAATATTCAATAGGCAGTTTGGGTATAGAGTTGGGTATTTACAGTTTGAAACTCAGAGAAATATATAGGCTATAAATGTGGGTATAGAGTCAAATCCATGCGAGTGGTCGATATTGCCTAGAGAAAGAATACAGCAACAAGGAAACATGCTCCAGACCAAACCTTAATGAACTTCAAGTTATATTTACTAGTTTGAAAAAGTTAAATGAACAAAGTACACTGATAACAATGGCCAGTGATATCAGGAAAACACCTGGAGAGCGTGGGGTCATGGAAAAGAACACAAAGAGAGTGTTTCCAGAAGAAGGCCAATGTCAGAAGTATTAACTGCTACAGATAGGTCAAATAAATGAGAACTATTAAATGTCTGTGGGCTTTAGTGACACAGAAACCATTTTTGACCTCAGCAAGAGACATTTCATTGGAGTAATACGAGCAAGAGACAGATTAGAGTAGGTTGAGAAGTTCCTGGACAGCAAGGACAAGGAGTCTGTAATGTAAGACAGCTTGTTAAAGAAGTTGGATAGTGAAGAGAATTATTGGAAAACTAAAGCATCAGTTAGAAGAGGAGTTGAAGCCAAACAACCATTTTCTTGTGTAATAGGGTGGCAGCTGGAGGCAACTTGGCTTGGGGAGGAAATCAGACAATCTTCAGAGTTATTTTGTAAGAGCACAACAGGGGTACCTGGGTGGTCAGTCGGTTGAGCGTCTGCCTTCGGCTCGGGTGCGGGGTCCTGGAATTGGGCCCCACATTGGGCTCCCTGCTCAGCTGGGAGCCTGTTTCTCCCTCTCCTTTGCCTGCCATTCCCCCTGCATGTGCGCACACACACTCTCTCTCTCTCTCTATCTCTCTCAAATAAATAAATAAAATCTTTTTTTAAAAAAAAAGCATCGCAAACAAGGTAGTTATTCTGCTTTTCATTATGTCCAGTGAAATAATATTATATATAAACAGAGGAATAGATGTAGGCAAGGTGTTAGACAATGTCCTTAAAGGGATGCCTGTCTGGCTCAGTCAGTAGAGCACGTGACTCTTGATTTTGGGGTTGTAAGTTTGAGCCACACGTTGGGTGTAGAGATACTTAAAAACAAAAATCTTTAAAAACATTTAAAAAGGATGTCCTTCAATATAAAAGGTAATGTTTTAAAGGGTTTTATTCCTCATTTATTTTTGTTGACATGTGGCCTCACACAGAGAAGATGAAATGGAACAGAAAATTATTTTCATAACCTTCTTTCCATTTTGATTCTAAGCCACTTTACTAGTTTGCCATAGAGAAAAAGAGGACCTTTTTTTTTTAATTCCAAAAATGAGTATGTTCTGTCCGAATGTATACAGATTCAGGGAAGCTCTGCTTCAAACCCTAAAAGACAGTTCAATGACAATAACGGAGAATTTCAAACTCATTCTCTCCGGGATATTATACAAAAGTATCTTTAGACAAATATTTTGCAGGCAATGATTAATATATGTGCATTCAAAAAGAGGTCTATAGTGACATGCACATATTTGAAATGAAAGAATGTGCTTTCTAAATGTGAGATTTCTCAATATCTCACATATGGAAACACTGAGATAAATTGTGTTCTGTGTTATTTCAGAGTGAGATCCCACCCAACATATTTTAAAAATGTATCCATGGAACACAATACAGAAAATGTTATAATAATCTTCATTTGGACTAGTCATATAATCCTAGGCAACATAATTTAAACCTCCAGTGGTGGTCCAAAGTATATGTCTGAATAACCATGTAACAAAGGTACAAAACTTATACTAGCTATATATTTTTTTCACATAAAACAAAAAGTTTAGGAGAAAACCACAAAAAGCAATTAAAATTTTTTTTAGCTTAAATATCATAATTACACAATAGACATATGACATGTATTGACTGCTAAATAATATTTTCTTCAAGAATTATGAAGATGGCATGTTCTAGGGCATGAAAAATTTCCCCATATAAAGGAAGACTTAAAATGAAGTCACTAATTTCAACTTGTCATATAGGATGTTGAAGGTCAACCTGATAAGAACGTTATTGAATTAACTAATTTAACTTATGACACTTTCTCCATTTATGATTAGTTATCTACTTAAATCCAAATAAGTATGCTAGTATTTAGTGTTAAATGTGTGCTATTTTGATAGGCAATATATATTTTCCAAGGTTATTGTAAAGCCAATATACATAATGGATCATGTAATTCTAACTATCAACTTTTTTTTTTTTTTAAGATTTTATTTATTTACTTGACAGACAGAGATCACAAGTAGGCAGAGAGGCAGGCAGAGAGAGAGGAGGAAGCAGGCTCCCTGCTGAGCAGAGAGCCCGATGCGGGACTTGATCCCAGGACCCTGGGATCATGACCTGAGCCGAAAGCAGAGGCTTTAACCCACTGAGCCACCCAGGTTCCCTAACTATCAACTTTTTAAAAAAGGAAGTGAAGTTTTATGAAAAGCACATAGCCAGCCGACAAGTGATTCCCAACATGGGGAAGTACAGACATGATATATAAATGAGTTACCCTCGGGCATCTTTAAATTATGCAATAGTCCTTTTTTCTTAGGAAATCCAAGGGTTTAATGACCTTGGCAACACATTAACAGTACTACTGTAAGATAATTTGACATCATGAAATATTCTGATTTCTGGAGGAATAAAATATCTTCTTAAGAATTAATATTCTTGGCTACTTATCTGAAAAGGTTTAGATATACTCAAGGAAAATAAATAAATTGGTTAGAAATCAATAGATCTTTTCAGAACTTAAAATAATTTGCATTGAAATGTCAAAAAATGAGTTAACATTTTTGTTACATTTTTTCTTTACCCTCCAGAAAATTACTGTATTCTAATTTTTAAATTTCTGAGCAAATGACATAAGACATTCAGATTTCTGATTCTCTTTTCTTATGGTATACATTGTTCAATTCAAACTACTATATTGAGTGATGAATAGGTATGCATTTCTCAGTATTTGGAAGACTTTCGTTATGATTTATTTTTATTGCAGGAAACAAACCAGTCTGTGGATAAATGTTTCTACAATAGATACCAGGACTAGTATTGGTAATCAGTTAGTATTGCTACATTATTATAATGAATATATACAGTCTTTTTAAAAGTGTTTTCGTGGTAATACATTACAAATTTTCTTCCATTTTTAGTATTTCAGAATTTCGCCTGTCCTAATATTAAGTTTATATATTTGAATCTCCCCTGTCCTGATATTAAGTTTATAAATTTGAATCTGTTCACCTATTTAGGAGACCAGGTTCACACAGAATTCTTCCTTTGTCAATCCCAATGTAATGTCTTTTGAAAAATGTAAGAAACTACTTCATCAATGTGCCTGTATTTTGTTCCAAATCAATTGAATTGGTTTACCAGGATTTCACAGTGTTAAAAATTTGAAAGTCACATGTAATAAGGTTAGGTACCTCCTGTCAGAGCTTAACTGTTCATCTATCCTTTGATTCATTCCTTAAATTCTATTTGTGATTTTATTATTTATAAGAAGAAACATAAATTTGATTTTCATCCCTGTTTCTGGCACAGGACTCCTAAAACTCTTGGAATTTCCTAAGCGAAGGCAAAGTTGTCTTTTGTTATGAGAATGAGGTGACTTTCTGAAAACACCGAAGGACTGAGGCTTGTTGTCTAGAGAACCAATCCTATCATTAGAAGGTGGGAATTTTCAGCCCCTCCTCCACCTCTGAGAAGGGGTTAAGGGCTGGAGGTTGAATCAATCATCAATGGCCAATGATTTAATCAATCATGCCTAAGTAAATGAAGTCCCTATAAAAACCATGAAGCATGGGGGGAGGTATTCAGAGAGTTTCTGTGTGGGTGAACACAGAGAGATTTGGGGAGAGTGGTGTTTTGGAAGTTCTGTGCCCTTTCCTCATAGGTTGCCTAGTATATCCTCTCCATCTGACCGTTCCTGAGTTATATCCCTTTGTAATAAACTGGTAATTAAGTGAAATGTTTCTCTGAGTTCTGTGAGTTGCTCTAGCAAATTAATCAAATTTATCTGCCTTCCCCCCTCCAATGTAATTTTGTTTTTATTTATTCCCTTTGTCAAATATTAGTTTTAGAGATTTCCACTTGCTTTTCTCCATGATGATAGAATGTGGAAGTTACTCCAAATGCCAAGTATATCCATCCCCATTATATATTCAGGGCCAGTAAAATGATCACCAGGCAAATCTACAGACGCACTAACAGCCAGCATTCAGCCGGGAGTCCCCTGGTGTCTGAAGTGCTGGGGAGAGGTGGGCAATCTTGAGGTACTGCACACTTAACCTAAGGGATCTGATGCTATCTCTGGGTAAATAATGTGAGAATAGTGTAAAATTGTGGAGCACCCAGTTGATGTCTGAGGAATTGCTTGGTAGTGTGGGAGCCCACTCACCTTGACACACACATCAGAAATGTGATCAGAGCCTTTAATATTCACAATAATACTTAGTTTCCCTATCAGATTCCAGGACTATTAATAACCATAAGCCATCTGTGTTCTGAATGGAGTATCAAAGATGATAAATATGACATTAAATGTGGGGGAATATGTCAAAAGTATTGGTTAATATCAGGGCAGTCCAAATATTAATTAAAAGTTTAGAAAATCTCTTTTATTTCAAATTGAGTAAAATTGTAAGAATTTAGATTACTTCCTATTTATATTACCGAATTGTGTCAAGAATTGTTGCAATAATAGATTAAAAAGTATTCAACAAGACAAGAGCCTATTTGTACTGACGTGAAGCTTCATCTGTGGGATGGGGATATCTCTTTAGATTCCCTCAAGGATTTAAAACGTCCAGACTTCTCTGAAACTTTGGAGGCTTCAGTGGTGGTCCATCCTTTCTGATCAAGACCTTACCCACCCTCTAGTCTGGGAGATACTTACAGGTCTTTCTTTCCTAAAGAAATAAGTACTCAGGTCTTTAGGTGATCCCATAGCTTCCCTTGCTAGCTCTCAGGCTGATGATAATCAGATTAACGCACACCTAATCCCAGCACCTGGGTGGCTCTGTTGTTAAGCATCTGCCTTCGGCTCAGGTCATGATTCCAGGGTCCTGGGATCAATCCCTACATCAGGCTCCCGCCTTGACACAAGGCCTGCTTTTTCCTCTCCCACTCCCCTTGCTTGTATACCCTCTCTCTCTGTCAAATAAATAAATAAAAACCTTTTTTTTTTTTTTTAAAGGCACACCTAATCCATCTAGATAGAGACTTGCTAGACCTGATTAGGGAAGAAAGCGACTACAATCTCAAAGAAGTGAAATCTGGCTAGCATATACTTATAGGGGCCTGGAACCATCCATGCAACTGGACTGATATTGAAGGTGCTCCATTAAGGAAACCAGAAAATAAGACTCGTGTATGGGGAGTTTAATGACTTGGGAAAGCTCTTTGGGGATATAAGGGTTGCACTCCTTGGCCTACATCCAAGGTAAATATATATTAAAAATTAGGATGATCCCTGGAAATGCTGAAAAAGGGACTGACTGCTCACACTGAGCAACATGGAAATGCCTGATTGAGAAAGAATAAGAGGTTAAAAAACTGTGGAAATGGGCGAGCTCAGACAGATATGTTAGTAGCACATGAAGTCCCACCAAAAATACATTCTGTGAGAAAGTGCAAAAGATACCGCATGTTCTAGGCCATCAGGAAAGAGCTAGTGAGGAGACATCAGCATCATTAAGAAATTCAGTGATGCTTCTCCTCTGAACAGAGATGCTCTCGCTGATAATGGATCCTTTCAGGCCCCTGAAAGAGCAGAGGCCAGGTAGCAGCACTTCATCACCAGAAGCCAGGCATGCGAGATAATTACTATAATGCCTGAGAAGATTCAGATTTGTAGCCGAAGGGACCTGACCCAGAGAGAGTTATAGTGATGGCGAATAAAGCACGACATTCCTAGGAGCAGAATGGATGAGAAGCAAACAGGGAAACTGTTTAGCACTGTTATTTAAAGAGGGCAATATTGGATGAACAAGAAGCTGAGGGGAGTGGTGCTAATAGAAAATTCAAAATCCCTTGATTAGTTTCTGGGACTGATTCCATTTTCAGGCTCCAAACCTACTTAAAAAAAGATAAAAGAAGAAGCTCTTTCCTGATGGAGAAGGCCTGGACACTATTCCGGTCAGTATGCACTGTGAAGGATTTCCTTAAGTTCTTCCCCAGGAGACATCTATGATCATTAACTTGAACAATCTTACAATGAAAAAAAGAGAATGCCCACCTGTTTTATCGTTGGACACTGGCTCTGGGTAGATATTGATACCCGGAACTGAAGTATCATCATGTTTCCTCAGTTAGAGGGTATATAAGAATGGCTGTGAGCAGGGCATGAAGCAGGAAAGAGAAGATCCAGGAAACACAACAAAGCAGTTATGCTGCTTGGGGCATAACAATCCGCAGACTTTACAATATCTGGGTGTCGGTGGTGGGAAAAGATGCAGATGCAATTAGAAGGATGCAACCTGGACCCTCAAGGTTCTAGAGCAAGGCCATCCTATCTGCTGTAGAGACATATACACCTTTGAAAGACAGCTTTTGGTATTTGAACTCTGCTAGAGAAAAAATCTCGACCATAGGAAACATGGGACCGTGCTTCTGGAACTACTATCATTGTTTTGAACTCACAGTCATCAAGTGGCTGTAGGGATCATCGATTGTTCATTGAATCATTTGGCAATTCAAAACAAGGTCCTGGTCAGAAGGCACGAGCAAGCTGCACATGTGGTTGTCCCTCATTTCCATGTAATCAGCCTTTCTCCCTCAGTTCACACACACTGATCTCTGGAACATTCTGTATGATTGACATAGACTGAAGAAAAAGGTGTAGCTTGTTTTGTGGTTGGGTGAACTTGGTATGAGGAAGCAATCCAACAATGGATGGCAATACCACCACACTCAGAAGCGGCCTTAAGAGGCAGCATGAAAAAAAATTGTCCTAATGGGCAGAAATTCAGGTGGCCCATCTGCCGATTCACTCCATATGGAAGAGAAGTAGCCCGAATTTAGAATATACATACACTTACAAAAAGCATAAAATTTTCTGGATAGAGGGTCTGGCAGGAAAAATATTGGAAGATCAAGGGCACATTGATCTGTGATAGAGACATGGACATGGACATATGAGAGTGGGTATGAAGTGAAAATCTTTCTCTCACATTTTCACACACACCGGGAAACATCTATCATACGAGAAGCACTGAAAACCCAAGTAGACAAAATGACTCAGTCCATTAGTGTCAGGCAACATTTTCTAGACTTCATCCCACTGCTGTGGGCACAAACGTTCAGTGACCATGGGGGAAGAGATTGTGGCAATGAAAGGGCTCCACAATGTAGATTTCTACTTATGAGGGCCCATATAGCCCTGCTGCCACTGTTTCCAGTCTTTCCATGACATGATAGCTCTATGACACTATTCCTTAAAGAAACAAACCTGCTATTTAGTGGCATATTGACTACCTTTGTCCCTTATGTATTGGAAGGGCCACTGGTTTGCTCTCTAGGAATAAATATTTTAAGCTAGAGTTTGTTTTTCCTGTCTATAGGACTTCCGATTCCAGGGGCTTCCAGAAACTCTGACCCACAGGCATGGAATTCCACATAGGGTTACAATTCCAATAGGGTAACAACCCGAAAGTAAGAGTTATGGAGATGGAACCATCACCATGAGATCCACTGTTGGTATTACATTCTTCACCATCCAAACAGTACCAGCACAAAAATGGCCTGATGATGGGGAAGCTGAAGTGATAACCTCGAGGTAAGGTCCTGCAAGGATGGGGTATCACTTTCTAGGATGCAGTATAATTATTAAATCTGTGACCATTAAATGGCACCATGCTCCCAAAAGGAAGAAAAAAATCGATAAGCAAGGTATGGAAGCCAAGTGCCCCTACCTTCCGTTATGCCCACGATCTGGTAGGAAATTTGTTTTTCCTATCCCTTCAACTTTGGATGCTACCAAGTTCGAGGTCCTGGTTCTGGTCTCCAGCAGGGATGTCCTCTTGCCTGGAACATAGCAAGAGCCTCAAAATACTGTAAGTTAGAGATGCTACTTGGGCACTTTAGGAACCAGTAGGCAAGAAGATGAGTCATCATCTTTCAGGGATAATTGAATCTGATGATTAGGAGGAGGTAGGGCTGTTGTCCTAAAATGGGGACAGAGAGAAATATGTATAGATCTTGGCTGACTCAGTTGGGTGATTCACTTAGGTGACTCATGATTCTTCCTTGCCTACTTGTAACTATAAACAAAGAAGTTCCAGTCTGAGGGCTTCAGACATTTCAGGAATGAGTGGTTTACCCCCACCTGATAGATCACTGTGATCAGCAAAATGGATGGCTAAGGGTGGGAAGAATTTAGAATCAATAGTGAAAGAGGGAGAAATGAGTACCAGACATGGCTCTGAGACCATTGGAACAATTGATTTGGTCTTTTTCCTACTTTTTTTTTTTTATTTTTAAAGATTTCATTTATTTATTTACAGAGAGAGAGATCACAAGTAGGCAGAGAGGGCAGGCAGAGAGAGAGGGGGAAGCAGGCTCCCCGCTGAGCAGAGAGCCCCGTGTGGGGCTCAATCCCAGGACCCTGAGATCATGACCTGAGCCAAAGGCAGAGGCTTAACCCACTGAGCCACCCAGGCACCCCCTTTTTCCCACTTCTAAATTTTCCCTGGGAGATATTCTCACAGAAACTATGGAGGAGTTCCTTCCCAAACTTACACAGAATAGGGGATTGGGACAGTATAATGCATCGACTGTGGCAGACATGGGATGTGCTGCTCAGATCCCCTTTCAAGAAAGGACTCACTGTTCAGCTCTGAGGAGTGTGTTCAGTTGAAAGCCTCCAGCTGTGAACTCCTTTAAGATCCATCCTGGTTTTTGAGCTCAGGTCATGTTCTTCTGGGGATGACCCCAGCCAACGATTGAACAACACAGTATTAGCTGAGGGCATGCATTTCTTGGGAAAGCCCTGGACAGTGGCTGAGAAAGATCTTAGGACAAGGAACTGACTATTTCTGCCCAAAGAAGGATTCCTCTAAGGGGGCCCACTTTTCTCCCAAACTGGCAGGCAGAGACTTTGTCATGTTCTGGTCTTCCCTTGCCCAATTCCACTTTCTTCCATTTTCCTTCACAAGTATCATTTCTTTATAAAACATTTTCACTCTCAGGGTGCTTGGGTGGCTCAGTGGGCTAAGGTCTTCCTTTGGCTCAGGTCATGATCCCAGGGTTCTGGAATCAAGTCCCACATTGGACTCCCCACTCAGCGGGAGTCTGCTTCTCCTGCTACCCCTTCCCCCTGCTTGTAATCTCTCTCTCTCTCTTTCTTGCACGCTCTCTCACATGCTCTCTGTCTCTCAAATAAGTAAAATCTTTTAAAAAAAGAAAAAAGTTTTCATTACTAACTCTTTCTCAGTGTTTGCTTCCTTCAGAACTATACCTGTGACAAAACAACCTGAACAATGTAGTATATATAGTATTCATGATTTTATTCCTATTGCTTAAGATAGTGTCTAGTAGATAGTTATTACTCAATGAATGTCAACTGAATGATTTACTCTCAGGTTCTATATATGATTTCTGGAGGAAGGGAATGAAATTGCTTATTTTCTAATTCACCTTTCTTATGATATATTCTTGAGACTAGAGCTAACATGCCATTGGAAAGGGGAAGCTGAAGCAAAGGTATTTGTATATTTTTTTCCCTTTAAATTCAAGTATCCTTTACTGAACTTTAAAAAAAAAAATCATAAAGTCACAAAAAAATTACATAACTGCCACATTGTTTTTGTTGTTGTTGTTGTCAATGCATGTATTTTTTCTAAAACACTTTTTCTGTGAACTTTTGCAATTAAGCTGGGGGTCACGCATAGGTGCTCTTTGGGCCAGTTGTAGAAGCAATACCAAGGATACGCTCAGACTCTGATAGTCTCAAAATCTCTGTCATGCCTCTATGTCCTAAGTCTCTTAGAATTATTCCTATCTATCTACCTATCTATCTAATCATCTATCATCTGTAGAAAGAGATTTATAGATTTTTTTCTAAGTAATTGTCTCACAAGATCACAGGTGATTAAAAATATGATATTTGCAGGATAAACCGGCAGGCTGGAAATTCAGATGAGAATTGATGTTGCAGTCTTGATTCCAAATTCTTCCGGGCAGCAAACTTGACACTGGCAGATTTGTCATGTTGGAGTCTTGAAAATTCCTTCTAGAAACCTCATCGTTTGCTCTTAAGGTCTTCAACTGATTGGGTGAGGTTAATTATGGAATGTAATCTATTTTATTCAAAGTCTACCGATTTAAATGTTATTTACATCTAAATAATGTATGGTCTAGATTTGTGTTTGACCAAACCCTGGGTACCATGGACTAGATAAGCTGATACATTAACCATTAGTGGTATTTTATATGGAGGACCAAACATAGGTACATTTTCTTCCTCTGAAGAAGAGGAGAAATCTTGGAGTTTTACCATCCTCCTCATATCATCAGGTATAAGTTTCTGATTTTGCTAGGAAGCCAGAAAGTCAGGTTTCCTGAGCAAATGAATGTCTATTAAAGTGATTGGAATGACAGGGATGTTGGAGAGCCAGATTTACAAGGAAGGTCCCTGGCTCCCAGTCTCCATTTATGAGGCTAGAAGTCAAGTGACCTCTGGAGGTTAAGGAAACTCTTAGTACATGCTGCTTTTTAATGTTTTTTGAATGACAGTCTTGCTCAGAATGTCTAATTCAGGTGAATTGGGGGTTCAGAGCACAGGCAGACATAGGAAATAGAGGAAATCCTATGTTGACAGGAAATCAGAAAAGAGATCATTATCTGTTCTTTCCCTTTATCTTCTTTCATTGAAGTACCTACATTTCAAATTTACTGCTAAAAGATTGATGTGTTAGAGAAGTATACAAATAGACTGTATTTTTAAAATACTTAATATCTAGCCTCTGACTCAAGAGGAAAGAAATTTGGTATTTAGCAAAAGGGGAGGCCCACAATAAGAGATGATAATTTTATTCTCAGGTTCACCGTGAGGCTTAATTTTATGTTAAAAACCAAACTTAAAGGAAAATTGTTGCCCAGAGTAAAATCAAGATCATGTTTTCAAACACAGTTCATACTTCAAAATCAATGATTTGAAGGGCAAATTTTCCTAATACTACACTGAATGGGAACATAGTGTAATAAAAATTGTGAATATATGAGGAACTTTACTTGCTTTGGGGCCAGAATCTTTGAGGAGGAGATGGTTTCTCACAAAGTTATTGCCCTTTAAATCGTCTCTAGCAAGCAGACTACACGGAAAACAACTCTACTTCATCTGTCAGAAGATTTGATCTATCTCCAATAAATGTTCCATTTCATACGATCAAGTTTTTGAACTAAAAGTTTGTTGTAACTGTCCTGCAATTTCCTATCCATCCCCATTTAAGACAAATAAAAACAAAACTGCTCTCAACAGTCTTTATTTGACTGTGGAGAACTTTATCTTCTGTTTTTCGGGTCAGATCTTTAATGCAATGTAAGCCACAGAGTCAATTATAAAGATAAAACCAAGCGAGCTAGAATTTGAATATGAAGGGCAATGATCAACACTCCGAAGATGATATATATAGAATCATAAGGGCACCTCAAGGCACACTGTCCATCTGCCTAAATTGTTCTAGAAATGCATTTACAGTGCACTTAGTAATACTTGACATAGTTGCACCCAGTAATACTTGACATAGTTCATGCTGTGAGAGAATAATAAAGGACTGTCCTTACTGTATAGATTAAAAATAAACAAGAGGATGATGGGGATATTTTTCTATTGAAAGTTCTGTGCAAAATGTGTGTCCTAATTTCTTATGTATTTTACTAATGGCTTAAACTCAGAAATTTGGAAATTTAATGGATATTTACTTTCTTGATCCCATTGTTTGAGAAAGCCTTACTTCTGGGTAGTTCTGTTTGTGCATTTGCAATAGGGTATTTAAAGGATTAGTGACATTAATTGTTATTTCTGTAATTGAAGATTTCCACATATTGCTTGTCCTCCTAACTGTTTGTTTGTATGGATCAATTTTATCACACCCTATTTGTTACTATTTACTTTACATCCTATTTGGAGAAGATAATGGATGGGCATTCGGTTTCATTCGTAGGTGTTGATACTCAAACTCTATAGAATTCCTGATAGTTTTAGGAGTATACCAAGAGGTTTTACTTGAACCTTCATTCTACAAAATAAAAACGTTGGTGAAAAACAAAGGTTTTCAGGGGTGCCTGGGTGGCTCAGTGGGTTAAGCCTCTGCCTTCGGCTCGGTTCATGATCCTGGGATCCTGGGATCGAGCCCCACATCGGGCTCTTTGCTTGGCGGGGAGCCTGCTTCCCTCTCTCTCTGCCTGCTTGTGATCTCTCTCTCTCTCTCTCTCTCTGTCAAATAAACAAATAAATAAATCTTAAAAAAAATTAAAACAAACAAACAAAGGTTTATGGGGTGCCTGGGTGGCTCAGTTGGTTAAGGGTCTGCTTTCGGCTCAGGTCATGATCCTGGAGTCCTAGGATGGAGCCCTGCACTGGGCTCCCTGCTCAGCGAGGAGTCTGCTACTCCCTCTGCCTGCTGCTCCTCCCCACCCCTCGCATACTCTGACTCTCTCTCTCTCTCTCAAATAAATAAATAAAATCTTAAAAAAAAAAAAGAAAGAAAAACAGAGTTTTTTAGCTGATCAATAGAGTAGAGGGCTCAGAAAGAGGCCCAACATATAAAATTAAATCATAATTGGTAAGGTGACAATGCAGTTCAGTGGGAAAAGTGTGGTGGTGTGAATGAATGGTGCAGGATTAATTGATTTTCCATAGAAAAATATAGTGTATATTGACCCCAACTTCATAGTATATGAGAAAAATGTTACTGTAGACAGTTTGTAGATTTAAAGGTAAATGGTACTCTTTTTGAGAAAAGACAGGTGTTTACCTACATATTTATCAGCACTTTACAGAACACAGCTTTCCTGTCCTCCCACCCTACTCATTTTTTTTTTTTAAACCACCTGGGTTTTTTTTTTTTTTTTTTTAAGATTTTATTTATTTGTTTGACCAACAGAGATCACAAGTAGGCAGAGAGGCAGGCAGAGAGAGAGAGGAAGGGAAGCAGGCTCCCCGTCGAGCAGAGATCCCGATGCGGGGCTCAATCCCAGAACCCTGGGATCATGACCTGAGCTGAAGGCAGAGGCTTTAACCCACTGAGCCACCCAGGCGCCCCTCATTTTTTTATCCTTACAGTTTCCTGCTCCTTCTTCCTCAGCTGATGGAACATCTGACACGTAGACACCACGAGAGGACTGATATCCTCCATTAAATCAATAAACCTATCCGCAGTTTCCCCCATATTCTTTTTTTTTTTAATTTCTTTTATTAAAATACAAGCTCTTCTTCAGTCCTAGCAAAGAAAACCAAACCAAACCAAACCACGTTTCTCGTCCATTTTATCCTTCTAGGTATTCTTTGCAAGAGATAGCTTAGATGTCTCTGCATTTCTGAATTTTGAGCACCCCAGGGCTGCATCATCTTCATCTATTCTATTCCCTCCCCTAAGTGACACAAAAGCTGCATGGTTAATGGCTTGTAAGTTTCTATCAATAGCTTGGCCCTATCTTGAGCCGGGGACCTGAATGCCTACATGGCTACTACTTACTCTCTGCATGTCTGCAACTGAAATGGTCCCTTTTCTCAAACGTGCCTGAGTTCTGCACCTCAAGCATCCATAAATGGGGCTGCGAGCCACTTGGTTCCTCAAACTAAACCATGCGTATTCTGCTCTACTGTTCTTTTCATCAGAAGTGCATCCTGTCTCAGACATGCATCTCCACCTCTCCAACTCTGGTTTCAAGGTCAGGTCCCTGAATCAAATTATAAACATCTCTGACCTCTGCTCCTCTGCTGCTGCTGTTGCAGGTGGTGCTGCTGCTGCTACTACTGGTGGTAGTGGTGCTGCTGCTACTGTTGCTGCTGCTGCTGCTGCTGCTGCTGCTGCTACAACTGATGCTATTACTGCTGCTGCTACTACTGCTATTGCCCCTATTTCTGCTGCTACTGCCGCTGTCCATAGGACTATTATTGCTACTGCTACGTAGATTCCTACACCAGCTTTCTAAATGCTTTCCATACCTCTACTTTTGCTCTCCACCTATGTTCTACACACACACACACACACACACACAGAGGCCATGTTTATTTTTTAAATTTACATAAACAATATGGAATTTTTATTGATATTAGACCAAAACAAAAACTCCCAAATCTAAGGGCCTGCCTAAAATTTAAGGGCCAGGGGGTCTGCCTGCAGCCCAAGTGTCCTCCAAGGGCTTACTAGATTTAAGCTGTTTTGGCCTGTTTTCTATCCTTCAAATTCTTTAGAAGTTACTAGACAAGATTTTGTGCTTTCTGGTTCCCCTGGAGGCTTTTTCCTTCCAGCCTTCATGACTCCTTTTCTTTCTTCCACTCCTTATGTAATTTCTACTTCCTCAGTTCTTCCCTAAACCCATACAAGCTAGAAATTCCCTATTTACTCTGTGGGACAGGTCATGTTTATTTCCTTGATGGTTCTTATAAAAAAATTAAGATATTATATTATTATTCATTTTTTTTTTCTGTTTTCTCCACTGGAATGTGAATCCCATCAATGTGGGGACCTTGATTTTTTTTTTTTCTTTTTTGCCTACCAGTTAATCACTAGAATTTGGCACAGTGAAATGCTTGATGTTTCAGTGATAGTTGATGTTCAGTAAATATTCTGAATAATTGATTACATCATCCCCAGGTGAGTTTAGGTACTGATCGATTAACGCCTTGCTACTCAAAATGTGGTTTTAGACCTGAGATCTTGTTAGTTTTGTAGAATCTGTATTTTAACAAAACCCCAGTTGGTTTGCCTGTGTATTAATGCTCAAGAAGCACTAGCTTAACATGAAGAGATTTTCCTTTTAAATAAGTACTACCTGAGAGTTCAAGCTCTTCATATCCAAGTAAACTTAGTCATAAAAATCCTCTTAGAAATGAAGAGTATTAAGAAGTACTTGAAACACGTCAAATGGACCAGATGAATATAGAACAGGCAGGAAACATGGCATTTTAAAGAAAGATTTGTAGACAAGAGCTGGTGAACTATATATAAACAGAACCAAGACTATACAGAGTACTATGTCCCCAGTGGTAATTGCATAGATTTCAGCAGATAGACCAGGATACGTGAAAAACAGTTTTAAGTGAAGCCAATAACTAGGAGCTGAGAGGTTACCTCAGACGTAAAGAGAGGTGGCAATCACAAAGTCATCCAAAATGGAGCATTTAATATCACATGTGGGAAGTTTATAACACATTGCTGTGATTGCTAAGGAAGGGGAAGTTGACTTGAGCTTTATTCTAGATGTGATTCAATTTGGGCCTCTATCACAATTTTTATGTAATGTCCTAAGAGAAAGGCTGATGTGAAATCAAGTACTCCATCTCCTACCATCTTTCTAAAAACACAAAATAACAAAACTAAAACGTAAAAAGTGAAATTAAACTGATACCAAAAGTCAGCCTGGTGATGGACTTTTTTGTGTGTAGACTTTAATAGGCTGTCAGAAGTGACAAGAGTTCATGTAGCCAACAGACCAACTTCCTTTACAAAAGCAGAAGCACCAACAGGTGATTCTCATTCCAGTGATATGGCTGAGGGGTTCACATATGTGAGAAGAAGCAAAAAGATACCTACCAGTATATTTTTATTTTTTACTACAAACACATTTTAGATAAAAAGAAAGTAGAACATTAAATATCACATACACACACACACACACACACACACACACACATAATCAAAGCTATCTAATGAATATACTACAACTTTTCTTGACAACCTTTAGTTTTGAAAATGAATTTTCCTAGCCAGCAAGCTAACTGTTATAATAAAGAATTCCTATATGGACTTTGTTGGCGATAGCATATAATAAAGGAGGAATTTTTTTGTTGAAAGCTTTACACAGAAAGCTAAATACATTTTTCACAGCTGAATAGAAAATCAATGACCATATTCCAAATATTCAAAATATCCAATGTACTGTTCTGCAAAGTTATGCAACCAAACATACCCTGATTCTTCTGAAATCAACATAAATTGAATAGAAGAAAAGAAAATGTGTTTTTGGATTATTTTCACAGAAATCCTGTCTCAATATAAGATGTATCTCTGGATAACCCTGACAGTACTTAACGCCACCTCCAAATATTTTGTTATTTTGTTAACTCAAAGTAGTGGGGGGAAAAAAGAAGACAAAAGCAAACTTGTGGTTCCTTTTTTCTTTGGGTATACATGTTATGATTAATTTAAGATACAGGAAAGTACCTCAGGTACAGTGAGATTTTCAACATAACCTAAAAAAAAAAATTGTAATTTCACTTTTTTTGCTCACGCTGTTTTCTCAGCTTAGGAAGAGGCTCTTACATCCATGATTCTCATAAAATTCTTGACCAACTACAGAGACAAGCTAAAGTACACCACCTATGGGATAGATTTCCTAATACTTATCTGATACATGTATTAGAATGCAAGATCTCACGGCACCTGGGTGGCTCAGTCATTAGGCAGCTGCCTTCAGCTCAGGTCATGATTCTGGGGTGCTGGGATGGAGCCCTGAGTCAGGGTCCCTGCTCCATGGGGGGCCTGCTTCTTCCTCTCCCACTCCCCCTGCTTGTGTTCTCTCTCTCACTGTGTCTCTTTCTGTCAAATAAATAAAATCTTACATTAAAAAAAAAATGCAAGATCTCTGAGACCAAAGCCCACACTTAATTCATCTCTATACCCTCAGGTCTAGCAAAATGATCAATACTATTCTCACCCTCCCATGATTCCTAAATGAATAAATAAATACCAGGAATCCTCTTCCTAGAGTACTACTTCACCACGATTGCTTTTTCAGTTTTAGATGACAGTTCAACTTCAGAGCAAAAAGTTTACTTTTCTGGTTGTATCAATTAGGGTAGACTAACTTTTATGATGCAGTATAAAATTTGAAAGTCTTGATGGCTTAAAGAAATGAAGGGTTTCTGTTTTTTTTTGTTTTTTTTTTTTTTTCTCACTTATGTCTTATTTTTATCACGGTTGAGAGGGGTCCTTGGTCATTTTGGTCAGTGAAGTGCCCATGCTGATAGGATGCCAGTTTTCTTTTCTTTCTTTTTTTTTTTTAAAGATTTATTTATTTATTTATTTGACAGGCAGAGATCACAAGTAGGCAGAGAGGCAGGCAGAGATCATAAGTAGGCAGAGAGAGGAGGAAGCAGGCTCCCTGCTGAGCAGAGAGCCCAATGTGGGGCTCGATCCCAGGACCCTGGGACCATGACCTGAGCCGAAGGCAGAGGCCCAACCTACTGAGCCACCCAGGCGCCCCGGATGCCAGTTTTCTGACAGTGGCCTGTTGCTGTGCCGGAAAGAGAGAATGATGAGTTACATATCAGCTTTAAAAACTTCTCCAGATAGCGACTCACAGTGCTTCTCAAGATTGATTGGCTAACACAACTAACAAGGCCATACTTGATTCCCAGAGTAGAGAATTTCAAGGGAAAAAAAGCATCATCCTATCTTGTGCCCTAAAGAAAAGAACTGAGAATATTTGACCAATGGTACTAGTGATTGCTTTGTACACCAATTTGTTTTTTCCGAAGGACATTAGGATCACAGTATAAAGATCGTTTATCATTTCTCCCTTTGGCAAAAGAATATGTGTGTGTTGGGGGTAGGGAGTGGGAAGGGCAAAGAGGGTCAATCTTTTATGGGAAATGCTGATAATGATTTTATTGTTGGAAGAGTTTTAATGCAGGTGAAAATCCTGTTGCTAATTTTATGACAGATGCAATGCATACTTGAGTTACATGAGAACCAAAAAAATGACAAATATATCTCCTGTGCTGTTTTGTGATGCTTTTCATGTTTTGAGTTATAATTGAATATATACTCATAGGTATATTCATATATATATTCACACAAGCACATATACACATACATACATATAAGATCTTACCTCCAGCTCAAGCAAAAGAAACATCTAGAACAGCATTCTGCATATAATTGGTGGCAATCAGTAAGTTTTCACCCACTCTTATTACTAATATAGATCACATCCAGATTTCATATATCACTTACTGCCGAACTTATCTAGAATCTTAAACACAATACTGAAGGAGTTTTCTTTGAAAGTTTTTCCTGTTGGGTCCAAATTTAGGAGTGTGAGGTCACAGAATTAAATAACTCTGTGGTCATACTTCGCAAGCATCTGAAAGTAAATACACAGAATATATGCAAAAATATGTAGTTTCTCAAATAGTATTTGTACCAAGAGGGTGATCTTGAATTCAGATTTTTGGCAACATATTCAGTAAATACTAGATATTATTAATAATAATTATTAATTTAAAAATAAAATTACTAAGCAGATCCCTGAACGCATTTTGTTTCGATGCCAAACAATCATTCCTTTACATGACTGTGATTTTAGAGGAATAGGATTCTGAAGCCTGGAGATACTCTTATTGAAAGTATACTCTGTTTCTAAATGCCTTGTCAAAGTGAATTATATTCTGGAAAAGAATTCTTGGGGCACATACAGGTCAAATCCCTCCTACACACACCATTGCAATAAAAAGTTCACCATAACAAAAAGTTCATGTACGTGCTGGCTGGTAGCCTATGTTAACAGATCCTATAGAACTAGTGAGAATGAGTTCTCTGGCACCAAGTAATGGTATCAAGAAGCCTTCATCTTCTAAATTTACAGTAATTTTTAATTGCCAAAGGTTTATTCTTTATTTTGAATTCTTTGCTTGCTGTGATTTTGAGAAATTATTCACTTTTTTGCATGCAAATTAGCCATGAACTACTTGATTCTCAGCATTAAAATTGTTTTGGTATAATATTTCATATTCTATGGATCTAGGAGTTCAGGAAAGGGGATTTATAGAATTGGTAGTCTAGGTGGTAGAAAGACTGTGCATTGCTGGGATTTCATAAAATGTATCCTTCTATAGTTACATTATTGTATTATAATAAGCAGGTAGACGTTGCATGTCAAATATTTGTTTTTTTCTGAAATCAGAAAACAGTAACACTGGGGCACCGGAGCCTAATGATAAGATGATGGATTCTATGATGGGAGGAAGTTATGTTAAGGTTTTAATCAACCCTGAGAATTTTCCCCTTCTTTCTGCCAGTTTGATCCTTACTCTTTCATGTACCTACGCTTTGGGGGCTCATTCATTTAAGAAAGTATTTTGATGATGTGGAAAACAGTTTGCTGTCTGTAATTCCTTGAAAAAACATAAAGAATGCTCCAGTCTGTTGTCCCTAAATCTTTATTCAAACACCATTAGTCCTTGCTTGACCCGCACTTGGCAGATTCCTGTGATTCCCAAATATAAACAGGGTATGCCTCAGACAGTTGGTGGGATGGTGGGGGGATGAAATTAAGCGCTCCCAACTTTTCCTTCCTACTTGCTTGGGAGCCAAGGTGGTGAAGGTTTTATGGAACAAGCTGGACATTCACATTACATTGGTCTTAGTGGTAGACATTCTGTAGAAAGTTCATGAGAGAGGGACTTGAGAATAATTAAGTGCACTGATAAAAGCGTTGATTGCCAGGTCAGTGATATAGGCACGTGAGGACTGGAGAAGGAGGTTGGCAAATAAATTTAGAAGGGAACTGATTTTTCACCAGACTTGAGAGAAGTTCGAAAGCCTACAAATCACGTGAAGGCAGAGATTGAATTCAGTAGGGAATAAAGGGATGAGAAAAATGATGAAATGGGAGATCACTGGGCAATTGAGAGGTCAGGGAAATAAGGGGGATGTAAAAATTCTAGGGCTGCTTTTCAAAGCAATATTTTTGAGCAGCAGTGATTAAAACAACTAAAATCTGATTAGGTAGGTTAAAGGTAGAAAAATTCATGCCACTCATCGACAGAGGTTAGGTTGAGGATTTTTTTTTTTAATTTAAATTCGATTTAGTTAGCATATGTGTATTATTAGTTTCAGGGTGGAATTCAGTGATTCACCAGTTGCATAGAACACCCAGGGCTCATTACATCAAGTGCCCTCCTTGATGCCCTTCACCCAATTACCCCATTCCCCACCCTCTTCCCCTCCAGCAACCCTCAGTTTGTTCCCTATAGGTAAGAGTCTCTTATGGTTTGGCTTGCTGTTTGTTGTTTGTTTGTTTGTCTTATTTGAGAGAGAGAGAGAGAGAGAGTGAAAGAGAGAGCATGATAGGGGAGAAGGTCAGAGAGAGAAGCAGACTCCCCATGGAGCTGGGAGCCCAATGCGGGACTCCATCCCGGGACTCCATCCCGGGACTCCATCCCGGGACTCCATCCCGGGACTCCTGAGCCAAAGGTGGTTGCCTAACCAACTGAGCCACCCAGGCATCCTTGCTGTTTGTTTTTATCTCATTTTATTTTTTTCCCTTCCTCTATGTTCATCTTTAAGTTTCTTAAATTTCACATATGAGTGAAATCATGTGGTATTTATCTTTCTCTGACTGACTTATTTCACTTAGTATATTTCACCCATGTCATTGCAAATGGCAAAATATCATTCTTTTAGATAGCTGAGTAATATTCCTATACAAACACACACACACCCCACATCTTCTATATCTATTCATCTGTTGATGAACATCTGGACCTTTTCCATATTTTGACTACTGTGGACACTATTACTATAAACATTGGGATGCAGATGCCCCTTTGGATCCCTATTTTTGTGTCCTTTGGATAAAAACCTAGTAGTGCAATTGCTGAGTTATAGGGTAGCTCTATTTTTAACTTTTTGACAAAACTCCATACTGTTTTCCAGAGGGGCTGCACCAGTTTGCATTCCTGGCAACAGTACAAGACGGTTCCCCTTTCTCTGTGTCCCCACCAACATCTGTTGTTTCCCGAGTTGTTAATTTTAGCCATTTTGACAGATGTGAGGTGATATTGCATTGTTCTTGATTTGCATCTCCCCAATGATGAGTGAGGAGCACTTTTTCATGTGTCTGTTAGCCATCTGTATGTCTTCTAGTTGAGGAATTTTTGAATAAACCAAGTGTGGGTTCTATAACAGACTTTTCTCACTGCCTAATATCCTTTTTTCCCTTCTTTTTTCTTTTTTTTTTTTTAATTTATTTATTTGACAGACAGAGATCACAAGTAGGCAGAGAGGCAGACAGAGAGAGAGGGGGAAGCAGGCTCCCTGCCGAGCAGAGAGCCCGATGTGGGGCTCGATCCCAGGACCCTAGGATCATGATCTGAGCCGAAGGCAGAGGCTTTAACCCACTGAGCCACCCAGGTGCCCCCCCGTTTTTCCTTTCTAAGAGGACTGCAATTTTGTTTTGTATGACAATGTTCCCAGTTTTATGGACTCACAGCCAAACTCTTATTACATCAAGGGGTGGCTGTTGAATAGACTTGCTGCCATTGGAATATAAACAGAAATAGCCAGGGGGTGTTCCTGGAAAGGTTTTGATATCATGGTTTTTTATTTGTTTAAAGAAAACTGACTTAGCTGGTTTAGGTTTTATCCTTTGCCCTTAACCTTTCAACTAGCTGGAGCAAAAATGAATGTAGTATCTGGATGCACAGAAGCCAATATTTGAACATCAAAATGAGGGCCTTGAGTTAAGGAGCTCTGAACAAAGATCTAGAAGGAACCTGGACTCCCAAAGCTCAGAGAAACCACTTTATTATTTGGTGTAGATGTTCTTGTTATGTGACAAAAATTAGCCCTTATGTGTTTAAGGCTTGAGAAAAGTTTCTGTTATAGGCAGACAAACATGATCCCTCATTAGAAAAGGATCCAGTTGTAAAGATGTTGCTGTGGAAAATTTATGCCCTAAGGAAAAAAGACCTGACTTGCCAGATGACTAACATAACCTAATGGTGAATTCACTGATTAAAAAGAAGGAATTGTTTGTCTGGTGTCTTGTCATTTCAAATCTCTCTCTCCAGGTTTTCAGGAATATTTATAATAAAAAAATGTTGGACTTCATTTATGATAATCCATACTATGCTCTTCAGTTTTATTAAAATGTTATTATTCTGTGAAACTTATCCTTAGGTTAATTTGGAAGGGGAAAAAGCTTGCCAGGTCAAAGTCTGAATAAATTAGAGGATGAAAAGTAGCATATACTCTCAAAAATCTGAAAATTACTTGCAAAGTCACAGGTAATTTAATTATCTGTTCGTACTGCCTTAGAATAATAATGCAGAATGAGAATTATAATAAAATTAATCAAAATACAACCCATTGAAAAGTTTAAGCAAAAAACCCACATGGTTTGGTTATCTACTTTAAATATAACTGTTTTATAATCAAAGATATAATTTTAATGATAATGATCTATTTACTTCATAAGACCACATTTCCATTTCTATTGTGCAATCTAATGAAACACATTTATTATGTACTATTATCTCTCATACTTTCAATTACATATTTTCAAATATGGATCCTTAGATTAAATGAATAGAATAGGAAACAATATGTAACTATAGATACTACTAGAACATAGCATATAAATGCAGACAACAAATAATATATGATGATTCCATATAACCTAGGTAGTCAGATCTGGTACTTTGCCTGATTATGGCTATAAAAATTCTAAAACGTATGGTTATGCACATGACTTAAAACATTTGCTTATAGGAGCTCTCTGGTCAGAGGGTCTAAAAACTGAGCCTGATTTAATGTAATTTAATATAAAATAGGTTTGAAAGAGAAGATAAAACCTCCCAAAATTTAAAATTTTAGCTACTAAATTGCCTCTTATTTTCATAACACACACACACACACACACACACACACAGAGGCAGGATTCCATTTTAAATTATTTTAAAAAACTCTGTTTGGAAATTAAAGGATCTATAGCTATGATACAGTATGATTTGCTTCTAATAACTAAATGATAACCATTAAGCATCATCTAATTTAGAGTCATTCCTTAGAATTGATAGTTAAAAGCTAATATTCTAAAAAACATTCTTCATAAAATAAGCCTCCTTGCCCAGATAAAATCTCTTATTACACATTCTGGATCTTATCTCTTTTTAGTAAAATCTGAATATATTGAATTCCACAGTTCAGGATGGTTTTTGCAAACCCACTGGGGTTTCTAACAGGTTTTCTAATATTTTCCTTTATTTCTTAATCACATTCTGTAGTCTGGAAATCTTGGATCTAACATCAGTTCTTCAGTGAAATATGTAAGTCTGAATAAGTGATTTACACTACAAAAAAAATTTTATAAAACAAGACAAGTCATGGCTTCCCACTCAGCAATAATAGTATATTGGGGGCAGGGGGATTTTTCTGATAAATAATTCTCATGTATTCATGGGTTACAAAACTAGAGTTGCAAATAGTTAACAGTTCCAGGCCTAAAAATGTCATGGCCTTAATATAATCTATGAGGAGGCTTTATCAAAATCTTTGGTAAATGTAATTATGTTAATACAAATTTTTATTCCCATGTTGCAACAATTGTTTAAATTGTGTATTTTTAGCAATAAGTATTTTTTCTTAAGAGTATAACTTTCTTAAATTTGTTTTCAAAATTAGCAAGTTTGGATAACTATTAAAAACTCAAAAACAATATTTTCAATCAAATGTAATGTCTTATAGAATCTCATAGTTGGATGCCTCTTAATGGCCATGTATTCTTGCATTTCTTTATAAAATCCTTCAAAAGTCTTCCTAGCCTCATTTCAATATCATAACATTTCTTAAAAACTTTCTGGGGGTCCAGTATCCTAAGGGAAGGAGACTATCTTGTCTTAAAACTTGACATTGCAAGGATGCCTGGGTGGCTCAGTAGGTTAAGCCGCTGCCTTCGGCACAGGTCCTGATCCTAGGGTCCTGGGATTGAGTCCCGCATTGGGCTCCTTGCTCAGAGGAGCCTGCTTCTCTCTCCACCTCTGCCTGCCACTCTGCTTGTGCTCGCTCGCTCTCTATCTCTGACAAACAAATAAATAAGTAAATCTAAAAAAAAAACAAAAAAACAAAAAAAACCTGACATTGCATTTCGGATAGCTTTAATTCTACGTTAAACTTACTTTACCACCACACATTGACCATAATTCTGTTCTCTAAATTATGGAGAAGGAACAAAATTCCTCACAGTGGGTGAATCTCCTGTCCAGACCCAATATCTCTCATTTCTTCAATGAGTCCATACCTGGGCATGCATTTCTCAGTTTCTGTTGCTCTCCTTTGACGCAGCAAGAGACTTCAGTTGTTTTACACACAGGCTTTCTACTCAAAGAGCCTGGAATGGAATCTTGCTCAGCAAGTTACTAACTAAGCAAGTTATTTCATCTTTCTGTGACTCAGTTTCCAAATCTGTAAAATGGGGATAATAATTGTACAGTATTTATAAGGTCGTTATAAGGATTACTTTAGCTAATACACACTAAGTGCTTGGTATAGTGGCTAACACACAATATGTGCTTAATACATGTTAGCTATGATTAAGTTATTTTATCTATACATTTATGGTTTCCACTACTACCCATATGCCTCTATTACCCATATGCTGAGGACTCTATTCATGTCCAGAAGTCTACCAAGCTTCAGACATATATAGCCAGCTCTTATAGATATCTGAATCTGAGCTTCCCATACACACTCAAACTTGGCATGATCTCTCACTTTTCCAACCTTGCTTATCTAATACAAACTAGCCTATCACTCAAGTAGAATCCTGGGAATAATAAATGACTCTTTCCTCTTTTACTCCAACTGTCCTTGTCCCCTTGTCCCTCAGCCTTACCTCCCATACTCAATGTGCTGTACCTTCAATTGTATTATGTTAAAATTCTTAACCCCTAAGTCTTGTGCATGTGAACTTACTTGGGAAAATGGGTCTTCAAGGATGTAATTAAGATGATGTCATGCTGGAGTAGAGTAGGGCCTCAGTCCAATTGTTGGTGACCCAGAAGACAGGCTAGAAGAGATAAAGATCATGTAGAGAAGGAAACAGAGATTATAATGGTACAGTTATGATACAAGGAAAAGCCAACGATGGCCAGCTACCACCAGAACCTAGGTAGAGGCCAGGAAAGATTTTCTCTTGAGCTTTAAGAGGTAGCATGGTCCTCCTGACACCTTATTTCAGACTTCTTGCCTCAAAAATGTATGAGAATAAATTTCTGGCTTTTGCTACCCCATTCATAGCACTTTCTTATATCAGGCCTAGGAAACTAATACAAAGTAATTCTTCAATTTTGCTTTCATAAAATTCCTTGAAACTATATCCTCTTTTCCATCTCCAGTTTTGACTCCAATATAGCCTTTACGTTGTCTCTCCAAACAATACCTCTACTTCTGGTCTTTTTTTTGTTTTGTTTTGTTTTGTTTTTACTTCTGGTCTTTTTTAAGGGTCACAGAGAAGATAAAACAGGGATAAAGAGAAAGCCACAGTAAGAGGTGATGGAATGCTAAAATATATTGTGAATATTTGAAGCATAAAGTCATGGGCACAGGATATGCTTAATAAGAAGTCTGAGTTCGGTGTGACATATGGAAGTACCTTTTAACATAGTAATGGATTGATACTAAGTTGCTATTTACTAAGGTGCTAATTTTCAATCTTGGGAAATATTAGTGAGTCGTTTTATTTCTTTCAAAAGGTAGACAAGGGAGCCAGACTGTTATATAGCTTCAAATATCATCTATGTGCTGATGACTCTACAATGTTTGTCTCTATACTGACTTCTATATCCAAATGCTTACTTGACATTTCCACTTGAATTTCCAATAAACTATGAAACTTAACATGGTCAAAATAGGACTTCATATTTTTCAGCAAAGCTGTTCTTCCCTAAAAGCTTCCTGCTTAATTCAATAATATCTACATTCATCAAGTGCTTAGACCAAAATTTACAATGTCATTCTAGCTTCTTCTTTCATATCCCATCTTCTGACATCCAATCCATCTTTTCTGCATTATTTTCAGAGTACATCCAGAATGCAATTCCTTCTCCAAACCTCCATGGCTGTCATCCTATCCTGTGTTCCTGTTAGCTCTGTGCTAGACTGCCAAAAAGGTCTTCTAAATGGTGTCTCTACTTACATTCTGTCTCTATTCTACTCTATTCCCACAAAAACAAAATACTTATTATCCATAAACAGTCAGATGATTCTTTTAAAAATGTAAATCAGATTGCATCACTCACTGTCTGCTCAAATCTTCTCATGGGTTCTATTACCCTTAAAAATATAATCCAAGGCCTTTACCAGGGTTTGCACTGCTCCACCTGACTTAGTGCTTGCTAATACTCCGACTTTATTCCTTTTCACTCTTTCTCAGGATCACTTTCTCAGCTGCACTGGTAACCTTGCTTTTCTTTCCAGAAATCAAACATTATTCTCTTCAGATATTTCTGCTTACACTTTCCTCCACCTGAAATACTTCATCCCAAAATATTTGTCTGGTTTGCTACTTTCTTTATTTTCTAGATATCACTTCACAAGAAAGATTTAACTAACCACACTTTTTAAAAAAATTTCCTTCACAACTTCAAGATTTACTGTGAATCTAAGTTAATCAAGACATTGTGGCACTGGCAAAGAATAGAGAAATATATCAATTGAACAGAACAGGGAGTCTAGAAATAGACCCACACAAGTGTACTCAACTGCCTTTGACAAAAGAGTAAAGACAATACAATGCTAAATTGACAGCCTGCTCAACAACAGTGCTAAGACAAGTGGACATCTACATGCAAAACAAAAAAAAATAAAAATAAAAAAAAATAAAAAAATCAATATAGACATCAATCTTACACAATTTACAAAAATTATCAAAATAGATCATAGGCCTAAGTGTAAAATGTAAAACTATAAAAATCTTAGAAGGTAACATGGGGAAAAATCTAAACAATCTTTGATGTGGTGATGACTAGTTAGATGAAACACCAAAGGCATGATCCATGACAAAATAATCAATAAGCTAAACATCATTGAAAGTAAAACTTTAACTTTATGAGAGATATTGTTAAGAGAATTAAAGATAAGCCACAGACTGGGAGAAAATGGTTTAGAATATATTTCTGATATCCAAAATATATAAAAAACTTTTTAAAATCAACAATAAGAAAATAAACAACTTGAAAAAAAATGGGCAAAAGGTCTGAATAAATACCTCACCAAGAAAGATATACCGATGGGAGTAAATCATAAAAAGAGGTTCAACATCAAATGTCATTAGGAAAATGCAAGTTAAACAATAGGATGCTACTATAAACCTATTAAAATAGCAAAATCCTCAAACAAGATGAAATGTGAGCCATAATGTGGAGCAGTAGGAACACTCATTCATTACTGATGGGAATGAAAAATGTACAGCTGACCAGAGAGACATTTTGACACTTTCTATAAAACTAACTGTGAACTTAACATGCGATCCAACAATTGTGCTCCTTGGTATCACCCAAAAGAGTTGAAAACTTATGTCTACACAAAATGTGCACACCAATTTTCATAGCAGCTTTATTGGTAACTCCAAAACTTGGAAACAACAGAGATGCCCCTTGGCATGTGGATGAATAAATAAACTGTGGTACATTCAGACCAAGAAATATTATTCAGTACCCCAAATTAATGAGCTATCAAGCCATAAAGACATGGAAGAAACTTAAATATTTATTATTAAGTGAAAGAAGTCAATCTGAAAAGACTATATATATTCTATATGATTCAAATTATTTGATATTATAAAAGGTAAAACTATGAAGATAGTAAAAAGATTTGTGGTTTCCAGGCACTGGGAGGAAGGAAGGATGAGAAGGCTGAGTATAGTGAATTTTTAGAGCAGTGACACATTCTGTATGATACTATAATGGCAGATACATGCCATTATATACTTCTAAAAGAAATCCTCTCTCAAACTCTGGTCCTTTACGCCACAATTCCTTTTGTCATAGCACTGAGCAATAATTTCTGTGTAACTACATTTTCTGAGCAAGCACATGAGATCTGGGACTTGACCTGTAATACCTGTTCATGCTGTGAATCCTTTGCACCTAACATACTGTCCAGCTCTGAAGTATTTAAAACTAGGGGCACCTTGGTGGCTCAGTCAGTTAAGCATCTGCCTTCTTTCCGCTCAGGTCATGAGCCCAGGGTCCTGGGATTGAGCCCCGCTACAGGATCCCGAATCAGTGGGGAGCCTGCTTCTTCCTCTGCCATTCCCCACTGCTTCTGCTCGCTCACTCTCTCTCATTCGAATAAATAAAAATATATATATATTCAAAACTATCTGTGGAATGAAGGGGGAAGGAAATGGAATTGAAGTTATTATACCGTTAATGTTTTGCTTGTTTAAAAAAATATCTGAAACAATTATCACACAATATGAAGTAGTTAAATTTGGGTGGGAAATACATAACTGTCTATTAGGAAGTTTTCTACACTTTGCTGTATGTTTGAAATATTTCATAACTGAAGAAAGTTTAAATCTGTAAGTAAGTTTAGAATTCAGTAAAAATGAGTGAGTTTAGAATTCAGTAAAATATTGGGCAAGAAAACACCAAAACTGGGGGGGAAAATAGTAACTCTAATCAAATTTTCTAGTTTGTGGGTGAAGGACATATTGATTTTTGAATATTTGTACAGAACGCCTGATTGTGGCTTTTTAGTAATTGCATGTAAAATGTCCTATCAGTCCTACCTATTTTGATGAAAATAGTTTCTATCTTGTTAGTAACTTGTCATCTTATTCTTTAGGAATAACACAATGGTGGCATGAAATATTTTCATTGTCTATCTAGAATTTTCATATGTAAGTATTTGCTGGTCTTCAGAGCTGTGTTTCACTCTGATTTAGTGCCAGAGCTAGGAGAAATCACCTCTGTCTTTTGTCAAATGCTGGTAACTTGGGTTTGTGGTTATTGTACTTGAGTTTAATTTTGAATGTAGCCTGAGGCAGAGGCCAGTCCCAGTGGTGTCTCCCAGTGCATTCGGCTGGTTTTATTCCAGTTCTTCAGGAAGAACTGCCTGCCTCACTGAAAACACCAACCCAACTGGTGCCGTTGCTGTTTGTATCTAGGGAAGAGCTGCGATCTGAACACACATCACCTGATCCTCAGATTTAATGAGATGATTTGTATCTTGAAGGGAATACAAAACAAATCAATATAGTTTAGAAATGGAAAGAAACTAGATGTGATTTTGGAATGCTTTTATATTTTTAAAATTTGTCATTAAAAATAATTTAAAGTTTCCAGTTGAGAAAATAGAGGGATTCAAAATAAATAGTCATATTTAATTTTAGCTAGAGTCACATTTTTTTTTCAAAATAGGTGGTACTAACCAATTGACTAAGACCAACCATTACTTAAAAAAATATTTAACATATATTTAAGTGGAATAAATAACCTCATTATTTTGGGTTTATTACAGAATTCAATGAAAGCTGTTACAGACATTAATTCAGTATAGATTGTATTTCCATCTTTTTATTGTTTCTTCTTTGAAGATGTAAAGAACCTGGTTCCAAGTTAGCATGCTCAACATTATCTTGATATCTGCAAATACTTTTCAAACTATGAAATATTTCAGTCATTTAGGATGACACTTACATCCTTCAATGTCAAGTAGGTATTGAGAGATGAAATATTTTGGGGTGAATAATAAAAGTTCTAAAACAGTTATGTGAAACCCTGGGTTGATGCTTCCCATACTCCTTTCAGACAGTTGCTGAAAAAAAAAATAGGTTTGAGAAATGCTGAATGATTAACCTTCATTCACAGAGACATATGTCCTACATTAAATTATTAAAGGCACCCAGGAGACATATAATTTAAAAAAAAAATTACCCAAACATATTCATTCACAGAGGTCTTTCTTCCTAACACAACAATTAACATACCTCTGGTTAATGAAAACATCATGAAGGACCACAAAACTGATCCAACTTGGAAAAGATTAGACTCATTCTATTTGTCCTTCACTGGAAGTACTTTAAAGTGATATTCTGGGAATGCCATGGAGTGCCTCAGGTCATGAACACTGTGCCAAGTGATTGCAACAGAAGACATTTTGAACCCTAGAGAAGTAGGAGGAGACCAAATTACCTCTTGAAATTTCTCTGGGGATCTAGATCACCATGTTTTCATAAGGTGAAAGTGGTGAGCCTCATCATGAAGGCACTGTCATCACTGTCATCAAGTTATTGGGTGATCATGTCATGGGCACCCATTAACACTTTATGGTCATTGTTTTATGTTTGCAGCAGTTCCGTGAGGCAGCCCTCCTTAACACGCTTGTTTGACAGATAAGGAATCTGGGACCCAGAGAGGTGACGGCACTGGCTCAGGGATATACTAGTAGAAACTGAGAACCAGAAACCAAGCTGAGGCTGTTTAACTCCAAAGCTTCACAGGCACCATGATTGTGATTTTATCCAAACAGTGTTTCAGATTAGGCTTCAGAAAGACTTAATCATTTCTCTGTTTTTACTGGCATACTCTGGGGCTGCTGTTATCACTATAAGTGGACTACGTTAAAAATGTCAAGTGTTTTGAAAAGTAAGCATACATTTTTTACACATAAAATTTATTACACAGAAATGTTAAAACTTTGTATAAGCCAAAATAAAAACAGGATAATGACCTCAGAAAAATATTAAGAGATAACTTGCATTACCATTTTTATTTATTTTCTGTCACTATTGCTATAAAAATTTTTTTGTATATGTAGATTATGAATATACAGCAAGAAGAGTTGATAGTTGATTTTCATTTACAAGTATTTTATGAATATTTTTGTGTGAATACATATAAAGGTGCCATCATTTTATTTATTTATTTTTAAAAGATTTATTTACTTTAGAGAGACCGAGCAGGAACAGGAGGGGCAGAGAGAGAGGGAGAGAGAATCTCAAGCACACTCCTCCCCCACCTCAAGTTCGGGACCCTGAGATCATGACTGGAGCAGAAACCAAGAGTCAGATACTCAACAGACTGCACAACCTTGGTGGCCCAAAGGTACCATAATTTTAATAACTTAACGTGTTCCTTAATTGGATATAGAATACTTAATTAACCCAATCTCAAATTCCTAGATATATAGACATATGTAGAGATTTCCGATTTATTTGCTTTTTCTCTCTTTTTCTTTCTTTCTCTTTCTCTGCCTTGATGATAGATAGGTACACAGTCATTCTTTCTGTCCTGCAATTTTCAGAGAACATCTCTTAAACTCTACAAGAACTGTTCCTAAAACCTCATTTTGCTTGAAGTGATAGAGGAAAAGAATTACCCCTGTTTCTTGTGTGTGTGATGTGTATTCAATTCACAAAATACGGACAATTTTCTCCAAAACATCCAAGACTCCCCATGTTCAACTCTCTTCAGAGCCTGGAGGTGGGTGCTGAGTATGTGCACACAGTCACCTCCACAGCATTTTGTCACTGGCTCCATACATGATTTAGCACCTTTGTTCTATGTACTAGGAATCACTGTACTGTGTTAATCTTTGAGCCTCTGCTGAAACAGTAGGAAGGGAAGGGAAAAATTAAACACTGGTAAGGAGCTCAGACCTATTGAGTCTAATTACTCTTTTTTTTCTCTGAAGTGGACTCAAAATACTTGAGAAATAAAACTTAAAATCCAAAAGTTTGTTCTTGATCTTTCCCACCTGTCATTCAGAATACCTTGGTTGCAAATAACAAAAACTGATCCTAACAGGCTGACAGAAATGGAATTTTGGGGAGCTCTAGGGTGACTCTGTTGGTTAAGTGGTTAACTCTTGATTTTGACTAGGGTTGTGATTTCAAAGTTGTGAGATTGAGCTCAGGGTTGTGAGATCGAGCTTTGTGTTGGATTCTGTGCTGGGCGTGGAGCCCGCTTGAGATTCTCTCTCCTGCCCCATCCTCATTTGTACTCTTTCTATAAGAAAGAAAGAAAGAAGGAAAGAAAGAAAGAAAGAGAAAGAAAGAAAAAACGAAAGAAAGAAAGAAGTGGAATTTTTGGAAGGATAAGATTACATGCAAGGTTAACAACAACTAAAAATAAAAATAAAACAACTAAGAAGCAGGCTTGGATAAGATAGGAATGAAAGTGATCATACAGATAGCCACTCACTTAAGAGCCGCCACTGGAATTCTTGAAGTTCAACAGGAGATTAATATTTAGAGAAGGAATCTCATGTCAGGAGCTTTCAGGCATTCCTTCGATATCTTTGGTGAGAGGAAACAACAGCCTGGTTTACCTTCCCACTACCTACAGGGCACACAGTGTGGGAACCATGATGTTCCAGAAGGAAATCAGGGGCTGTTATGAATAGGTCCTGGAAGCTGGGAGGCCAGAAACAACACAAGTCAGCTACACACTCAGAAACACTTCTCCTATAGCTCAAAAAAACTGGAAAATATTGATGTGTTCAAACATTCCAAGGAAATAAGCACAATTAAATGGTACAATCTGTTAGACTATTCAGCCTACCTAATCAATTTATAGTAACTTTACTAATGTGTAATATAGATGAAAATCTCTCTGTGCAATATTTTCATATCAAAAGTAACTTAGAGAAAGGATGGTGGAAAGCACATACTTTGATTTTACTGCCAAATAAAACTTAAAGCATACAAATAGTAATTTAATTTAAAAATATGGCAGAAATTCCTATACTGCAAAATAAACTATAACTTAAATGTAGAGTACCTGGGGAATTCTGGTACAGACCCCTAATGCTTAATTTTACTTCCAGTCTCCCAGCGAAGCACCATTTTTAACATCGTGAATTTACATCATGAATTACAAGTGAAAAAAAATCAATCTTTATATTTTCTCTGTGTTATGTGTCAATGGAACGTCTTCTGAAAATGAATTAATGTGAATTCAGTTTGATGAGTAAAATGATACAAATCATCCTGGAGAGACACTTATTGTTGTGACATTAGTAGGTGGGAAACTGGAGGTCTCAGCTCACTCTAGAGTATCACCACCGGGACTTTAAATGGCAGAAGCACAAATATTGAAGCACAGCCTCCTCTGAGATAGCAGTTACCTGAGAAGAATTATTGTTCCCTTCATCACTTTCCCATTATATTACCTTAGAGCTCTGATGGACCCTAAGGTAATATAACAGAAAATCTAAAGCTAAGTTATTCTAGATGGAATGTTCAAACCTCTCTGTCTATCCAATCATACTGAAAAAAGAAATGTTTTCTCAAGGAATTTGTATGCTAATGGCACACTCACCCCTTCTGGAATCCACCTCGAGCCTCTGCTGACTATAACGACATTACTTAGAATGGACAAGGAGGATTGGACTTGAAACCAAGTGGCAGGGCGCATGGATACATCTGTTGGAAAAATTCAACCTCCTACTCTTCAACTGTTATCAGTAGGGCAGTGGCATGTCTGGGCTAACAGTGAGCTAGAACACGTGGTGAGACCCCTCCAGATAGCGGCAAAGTGTTGCCAGGAGGTGCACGGTGGCAGGTGGCCCAGGTGGTTAACTAGTTAGCACTGTGATATTTTATTCTTTACCTAGCTGAGGGGCAAGATTGTAACCGTACACTAGAAAAATAGAATTACAAGCAATATAAAACAATTTAAAAAGAATTAAAAAAAATCGGGGCTTCTGGGTGGCTCAGTGGGTTAAGCCGCTGCCTTCGGCTCAGGTCATGATCCCAGGGTCCTGGGATGGAGTCCCACATCGGGCTCTCTGCTCAGCGGGGAGGCTGCTTCTCTCTGTGCCTCTCCCTGCCACTCTGCCTGCTTGTGCACACTTTCTCTCTCTGACAAATAAATAAATAAAATCGTAAAAAAAAAAAAAAAGAATAAAAAATCAAAGGATGGGAGAACAAATAGGAAATCTGAGGATACTTCATGTACAGAAAACTGGACTTCGAGAAAAAGAAAGATGATATTTTTTTTTAAAGCAGGGATGAACCCACAGGAGGCTAAAGCCTGTCAAAGAGCAGGAATGTGACAGTGCTGAGCCCCAGAATGTGGGAGTGGGGCTCAATCCCACTCAGCAATATTTAAAAACCCGTTGACAACTTAAATGTATTTTCTTCTCCCCTAGGTCTTCATATCTCAGGGTATTTCTCCTGATCTAACAATCTGTCTCAGAATTGTTTTATTCTCATGTGATTTCTCCCCAATTTATATCATTTTGAATATATTCACAGATGTCTCTCCCTTGTTTATCCTTTTAGATTGCTGACTTCCTTGGTTTTTACCAGTCAACATTTTTGGTTGAATGGCCGTATATTGCTGTGTATACAGGTGGCTCACTGACTGGCCGCAAATGATGGCGTTCACCCATCACACATCAGCAAGCAAGCAATGGTTTTCCCAGCTTTAAGGAGACAGTTTGAGGGGTGAGGAAGAAGGCTGGGAAGAGATAGTCAAGAGCCTAAAAACCTGTGTTCCTATAGCAAGTGAAGAAGTCTTAATCCTTTAGGGTAGCAGTTACAGAAGAGTTAGTTACCTGTGTATAAGTGTGAGTTGGATATTTTTGAAGTTTCACAATCTCTCTCATACAGCCAGAAATCAGAACTCCTGTTAGAGCAGTTGAAAAGTTAGATGTAGAGGAATACAGAAAAGGCAGTGATCTGCAAATCTTGAGGGTCCTTGAAGACCTTATCTCTGTGTCCCTGAGATCGAAACTATTTAAATAATAGCTGCATGAGGTCATGTGCCTTTTTCATCATTATTCTCTCATGCCTGTATGTTATGTTTTTCCAGTGGCTGCAGGATATGTGATATCAAGAGATGGAAAGCAGAAGCAGAAAGATGAATCCAGCTGTCTTCTATTAAGCCAGACATTAACAATGCTTGTGAAAATGTAAGTAATACAGCACCAGTTTTTAAAAATGGAAGCTTTTAATGTGTTTTATGGTTTTATGTGTTTTTTATGAAGTCATTTATTTTTTTATTTTTTTAAATATTTTATTTATTTATTTGACAGAGAGAGAGATCACAACTAGGCAGAGAGGCAGGCAGAAAGAGAGGGAGAACCAGGCTCCTTGCTGAGCAGGGAGCCTGATGCGGAGCTCGATCCCAGGACCCTGAGACATGACTTGAGCCGAAGGCAGAGGCTTAACCCACTAAGCCACCCAGGTGTCCCTAAGTCGTTTATTATTAACTTAAATGAATAAATACATGAATCTTGACTCAGTTTTAGTTTTTAATCAGTGAATATTGATTGATTTAATCAAAAATAAACAATAACGTTTTGGGGCTTTCAACAATTTTTAGGAGTATGAAGGGATCCTGAGACCCAAAATGTTGAGGACTGCTGCTCTGTGGATTGGTAGAGGCCTCATGAAGTTGTGACAGACTCAAAAGCCTCTAGATACATAGAACTTTCTACAGATCTGTTCCAAGTGGTATGCTAAGCTCAGGTGATATTTATTGACATGACGCATAGCTGAGCACTTTAAATTTAACAAGATGCATAACACAGTCTGCTGAATACTACTAACTTATCCATACCTCTCTCTCTTTGCAAGACTGGTAGGGACGGTTCACGTGAACCCTAGCTTCCCCCCAGGTGCAACTGACCATTGTTGCTGCGTCTCTGTGTTGAGTTGAATACTTCACACTCTCAGGGCTTGATGACATTAGGCAATAAAATACCCAATTAACTGCTCTTGCTTTATTCCCATGTTGACTGTGAAATCATATAATTATAATTTAACTTGCCTATAGGGAAGGAAAATGCTGATCAGTAAATAGAAGTATTCAGTCCTCTTGATAGCTATATGTTTTATTTAATAATAATTAGGTCTCACTTGGTTGTCTTGTAAATTAGTCTTGTGACTGGTTAGTCTGACTGTATCCCCTGGAGACAGACTGACTGATTCAGGGTGTGCAACCACATTCCTAAAAATCTGCATATCATGCCCTACAAATGGGAACCCTGTCAAGTGAGGAGCTCTTAAGGGAAGTCACCTTTTCATTCCCCTCCTCAAATACATTTTTTTAAATACGCAGGGATGAGTTAAAATTTGTTTTATTTGGGCCCATAAGAGACACCAGATTCCCAACTACATTTATAACCACCTACATCAACCTGAGCCCACTGTACACATTGGGCATTAAAAGATTTGCTCAGCATGTAGATTTAACCAAGACTTTATGTGCCTTAAATATTATGGGGAGCTATACCACCATTCCACTTCATAGGAAAAATAAAATGTGACTGAGGAGTGAATTGCCCATTGATCTCCATAAAAACACTTTTAGTCTGTTTGGGCATTAAGTGCTCTTAGAAGCTTATTGAACTTTTGAGCTATAACTTGAGCTTTTATACTAACTCTGTACGGCCGTGGTTTCACCCAGAGAGATGAATGTTTTAAATGAGGTGTCCAAGAAAACGGTTAACCTTTTCAGGTAAGTTGTGTTATTTTCCTCACAACTGTGACTTATATAACTAAAAATAATGCTATGTACGTGGAGGAAGGTTGTTAGCTGGGGCTCCCCATAAAAGAAGATGTACAGAGTTCTGTTTTCTGGGATGATGGATTTGCGCTGATGGTATCATCCTGTTCACAGAGTTGCCCCAAGCATAGGCCTCTGTGGTTCGCCATGTTTCATTGAGAAGGCTGTGGTTCCTGTCAGCCCGCGTTAGCCGAATAAAAGCAAAAACCCAGAGGCTCATTTAACCACCATCCCATCATACAGCGACCAGCACTTGAGGTCTGCTTACTTGCTTGGCAGTTGCCATCATTTTATAATACATTTTCTTCTCTAAAACATTGATTTTATCTGTTTTGCTCCTAGACCCGTGGATGAACTGGATCCAGTGTGTTAAGCAGAACTCTCCTGCGTCCCTGAGGATAATTCCATTCTACCCCGCATCTCCACCCCACTTGGTCTCTCGGAAGCAACAGAGCCCATTCTTAGAACAATTAGGCATAGGTCAAGTATATATTCTGCAATTGTTCAACAGTTTATTCACCGCATACTAAGAAATTTTAATATCTATTGTTCACTCAAGAACAAAATAATTAGCCCAGAAGATTCTGGCCTGAGATGATCTGAATATAAATGGGCTGGGAGAGAAGAATTTTCCATCATTTTCCATGTGAAAGTAAAATAACAGTGAAATAATTTTTGCCCTCACACGTTTTCCTGTGGTTTTTGCCTGTAGGAAATGTTAAGAATTTATCAGGCAGAACAATTGTAAAAGAGATGTGTCTTGTCACTATTAAGAATGTCAGGGCTTTGCAGCTTTTCCACAACTATGGATAACATGTTGAGGAAGGAAGAGCCCTTCAGACAATTCTCTCAGAGGGACCAAGAAAAAGCCACATGGCTTGCAAAGTCTGGAGAGAATTCAAGTCAAATTGAACTAAACATAGAAATGTCAGGATCAGAATATCTCTCTCAGCAATGGCACAGATCACACAAACTGTAGAAACCCTACTTGCTGTCTCTGTTTCCTGCTCCAGGCCATCTGCCCAATGGCAAGCATCAGCTATTGAAGTCAAAAGGAGTTTTAGGCCCTGATCTTTGGTATGTGAATTTGTTGCGGTAGGACTTTAGTAATTGGCAGTATTATTGAAAACATTTCTTCGTCTTAGATTTACCTGCATCAAGAGTCATGCTATATATGAGGTGTACATACTGATATTGATATATGAATATTAAAATACCTTTAATGTTTTCTAATAAAAAAAACTCAATATGATTAAATGGAAGATAGTTTATCTATCTATCTAAATGTATAGATAGAAATTCAGCCCTCCTTCTGGAATAAAATAAAATAAATTTTATATCTCTATCATAGGTAGTTTATTTTATTTTTTTTTTTTAAAGATTTTATTTATTTATTTAACACAGAGAGAGATCACAGGTAGGCAGAGAAGCAGGCAGAGAGAGAAGGGGAAGCAGGCCTCTCGCTGAGCAGAAAGCCCGATACGGGGCTCGATCCCAGGACCCTGAGATCATGACCTGAGCTGAAGGCAGAGGCTTAACCCACTGAGCCACCCAGGTGCCCCTATCATAGGTAGTTTAATCATAAATTTTGATTAGTTCTTTCACTAGATCCTATATTGAGTGCACAAACAGCAAGTAACAAAAGAAATTTGCTTTGAAATTGTTGTTAAAAATATTAATTATTCAAATTATAAGATTTTTCAATATTCAAAATATTTATTAAACAAGTGTTTATTTAGCATCAACTTTATGCCAGGGAATAGGCTAAGTAAAGAGAATACAACAGAGAGAATTAATCTCAGCCTTTGAAACTCACTGTTACCAATTACAATAAAGTATAAACTATTAGAAAACAGAAGATATTTGGGTAAGATGAGAATCTTTTCTTCTGCAAGATGAATGTCATAAATATTACATGAAATATTTACCTCTATATAATTCTTCAGTTGTGGAAACTCACTTCTGGGCATTGATTTTGTTCAAGTAACTTGTCTTCTGGGAGATCTTGTAGTTTGGTACCAAGATCAAGACCTCATGGTGTGTTTGATTTGCACATGTCCCGGTGTCTGTCGTGACAATGTCTTTCTTTATCTTTTATACCAAATGGATTCAATCTCCTTGGTTGTCAGAAAGAAGAGGGAGAATATTCTTTTCTACTGGTAGGCTGTCATAACGTTCAACCTAATTCAACTCCAAGAGCCTTGCAGAGGAACTGAACTATCCCATATTCCCATCTCAGAACCAGGTCTAACAGAAATAACCAATAGGGAGAGAACAGAAAACAACTTAAACTTAAGTTACACTTAAACTCCCCAACACTAAGTTTACTTTTTGATTCGTCAATGGTTTCAGGAAACTGGTCATTTCAAGGGGAGAGATGACTTGATCTTTCTCAAACCCACATCCTTCGATTTACACAATTTACACATAACATGAACCCACTCCATCTTTGTTCTCTGTTTGGCTGAGTCTGTATTTTTATCTCCTACTTCTGTTGATTTTGCTTGTTGCATCTAAAGAATCAGCATCTCCTTTTTCTATATGCAAATTTGTCTTATTTATCTACTTTAAATTGTCATGCCAATAATAAAGGAGTGCTTTAGGATCACAGGCTACCTTGTTCGTTTCATGGCAAGTGTTTCCAATGATAATCCTGATTTTTAGTGAATTTTATCTAAATTGGAGTAAACTATAGTCTGCTTCTGCATTGACTATTATGCAAAAGTTCAGCTGCTCATTTTCTGTTATATTGTTTAGAAAAGAGCTGGTTTTAAACTGGCATATCTATTTTTCTACTGTCTTTATAGTTTTGATTCTATTTTTGGTATAAACCTGTTCTTGTATTTTAGAGTGAATTTTACACATATTATTTCATGTTAAACACCTGTGATATTTATTCATTTATTTATTTATTTATTTTCAGTGTTCCAAGATTCATTTTTTATGCACCACACCCAGTGCTCCATGCAATATGTGCCCTCCTTAATACCACCACCAGGCTCACCCACACCCCCACCCTCTCCCCACCAAACCCTCAGTTTGTTTCTCAGAGTCCATAGTCTCTCGTGGTTCGTCTCCCAATTCTGATTTCGCCCAATTCACTTTTCCTTTCCTTCTCTTAATGTCCTTAATGTTATCCTTATGCTCCACAAGTAAGTGAAACCACATGGTCATTGGCTCTCTCTGCTTGACTTATTTCACTCAGCATAATCTCTTCTAGGCCCATCCATGTTGATACAAAAGTTGGGTAGTCATCCTTTCTGATGGAAGCATAATATTCCATTCTGACTGTGATTTTTTTTTTTTAAAGATTTTATTTGTTTATTTGACAGACAGAGATCACAAGTAGGCAGAGAGACAGGCAAAGAGAGGGGAGGAGGCAGGCTCCCCACTGAGCAGAGAGTCCGATGCAGGGCTCGATCCCAGGACCCTGAGATCATGACCTGAGCCGAAGGCAGAGGCTTTAACCCACTGAGCCACCCAGGTGCCCCCTGACTGTGATTTTTAATTGGACACTTTGACAACAAAGTAGACAAATAAAAAGCAAATTGACTATAAAGAAACAATATATAATAGTCAAGTTTATTAAGCTACTAATTTGTTTATTTATTGTCATCTTAGCATGGTTAGAAACTTTGAAGGACCAAGTTTGACAATTTGGTGACAAAGATATCTGTGGAAGGGGTATGTGGATGAAATGCTATGTGAATGTATAGAAAGTGTGAGACTATATGAATACCATGTGAATGCCTCCAGTCCTATTGAAATTTACTGGTCAAAATATTTTGTATAGAAACACTAGATGTTTACAACTTTCAGGATTTCAGAGACTCCTTCAGTATAGTTTCTATTTAATTGTTTCTAACATGATTTGTTAGTTTATTTAGTATGAACCTTTAACTGAATATATGTATTAAAAAGTACATTAAAGATAAGTATATAAATCAATGGATTTCCACAGTGGGAGAGCACCTATGTAACCAGAATTCATATTATTAAGTGGAATATTAATTAGAAGCATCCAGAACCTACTCTGGCCCCTTCCAGCAATTTCCCCTTCCAAGGGTGACCAGTATCCTGACTATAGATTAGTTTTCCCTGTTTTTGAAATGTATGTAATAAAATAATTCATTATATTTTTCTCTGTGTCAGACTTCCATCAGTCTACATTGTAAGATTTTTTTCATGTTTGCTGTGTTTAGTTACAGTTCAAGATTCTCACTGCTGTATAGTATTCCATTTTATCAATATACCATGACTTCTTTATACATTCTTCTGTCCATAGAGATATGGGGTGTCCTGATTATTACAAATAATGTTCCCATGAGCATTCACGTACTTATCTTTTGGTGAATATGGTACATCTTTTTTGTTGTTGTTATTGGGTATATACCTAGGAAAGCTGCTGGCTTAGAGTAGACGTATTGGTAGGTACAAAAAAATAGTTTCAAAAGTGGTTGCATCAATTTTTACTTGACATTACTATTAAGTACTGTCAAACATTTGTTTGACAGAAAGCTATTATTTCCTTAAATTTTTGCCCTAAACATTTCCCCTGCTACAACCTAGGCCTGACTTTGTCTTTTCTTAATGAATAATGAAGTTTCTTGATGAATAATTTATTCATTGGTAATTTGAATATCCTCTTTTTTGAAGTGCATGTTCAAATGTTACACATTTTTTAATTGAATTGTCTTTTCCTTATCAAATTTTATGAATTCTTTATATACTCTGAATGTGCCTTTTGTCACATATATGTATAATGAATATTTTCTCCCACTCTTAACTTACTTTTTATTTCCTTAATGATGGCTTTGATGAATAGAGCTGTTCTTAATTTAAATGCAATATAATTTATCATCTCTCCTTCTGTGGGCTACTGTCCAGTCTGAGATATATTATATTTTTTACTAAAAATTTTATGTTTTACTTTTCTAATTTAGACCCACAATCCATCTTGAAATAACTTTTGTGTACATCTTAGAGTAAAAGCCAAGATTTTTTTTTTTTCTATGTAAACAGTCACATCGTCCTTTATCACTACTCTTCAGTCACCTTTGTCATAAATTATATAATCATATACATAAGGACGGGAGTGACCAAGCTCTTCCATTAATCAATTTAACATTATCAATATCATACTGACTTAACTAATATAGCTTTATTACAGATCTTCCTTTCTAGAATACGATTCCTCCAGCTTTCGTCTTCATCTTCTTTAAAATTCCCTTGACTATTGTTGATTGATTTTGTAATTTTCATTTACATATAACTTAGAATTTGTTAGTCAGGGCCTTCCACTCCTTATGACCCAAACCAAAACCCAAACTAGAAACAAACAAACAGGGGCACCTGGGTGGCTCAGTGGGTTAAAGCCTCTGCCTTCGGCCCAGGTCATGATCCCAGGGTCCTGGGATCGAGCCCCACATCGAGCTCTCTGCTCGGGGGGGAGCCTGCTCCCCCTCTCTCTCTGCCTACCTCTGCCTGCTTGTGATCTCTCTCTCCCTCTGTGAAATAGATTTAAAAAAAAAAAACTTAAAAAAAATAAAAAACAAACAAACAAACAAACAAACAAAAAACTTCAAGAGGTTTTAAGGCATTGTATTGAGAGTACTGCCTACTTGCAATTGGGAGCATTGTTGGAGTGCCTTAATAGGCACCCGTCTTGTCATTTAGGCTACCACATTTTAAAAAGGAAAGCTATTTCCATTTACCACTTATGTAAGACAAGTAAAACTTTTGAATCCTTACAAAAAACAATCCAGAATAACCATAGTACAGTGATTTGTCACTTCTTATTACATAGACAGGTCAGTAGAGAAAAAAAATGATGTTATGTAGTAATTGTCTAGTGTCTGCAGAACTTCCATGCCTTGAGTAAACTGATACTTTCTCGGCTTCTTCTCCAATGCATGCTCAACTGATTGCTAGCGGCTTCCTGGGGCCACAGATGACCCCAGGGTCAAAGGATTTAACCATCAGCTAATGATATATACCATCAGCATGGGAGATACCAGCAGTGAGGCGTGTAGATGGCATACATTTTCCATCCCATACCTAATTTTATCATCTTCTGCACAAGACCAGATTTTCAAAGCCTCTTAACTAAACTGTTTTGTTTTGTTTCCTTTATAGAATTTTTTTTGCAAAATTTCAGGGTGATTTTGACATGGGAAACAAAGGCAGAAGAAAACTTATTAAATTTCTTACTACCTGCTGCCCACTGACAAGTCCTTGAAACAGGGAAAGTGACATTCTTCACTGTCTGACTCAATGTTGATACTTTGCTAAGGGCAATCCTATCCTGAACCCTACCCCCCACCTCCAGGATCCTGTAAGTCTACTTTGGCTTATAAAAATTCCTTTAGAAATTTCCTTTTTCTCCAAATCCCCCAAGATACATGTTGGCAATCGTCCCCCAAGCATATGGCCCAATGATATACGTCTGAAGGATCTCAGGACTCAGGTTTTATTAGATAGTATAAATGACCTTTTCCCAACAATAGCTAGCCCTCTCAAAGTCCTGGAAACCTTGCTTCTAAAATTCCTTAGAGACTTACATTGTCCCTAATCGCCTCCCAGCTTGGAAGTCTGTAATGGGCCATTATGCATGACCCCAGTGCAGCTCTTTCTGCCCATGGGTCCTGTCCCTGTGCTTTAATAAAATTACCTTTTTGCACTAAAGACATCTCAAGAATTCTTTCTTGGCTGTCAGCTTCGAACGCTAACGTCTTTCCACATCAATGTTATGATATTGGCCTATTTAAAAGAGACATCTCTAAAAGTATTGTACATATTTTTACTCATCATAATAAGTTGTTGAAATGTTATTAGCTGAATTATAGTGTTCTTCTTGTGATGACAAATAGGAAAAAAAATATTACTTTCAGGTTTCCTACCTGAAAGAATTTAGTTTCTGAATCATCTTGTGTTTCTCTTATGAAGACCATGAATTATGTCATCCTCTTTAAGTTGGGTTTAAAACATTGAAACAAATTTATAGCTTATCTATAGTGTAAGGATAGTTTTTTTTTCCCCCAGAACCAATTATTTGTCTTAACTTTATTCCTGTCTTTATTTTTCTCATCTCTTTTTTTGCCCGATTTTTCTCTCCACTTATTTTCTTTTATGTAATTTACTTTGTATTATTGTAACTTTTCCTATACTATTGCCAGTTTTAAAGTGGCTTTATTTTCCCCCTCTGGCAAATGATTAAGAATGAATGAATGAATGAATCTGTTCATAGAAGATATGTTACAGAGATTCAGGGAAACACTGCATGAGAAAGAAAAGCTGAAGTGAGTTAAAAGGACTTCGTAAGCAAATATATTTAATAGCCTTTGATCATGGAATCTTTACAGAGTTTTAACTTGAAAATGATTTATGTAGAAAGGAGAACATTAAGAGGAGAAGAATGAAGACAGTGAGAAGCCATGTCTGAGGAGATGATTCACTGAGAGGCAGCAAATGGTAGCTTGGTTATTTTCCAAAGCAAATCAGGAGGCGGAGGCCTCAGGTAGGGTAATGAGCTTTGCATGATAATGGAAGCAGTTTTATATATTCTGAGGCCATTTATAAGTTGGCTTCGTGCCTGTAGCACAGAGGTTTAAATTCAGCTGGAGTCCTATGGTAAAAGTTCCTTGCAAAAGGTCAGATTACACAGTCCTCAGCCCAGAATGGGAGCGCTGGTGATCTGGGCAGTCAGGCCCACGTGCTGTGTACTTGCCTCTGCTGATGCACACAAATCACGAATAGCAGAAAGACAGTATGCTGTGAGACTCCTGGGTGGCTCAGTTAAGTGTCTGACTTCAGCTAAGGTCATGATCCCAGGATCCTGGGATCGAGTCCCATATCAGGCTCCTTGCTCAGCGGTGAGACTGCTTCTCCCTCTGCCAGCTGCTCCCCCTGCTTGGGTGCATTCTCTCTCTCTGATAAATAAATAAATAAAATCTTTAAAAATAAAATTAAAAAAAAAGACAGTATGGACTGATAGTCATAAAAATTCTTACTCAGATTCTGCAGTGTAGTCACTCAGGAATTGGGAACTTTCTTCCAGAAGCCAGGAAAATACATGCGCGCGCACACACACACACACACACACACACACACACACAACTGAGACCCTAGAAAAGATTGCACTAAGAGAAAAATCTGCCTCATGACTTAGGGCAGAGAATGACGACGTTGGGCCTGCTCTAAGGACTACGGACAAATGAACTGAAGATTTGCCTCCTAGTGAAGGGCTCCTCTGAGGCCTGGCTTGAAATTTCTAGCCTTGCCCATCCTGGTCAATGATGAGGGAGCAGAGGCTAGCCGAGGACAAAGCGCAGGCTGACAACCTGGCAACCTCCCCTCCCCCCACTCCTGGGTGGGACACGCGTGATATTCTTCCAGGAAGCTCCCACCTGTCTTAATGTTAATGCCTTGCTAGAGGGAAAAACAACCTGAACTTGACAATGGCACAGCGCCCTATCCTCTGACTCTTTTTTAACATACGAAAATCCTTTTGAAAACCTCCCTTTTCCTTAGTCCCTAACTCCAGAGTGTATTATCAGCCCCCTTCACAACCCCAGTGCAGCGGGGTCCTGATCCCATGCTTTGATAAAACCACCTTTTGCACCAAAGATGTCTCAAGAATTCTTTCTTAGCTGTCGGCTCCAGACCTCACGCCACAGAACCTCACTTATACTCCAAAACCACACTAGTTAATAAAAAGGGGGTGGGGATGAAAAGCAATGTGCCTAACTCATAAATATTACCATCATTGAATAATCACAGTTTAAGTCACTGTTAATTCTGCTGAAATCTTTCTGTGGAAATACTGGAAGGTAACAAACAAAAAAACGAAACACCCTTTAGATATAAAATGATTTTCTGCTTTATGTGCCAACCACATCCATAAATGTCTTAAAATATTGAGAAACTTTAATGGATCCTAAATGTATAAGTAATTCTGGGGGAAATGCTGGCTTTTTTCAACAAGTAATACACAGAATATTACTATAAGTTCATACCTTAACCTGTGTAACTTAAATTCTCTGAAAACTCAATTTCACATCAGTAGAATAGGAGTGTTCGATAAGATAATCACCAAGATGACTTCAGGCTCTCAAATTGTATAATGCTCTAATTATGTGTGAGTACTGGTGGTTGAGTTTTCTCACATTATCTCACTGACAACCACAGTGCCACACATACCAGGAAGCTAAAAATGTTTAATGCATGAGTGGGTTTTAGCTTGCATTGCTTAAATTTAAATAAAGAAACTTAATGAAATATATATATGTCCAAAGAGTTATTTCCCACGAAAGATCTTTAAAATATGTTCTCTTTATTCCAATTGTTCAAAGTGAAGATAAACTTCAACTTCTTTAACAACAATGATCAATAACAAAATCAAACTATTAATTAACACAGGGAAGATGGAATACTACACTAAAATGGCCTTAGCAATTACTTTTGTTTTGCTCAATAATGTTACCAGCCTTGTGCCTTGTTTTCATATATAACAAATATTCAAGAGATAGCTGAACAAAGATGTCATAGAGGTATGCAATTCAACCAAAAGAGCCATGTGTGACTTATGATCCAACAGATGTTTAAAAATAAAAAGATGAGGGGCGCCTGGGTGGCTCAGTCATTAAGCGTCTGCCTTCAGCTCAAGTCATGACCCCAGGGTCCTGGGATTGAGCCCCACAGTGGGTTCCTTGCTTAGCAGGAAACCTGCTTCTCCGTCTCCTTCTGATGCTCCCCCTGCTTGTGTTCCTTCTCTCACTGAGTCTCTCTCTGTCAAAAAATAAATAAAATCTAAAATAAATAAATAAATAAATAAAAATAAAAAGATGAAAATAGTAAGGTGTTTTACTGTCTAAAGGTTTGTGGTTAAGGAGAGGGGAATTCAACTGACTCAAAGCTTGCAAAAGTATAATCAAATTGCAAAGCTTATTGGTTTATAAATTCTTGAAAACATTATCTCTGTTCAACATTGGAATTAGTAGTTGGCAAAAGCATACATAGACAGTTGGATAGGATAATAAAACATAGAAAGGTTGAGGGAGGATAAAAGAAAGTATGTTTATGTTTCTGCGTGGTCAGAACTTTCTGAGCAAATTTACAGGAACCTGGGTTAAGTGACAGGCTTGAGTATAAAAGATGAGTAAATGGACAATGAGAACTTTGGAAAGATTGAGGTGGCTCACTTGTTAAGCGTCTGCCTTTGGCTCCAGTCAGGATCCCAGGGTCCTAGGATTGAGCCCCACAATGGGCTCCCTGCTCAGCGGGAAGCCTGCTTCTCCCTCTCCCACTCCCCCTGCTTGTGTTCCCTCTCTCGCTGTGTCTCTCTGTTCAGAAAAATAAATAAAATCTTAAAAAAAAAAAAAAGACAAAAGAAGAAAAAGAACTTTGGAAAGACTGAACTTCCTGGAGATGTGTTTTTACAAATCAAAATGGATTATAACTGAAGCCATGAAGACATGGAGGGGTCGGAAATCTGGAGCTACTTCTCTCCCCCCCAGAGTCACCTATTTATATTCCAAAAAGGTAGAACTTAGAGATTTCCCTTTCTCTTCCTGAGGAGAATTTATTTACATTAAGTTGAGTTTCTTCCCCTCTCCTTAAGAGAGAGGCAACATGTATATGAGCTCCCAGATTCACATTTTCTTGGCTCCTCTCTTGTGGCACAAGAATCCCTTTTTGTGCAAATGCAGAGTCCATTGGGCCGTCATGGCATCAAAGAATAAAAGAGAAACACTGGGGCATGGAGACCCAATGCTGTTATTGCTCTAAGTAACAGTAACTCTGATCGCTGCTCCAGAAACTTTCTATTCGAGATATAAGTATAGATATTAAAAATCTATCAGTCCCCAAACAAATGAGAGCTTTTTTTATACAGTTTCCTCCAATTTCCTTATATTCTATCACAAGGAAATCTTTTTGGTTATCACAACTTTTCTCAATTAGTTTTTTTTTTTTTAAGATTTTATTTATTCATTTCACAGAGACAGAGAAAGCACAAGAAGGGGGAGCAGTATGGAGAGGGAGAGGGAGAAGAAAGAAGCTTTCTGCTGAGCAGGGAGCCTGGCGCAGGGCTCAGTCCAAAGACCCTGGGATCATGACCTGAGCTCAAGGCAGATGCTTCACCCACTGAGCCATCCAGGCTCCCCAATTAGTAAGTTTATTAATTCATCTATCAATCAATTCCTTTCAATTTCAGCCATGTCAAACACCTAATCGATGACAAAGACATGCAAAACCAAGCCTTGGTATGAAAAAAAAAAATAAAGCTGATCAAAACAGCAAAACTAGAAATAACCAACCAACTAAGCAAACAAATGAAGCTTAATTCCCTTAACCACAAGATGCACATGGAAGTGTGTTGTAAAAGATTTATGATTCATGCAGTCAGGAATAACAAGAGAACTTCATCAGAGACTGAGACAGCATCTGCCTAAAATGTACAGGCACATTTGCTTAGTGGAAGTCTTTTGTGGACATCTTTCCCATTGAGAGAAAAGGGAAACAGTGTTCGTGTGAAAATTTCTCCACTTTGAGAACTGGAGGCAACAAATAATACCTAATTACTCAATGACATATTTTGCTTAACAGTTACCACTCATTACAATCAGATCATTTTTTTCTAGGATATAAATGTTATTCATATTTAAGTTTTAAGTAATCTGGCACACCTTTCTTCATTCAATACAAAGGACTTGCATTTAATATGAATAATTGGGGCAACTCTTAGTAAAACAACAAAAGACCTTTAAAATAATAAAGAATTTTTTGGCTAATCATAACTAGAAGAAGATGATTCAGTTTTCTGAGGAGTAAGTTCAGCTTATTTTTTCTTCTTGGAAAAATTGTGACAAAATAGACGTAACACAAAATTTACCACTTTAACCATTTTTAACATTCAGTTCTGAGACATTAAGCGTACATGATTGTGCAACCATCATCCTGACCTATCCGCAGAATTTTTCATCTCTCCCAAGTAAAACTTATTACGTATTAAACAGTACCTCCCTAGCCTGCCCTCTGTCTGCTCCTGACAATCATCATTCTACTTTCTGTCTCTATGAATTTGACCCCGCTAGGAACTTCATAGAAGTGAAATCACACAATATTTGTTCTTTTGTGATTAACTTATTTCACTTAGCCTAATGCCTTCAAGATTTATTCTTTCTGTAGCATGTGCCAAAATTTCTTCCCTTTTGTAAGGACCTATTTTAGCCAGAACACTTCCATCCAGGTTAAACAATAACCTTGTTGTTTAACCCTTAAACTGTCCCCGCCCCCCCTTCCCCCAGGGGACTTACTTAAAAACCAGTCCCAGGTAACAAAGCTCAAATACAAGGGTGGGTCAGGCCAGGTGGAGACATCCGATCACTGAGGGGGTGCATACTGTCTCCCTAGTTACCAAGGAGTATGGACCCCACCCTTTGGGAGCCTTTTGGACACCAATTCTGACTAAGGTGATAGGCTAATTCAGATATCTACTAGGGTAAATTGTAATTCAATTGGTCACCTAGCATGACTGTGCATCTTTCTCTGTGTGTTACAATTTCATTGGCCACCTGTGCGTGGCCAGGCCCAACCGCATGGCCTTTGCCCTTAAAAGCTGGTCTGTGAAGCAAAGAGAGGTCACCCTCTCTGTAAGAGGCATGGCCCTGGCCGGTCAGTTTGATTCTTGATGCTTGGCTCGAAATAAAGCCTTGCTTGACCTTCGCTTTGTATCAGTCTCGCTCCTTTAATCATGGACCCATTATTGGGGGACCTAACACCTTTGTACAGCTAGATAACACTCAATTGTACACAGAGACCACATGTTATCTATGAATCTGTCTCTGAACGTTTGAGTAACTTCCATTCTTAGAGTAGTGTGACTAATACTGCCATAAACATGGGTGTGTAAATATCTGTTTGAATTGCTGTTTTCAGGTTTTGGGGGGGTTCTACCCAGAAATGAAACTGATGGATCTTATGTTAATTCAATGTTTAATTGTTTTAGGAATCACTATACCATTTGTCACAGTGGCCACACTATTTTACATTCTCATGAGACTTATACAGACTCACTATGGCTAAGAGGCACTCACATCTCCTCCAGGAGAGCAGAGAGGTGAACACTTGATAGGTCTCTCCTTTGGGAAGACATCCACCCTTGTGTGTCTTTGTGCTACCAATGCAAGGAGGGAACACACAGGGTGGGCAAGAGAGCCCCTGTTCATCATGGGCAGAAGTTCTTCAAAACCTACAGTCTTAGACTTTTTGATGCTCAAAAATTTTAAGAAGGGATTCTCAGGAGACTATGGGATCAAAATGTCTCCTGGAAAATTACACACATTTGGGGTCGACTGGCCCTCCGAGGGTATCCTAGACATACTTGCTGTCCAGGTCGTTTAAAGAGTTGTGGTCAGGACTCCTGGACACCCTGACCAATTGCCACATATTGACTCTTGGCTTCAGATAGCCCAAACTCTGTCCCTGTAGGTCCGAGTCTACGCTAACAGGGAAGGCCAGAGTAGGATACTTGTAGCCCAAGTAAAAGAGCCCAAAGGCTATAAGAAAACAAAGCCGTTTATCAGGGAGACCCAGAGACTGAGGACAATCTGTTTGTGCCCCTGCCATATGCCTTGAGTGCACCACTATGAGACAGCCAATGTCCCACCTTCCGGATAGCCCATTGCCTTTGGTGAGCCCACCTTGGCCTCTCCAACAACCTCAAGCCCAGAGCGAATTCTGAGCCTGCCCTGGTCCTGGAGCCCGAGCCCACAGCCCATGAGCCAACACCTACTCATCTCAGACTCCAGTACCCCAGCCGCGGCCCTCGAAGTGCCCCTCTGTGAGAAGTAAGGGCCATGAGAGATAAACGTTGATAGCACCATCCAGCCTGGACACTCTGTTCTCATCTATCAGCCCTTTAGCACCACTCACCTCCTAAATTGGAAAAACCACATGCTGCCGTACACAGAGAAGCCTCAGGCTGTGACTGACCTCCTGGAGTCCCTGTTCCAGACCCATCAACCCACTTAGGATGATTGCTGCCAAATTCTCCTTATGTTCTTTAACACAGAAGAAAGCCAACTCATCCTCACCGAGGCATGACATTGGCTCCAAGGCCAGCTCCCTTCTGGAACCCTAAACACAGAATCATGGGCACTGGAAGCAACATCCAACACTCGGCCCGGCTGGGATTTCCATATGGCTAAGGGACTAGCCACCCTAAGTCAGTACTGCATAGCTCTTTTGCACAGACTCAGAGCAGAGGCAAAGAAGCCAACCAACATGTCCAAACTGTGACAGTCATCCAGAAACCAGAATCACTGACTGAATTCTATGAAAGGCTATGTGAGGCCTTCCAAGTGTATACCTTCTTTGACCCAGAGGCCCTGGAAATCCAATGAGTGGTCAACTCAGCATTCTTGACTCAATCATACATTGACATTTGCCTTCTCTGGCATGAATGCTACCCAGCTGATAGAAGTGTCAGAAATAGTCAAAGGCCTAGCCAAAACCTTAAAAATAAAATGGAAGCTCCATATAGCATATAGACCCCAGAGCTCAGGGAAATTAGAGGATTTGATCCAGGCCCTTAAAAAGCTTAAGCTAAACTCTGCCAGGAAACTCAATTCCCCTGGGTAGAATTGTTACCGTTGGCCCTGCTCAGGGCATACTGTAACCCAAGACCTCTGGTTAATCACCCTTTGAGATTCTATATGGCAGGCCATCTTCTGTAATAAGCAGGCTTAGAGGAGACCTCAAATAGACTGGAGACTTAGAAATGTCCTGACACCTCCAAGCCCTAGGGAAAATTCTAAAGCATATCTCCCAAGAGGTTTTAGAAAGGACCTCAACCCCATGAGTAACTGGGCCCATCCCCACCAGCCAGGGGACATGATATGGGCAAAAGATTGGAAGAAGGAACCGTTCTAACCCACTTGGAGGGACTCCCATCTAGTAAAGTTGCAGGTATCACTTCCTGGATCCATGATTCCTGAGTAAAGAAGGCAACAGTCAACTCAGATCCTGATGATTGACACAGAGCCTGGGACCTGACTGACCCCCTCAAGTTAAAGATCCAGAAGACGACCCAGCAGCCCACAGCCACCAAGAGGGACTCTGGCCCAACTTGATGCCCCACAGAAACTCACAGGTCCCTCCCAACCCCCCACTGAGGAGTCCACAACCTTGCTCCAGCCACAAACCTGAAGGCTGACTGGTCAACGCACAGTGGAAGCTTGAGGAACTCAACTGGGGACATTTGGACACTAAAGTCTCGGTGCCACTCTATACCAGTAATAATATGGTAATTGTGACCCTAGAGTTCTCTGTGGGTTTAGCTGAGTCAGCCCCAGTTTCTGGAATTGGACACAGAAAAATTGCTCCAGCCATAGTCTGTATAGGTATAGTGAGTCTGTTGGGTGGAATCCAATCTTATAACTGTCCCCCCCAGCTCTGAAATGAATCCCCTAATACTAGCACTGTGGCTGTCAGTTATAGGGCCAAGATTGGGCTATCTAAATGATGACATGACTGAGGACAGTCAATCCCACTAGCCACAGGTTGTAAGGATGCTAGGAGACACCAACCACCTGCCATGTACATGCCAGCATTACCACCAACCCGCTTGGTACAAATATACTCAATACATGTGCTACACCTGACCTTTTGTCAACACGAGGGCCTATTCAATGTGTCTGATGGCTGGAGGGATCTATGCCCCAACTGCTATGTGGCCCTACTCCCTAGGGATTCCCCCACCTCCTTCATGACCTCTCACCACTCCTGTCCAGAAGGCCCCTGCCCAAACTTTCACTTCCACCCTCGCTCAGCTACAGCTATTCCCAACACAGGACAGGCACATGTATGTGGGTGCTTCTTATGCCCCAGGTAAATACAGTCCCCAGTAATCAATCCCTTCCCATTCCCTTTTAGGCCACACACGGTCCAAGTGGCCCATCCAAGTCATCCCACTATTGGTTGGACTAGGCATAACAAAAGCCGTGGGCACGGGATAGGAGGAATCGCTTCGTCCTCCTGTTACTACAGGCAACTACCAGAAAATCTCGCAGAAGATCTGGAGCAGGTGGCTAGGTCTGTAACGACTACACAAGATCAGACAGACTTCCTAGCGGCAGTGGTATTGCAAAATCATGGGAGCTTAGACCTGCTCATTGCATAAAGGGGGAACTCTGCCTCTTCCTAAATGAGGAATGTTGTTTCTACAGGAACCAGTCGGGTTAGTCAGAGAGATGGTTCCAACAACGGTAAGATGGAATTGCATGCAGGAGACAAGAATTAACAAACTCTTGGGGTAACTGGTTTGATGTCTGGGGATGAACTGCATGGCTCCTTCCCTTAGCCAGCCCTCTCCTCATGATTCTATTGGCAGCCCGTTCAGTCCATATATTATTAATCTTATCAACAGTTTCATCAGTTCTCGATGAAATCAATTAAATTGCAATTGCTGGTAAATCAATACAGACCTCTACACCAACGAAAAGCCAGTGGTAATGGTAGATGTTCATTCTGAATTAGAAAAGGCATTGAAAGGGGAAAATGAAGAGGAAAATTACCCAGAGCAGGCCTAGGCCGGCAGGTCCCAGAAAATAGAAAGTTACTAGCAATACTAAGAGATAACCAGAAGCCCAGCTTGAGCAAGAGATAACCAGCCATTCCTGATTCTGTAGACAGGTCCCCCCCCACCCAACCCCGCAAGCTTCCCACAATGCCCTAACCTCTGCCCTAACTGCTGTTTCTGCCTAAAGCAACCCCCACCCCCAATTTAAACTCACCTACCAGCTGTCAGCACAGCCTTTGTGACCTGATCCCCTGCACTGCCCTATAAAAGCTCTGTAACCCCCACTAGCTGGGGTCCAGAACTTTGAGTGCAAGCTAGTCTGGGTCCACCAGCATAAAATAAACCCGAGTTCTACTTCTCTGAGTGTCGCTCTGTTTCTCACAGTACTGATTTTTTCCCATAACACTAATAGGTAGTAAGGTTATTTTTATTTGCTAGATATCAAGATGTCCTCAGTATGTCATGTTTTACTAAGTCATGAGAATGAAGAGTAATTACATCTTACTCTAATTTTTGTGTTAAAGGAATTTGGTGGCAACCACTCTTTTTAATGTCTGTGAAAAATAGCCCTCTGATTATTTGTGAATAATAAATAATTCTTGTTTTACAATATATTACAAATAGCAAGATTTTAAAATGTCCAATTATAATCTGCTTTATAATTATACTTCAGATATTAAGGGAATGCATTTTTTTCTTAGTATTTTATAGCATAATTAAGAAAACTGCTAACATGCTGACAGGAGACACAATTGATAAATATCGATGGCTAACTGTGGATTCGATGTATATATTTAATCAGTCTTCAGGCAAAATACATATCTAAGGAAATTAAATAGATATGCTATAATTACTGTTAACATAGTCATAGTTTTAATTTCACGTTTCATAATAGTTCTTCAAAGCACCAAAGAAAATCCCACCAACATAAGAATGTTACTTAAATCTACTAATTTTTTTCTTTAAACAGGTTATTTACTTTTAGCTCAAGAAACTTAATGAGAAATTTTATTTCAAAAGGCTGTAAAGCAAAGCAATATTTTTATAATCATAAAATTTTACTTTATTTAGTAACTAACACAAGAAAATAAAAATCTGGTTTCGTTTACACAATGAATGTGTAATCTTATTAAAAATAACCAATTTCAATTTGTATTTAAGTGGAAATGTTTTCTGTTGTTAACTCAATTTTTCCTAAAGAATGTGATTGTTGTCCACAGTTCATAATTTCCAATTATAGTGAATTAAAATTCATTTCTCTGCCTCTTACTCAAATTGGTAAATTCTACTGAATCCTTGTAATTTCCAGTAGATTGATTATCACAGGCTTGTATTTCTGCATCACAGTAAGAATTTTTTTTCCAATGTGTATGCCCAATTTTTCTAGTTCCATCTCCTTTTATGTTTTAATTTCAGCAATATTCAGCTCTGCTTCCTTACACCCTCTGTCTACCAAAAATTCTAAATTACTAACATGAGAAAATATCCTTTTGTTTTCTTACTTTCCTTGTCCTCTGACCAACAAAATTTTTATTTTTAAAAACTCATCTTGTCTATTTGAACTCATGATATAATTTTAATGCTTTACTGATTTGGGGTTATTTTCATTGCTTTAGATCATTTTAGCAGAAAAAATTCTTTTTTTATTAAAGATTTTATTTGTTTGACAGAGAGAGACACAGCAAGAGAGGGAACACAGGCAGGGGGAGTGGGAGAGGGAGACGCAGGCTTCCTGCTGAGCAGGGAAGCCGTTGTGGGACTTGATCCTAGGATCCCAGGATCATGACCTGAGCCAAAGGCAGACACTTTATGACTGAGCCACCGAGGCGCCCTTAGAAAAAAATCGTTTTTAAAAAAGAAACTATTTTCTAATTGACTTCCATTTTAATTTCTGTGTGTTTTTAGATACAGAATTCCTCTAGGAAAAAAACCCCAGATAGTTAAAATGATTAAGATTGTGTTTAGGCCTGTGATATATTAGAAATATAGCAGTGATGGTCTCTGGAAATATGTTTGGTACTATAAAACTTCCATTTTTTCCCCGAAGTTGTTTATTGGAAGAGGCAATGTACTGAAAAGCAGAATAATTGTGTCACAATTTTGGTTCTTCCATTTTCACATCTGTAATTTCCCCAAGGCAACTAACATATATTGCCTTCAGTTATTCACCATTGAAAAAAAAATGTTAGGTAAAGAGCTTCTATACGTTGAAAAGAAAAAAACAAAAAAGAAAGATTAATTTTGAAACATAGGGAGAATTCTTGAACAGCCACTTCACCTATAAGTATAATGAATAATTGGGCACCTGGGTGGCTCAGTTGGTTAAGTGTCTGCCTTTCAGCTCAGGTCATGATCCCAGGATCCTGGGATGGAGTACCACATTGTCATTGTGAGGCGGGGGGGTCCCTGTTCAGCACGAAGGCTGTTTCTCCCTCTACCCCTCCCTACTGCTCGTGATCTCTTTCTCACTTTCTCTTTCAGATAAATAAATAAAAATCTTTTAAAAAAGTATAATGAAATAATAAGTATATGAAAAGGTATTCAGCATCATTAGTCATCAAGAAATGGTAATTTAAACCACATGATACATTATAAAAACAAACAAAACCCCAAAAGAACAGCAATAACAAACACTGGCAAAAATGACAGTCACTAAAGTAACCACAATGCTGGTGGGAGTAAAAATTGTCACAAACACTAGTAAAAAACTGTTAGCAGTTTTAGTAAGGCTGAAGATATTTCTACCCTATGATCCAACAATTCCAACTCCCAGGTATAGATAAAAGATAGATGACTGTTTATGTCTAATAATAACAGGGTATGAGAACGTTTATATCAACTCTTGATGTGACAATGAAAAACTTCAAATAGCTAAAATGATCATAAAATGAAGAATGTATAAATAGTATACTGGCTTAAAATATATTATTATACAACAACAAGAAAGAAGGAATTATGCTACATAGAACAGCATGGATAATTACCAAAGATACTGTTGAGTAAAATAAGATTATGAAATTTGGGTAAAATAATCTAAGGTGATAGAATTCAGAATAGGGGTTGTATCTGGGGAAAGTTAATGACTAATGGGGAAATAGGAAGGATTCTGAGATGTTTGTAATGTTTCTGTCTTAACCTTAATGACAATTGCTCAGTTGTATATATGTATAAACATTCATCACATCTGTACCCTTAAGTTATATTACTCTTATTGGATTATACTTCAATAAATGAATAATCCTATTACTCTTATTGGATTATACTTCAATAAATGAGATAATAACAATAATGATGCAAAAATATCACCATGACCTCTCCCAAATCTAAAATTCTATGATTCTGTGAATCCCCTAATCACTGTCCTATTCTTTCTATTTTCCTTGTCTATGTCTGCATAGTATTCCTTACTTCATGGACTTCCCCATCAATATAAATAATTCTCATGCCTCATAATTCACTAAAACTCAAATGAAGAATTTGACTCACAGTTTATGTCCTCAAAATTTCCACAGCTCCACTCTCAACTTTATCTTGATTTTTAATTTTTCTTCTCCCAATAAATCTTTATAATTTAAGTGTTAAATAGACCGAGGTAACAATGTCACGCATCAATCGTAAACTGTTTTTCTACATTGGCTTGGGAGAAGAGCATTAGAAGATATTAACCCTATATTGATGATATGTTAGTAGTACACTTTTAAATGACTTATATTTATCATCTCTGATTCAATTTTTATCATGTTCTATTGAGGTTTCAGCATCATCATCTGAAAAAATAATATTGGGGAATAGTGTATTTCTTTAAATTGCAATTTATTTCAAGAAAAAAGAATCAAATCCATTTATTTAATTTCTTAATAAATCAAGAAGTGTCATCTGTGTATTTTCACATTTTACTATTTAAATGATGTTCTTAGAAATCAGTCCTTATTTGTTGGTATGTGTGAATTCTAAAAATAATGAGAATAAAAACCAAAGCTTTAAACTATAGGAAATTCAACACCTCTCATTGATATAATAGAACACAGAGATTTTTTTTTTTTTTCAGGAATTTGTCAGGGCACTCATCTCAGATCAATCCTCACACACAAATGTGTGTTTTGAATCCCATGTTATTTGAAGAGAGCACCTTCTCCATAACAATGTGATAGCACATCTAAATTCTAGGGGATTTTATACCTCAGTAAACATCAATACAATGCAAATGATGATTTACTGGTTTTCTTTTATCTGTGATCTTTTATTCATTGCCTCATGTAGAGCAAATGTGAAACGTAGTCTTTGTTCCTCAAATACAGAGAGAGGGTGCAGAATTCTTGGATTAGCGATCCTTCATTTTTTTAAAAAACGAGAAAGCAGGCTTTCAACATTTTTGCAGTTTATTTTATGATAAGCCATTTCCAGCCTTTAAAAAAAAAATTCTAAAAGCAATGATTTGTCCTGAAGAAAATGAATCTGGTTTTGGTTTTTAAGCGTTATGATCAAATATTTTTCTTACTCAAAAAAGGATTTTGATGATATAAAAATTAAAAAGTGCCATTTTATTCCATTCAAATAGGCAGAGCTGACATCCTCAAACCTGCTTGAAATTTTCTCCACTTGAGCTGGCTGGCATGAGTGGGGAGGCGGAGCCTACACACCACACGCAGTGGTGCCTTCTGTGAGAGGACATGGCCCTTAAAGATTCGTAGTGTTTAATATTTCATTTCCAAATATAACAAGTGCTGGGGCTCACATAGTCTCACAGTTCAAGAGCACCTGAATCCTCATCAAAACAAAGCGATTTCTAATGAACCAAACTCCTCTAGAGAAGTTCCTCCAGCAGTTCCCAGATCTTGACGGGTGTGGTAACAAGCTGCCCCTTCCAGCGTTGGGTAGCTCTTAACTGGGTCACGTTGCTTTCTTTCGGTGGCTGTTGTTTTGTCTCATTCTTTGTTTTCATGTTGAGACCTAACGGCTTAACTGCGATTTCTGCCATCAGTCCTTTAGAAGTGCTGCCTTCCTGAGACCTGTAATCGCGCGCCACACAGAAGGGGCATGCAGACCCCTCTCCTGACCTTTCCGAGTCTGTAGCCTCAGGGTGATCATCATCCTCATGCCTAACCCTTTTTTTTTTCTTTCAACACCCTTCCTCCCTCCCTCCATCCTTTCTCTTATTTCTCTTTCTTTTTCTTCTTGTTTTCAATCAGAATTTAACCAGGATCTACTATATAAAACAAACATCATAGTTGTCATTGGAGCTCTACAGGTAAATGCCATAGAGACATTATCTTCGAAGAACGGTAGTAAACTATCTGGTGTCGGCTAAGTAAATGATCACAATTCGTTAAAACAAGGGTTAGGGGCACCTAGGTGGCTCAGTGGGTTAAAGCCTCTGCCTTCGGCTCAGGTCATGGTCTCAGGGTCCTGGGATCGAGTCCCTCATCAGGCTCTCTGTTCAGCAGGGAGCCTGCTTCCCCCTCTCTCTCTGCCTGCCTCTCTGCCTACTTGTGACCTCTGTCTGTCAAATAAATAAATAAAATCTTTAAAAAAAAAAAAAACAAGGGTTATAATAGAAAGAAACATGTAGAGCATGACTGCATTCAATCCTGACAATAATACTCTAGAGATGGGTATTCTGATATTCATTTTTCTAATTATAAAGTTAATATATGCCTATTGTAGAAAATTATATACATGTGATGACAATAACAGTTATCATTGTTGTTTTCATTACTGTGAACTTCTATTATGCATTTGCTTTGGGTCAGGCAATTTACACAGCAGTGTGCATTTGTTATCAAAGTTAAAATTCACAATAAAACTTTGTTGTATGTCCTATTATTATCCTCAATTTCAGATGTAAGAAGTGAGGTAAAAAGAGGTTTCACACTTTGAAATTGGTAATTCTTCCTTTGAGTGACGGTTGTTTGATTTAGGAATCTGCACTTCTACAATGTGAATTTCAAACATGAATGTCATTCAGAAGCGTTAATGGACATGTTCTGGTTTTAGCCTTCCTGCAGCCATTTTTCCTTTCCTTTGGCCACGGCACCCTGATTTTTCACTCAGATGTTCACCACAAGCTTGGAGCTTGCTCTGTTTCTTAGAACTCTAGGTGTGGGCCTTACAGCAGCCAGTGATGGCTTTCTCCCCTGAACATGTGAATGGTTTGTAGATGACCGTGACACCCAAATCCAGCCAATGTGATATTGGGTGAAAGCTTCTGAGAAGAAAAATTCCTTTCTTTTCCAGAAGTCACCCGAAGAAACATACATTCTCTTAAGGTGAACAAGGAAGCCCTCTGAAGCTGGCGAAAGTCAGGTCTATGTTGGGAAAATCTAGGTTATGTATTTTAGAAGCAAAACATTAACAAAATTGGTAAACTGTGCTACAGGGTCATTCTTTATTTAAACTATTCAGATACACATGCCAAAAATGTCCTTTTACTATCCCAGCCTGTTTGGATTGGATTTCTCTTATTTGAAAACATATATTCTAACCTGATACAGGTCAATAAACAAGGTCTGCTTAAATACCCCATAGTATAGATACATGCATACATAGACAAAACTGTGCTTTGTATTGTCCCTTCCAAATCTTCTCAAACTACAGTCTTACTGACTTGGTTGATCTTGACATGGAACTCTACCGTTTCTCTTCCAAAGTTCATATTGGTAGTGTTAAGTGTTATTCAAATAAAATAGGAAAGAGAATAGTCTTTAAAAGACTCATGTAATGAACTGTGACAGTAAGTTTAAAGACTGGGATGGAACGAGTTATATCCATTTATATATTTATTCAGTTAAATTCACTAAGCACTTTCTGTGTATCTGCCCTGGGGAGAGAAATTTGAACACAAAAATACAATCTCCATGCTTGCAGAATTTACAGTTTTGTTCTCTTGCAACACACACATAGTCTTTAATGACACTAAATGCAGGTACAGTGATCAAGCAATTTAGAGGTTAGTGGTAAATAAATGTAAAAACATACAACATAAATTTTTCTAGTAACACAGTTAACCTAGAATACCAAGTGACCTGAAAGTTCAGGTTTAACAAGTGCCCTTCAACTACATAGACATGAAATGATCGATAATTAGAAAAATGTCACAATGGTTCCATGTTGTTCCTGTAGGAACCTCTGCTACACAGAAGACGTGACATACATTCTACTGTTTTGACATGATGAAGTGTCAAGGGAGTGACATTTCTGAGGTAATGCAAGGTTGAATTATGCTGACTAAAAATACAGGTTTCCACTACCTGAGCTTGAAAGAATATATGTATAACATTTGTGACTATAAACGATTATTAATTGAACAGAATTCGATTCTTTTTGAATAATGTGAGAAAAAAACTTCTAAATTAGAGGGGAAACTCTAACCCAAAGCCCAGGTAATATTGTTTTGGAAATTGAACTCATTGCATCTTTTTTTCCCCCATTTTAATACTATTATTTCTGAATCTCGTTGAAAATAGATGTTGTTTTTTATACTGGATCAATGCTAAGTAGACCATTGTAAGTCAGATACTTCTAATTAGCCTTGCCTTATTTCAGTGGTCACGGTTGACTATTATTGGTTCAATATTATTAACTGTTTTGTTTGTTTAAATTTTAGATATATTTCAAAATAAAACATGCAAAATATTTTCTTCTATTGTATTTTAAGAAAAAAAATCTTTTGTTTTATTCAATAGAAAACTTGATTTATATAGAATGCATTATCAGTATCTACTCATTTATCTATTTATTTATTTGGGAGAGAGAGAGCATGAGTGGGGGTGGAGGGGCAGAGGGAGAAGAGGGACAAGCCGACTCCTTGCTGAGTGGGGAGACTGATGTAGGGCTCCATTCCGGAACGCTGACAACATGACTTGAGCCGAAGTCAGATGCGTAACTGCCTGAGCCACCCAGGCACACTCCCAATCTACTCATGATTTTTAAAAATTATATTGTAGAGTTGAAAACCTACAAAATCTATAATTTACAGTTCTCTGATTTTTTCAGCTTGTGTTTATGAAAAGAGTAGATCATTTCACACTTTTTTTTCATAATAGGTTGTGAAGTTATTTAATTAGGCAAGAATCAGCTAAATTTGTCAGTAACTGCTTTAAAAATAATATCTAAATGGGCTTTTGATTTTTAAAAACTTGTTTAAATATAATAGCTTCAATTACTATTTGGAGGAACTTCTTTAAATTACTATTGATGATAATATGGAGTATTTTCAGCCTAGGTAATATATTTAAGTGTTCTACAGACTGAATTGTCTATTCCCACCTCTCCAGATTTGTATATTGAAGCCCTTACATCCAGTGACTGTTTTTGGAGATAGGGCCTGTAAGGAGAAAATTCAGGCTAAATGAAGTCATAAGGGTGGGGACTTTAAAAGATTAATGTCCTTAAATTAAATTAATTAATTAAATTAATGTCCTTAAAATTAAAATTGTCCTTAAATGTCCTTAAAATTAAAAAAAAGAGATGCTAGAGAGTTCCTCTCTCCACCATGGGAGGACAGAGCCAGAACTCAACCATTCTGGAACTCTGATCTCAGACCTCTAGAGCTATGAGAAAGTAATTTTCTGTTGTTTAAGCCAGTCAGTCTTTGGTAATTTGTTATGAAAACTTGAGTTGACTGACAGAAAGGGACAGAAATGGGCACCTAAGACTACAGCAGAAGAGAAAAGAAATAATGAGAATGGTTGCAAGAGTCCTTTCTCTTTATTCCTTAATTCCTTTCTTTGGCAAATATTCTTTACATACCTGCTATTAGTGAGAAAATAGCAGTAAATAAGGCTATGATCCTGGCTCAGAAGAAGAGTATTTTAATAGGAGGGGTAACAATAGATTTATAATATCAGGTAGCTTTAAGTGCTACAGATAAAAAAGATATACATATATATATATGTATATATATATGTCTGTGTGCATATATATATATATATATATATATAAATAAATGTATTGGCTTAACATATGACAAGACTGCTATTTTTAAAAAGATTTATCTGTTTATTTTTAGAGAGAGAGAGAGCTGCTATGGAGTGGGGAGAGACAGAAGGAGGAGAGAGAGAATCCTCAAGCAGACTCCCCACTAAGTTTAGAGCCCAACAAGGGACTCAATCTACAAGACAACCATTTTAGATATAATGACATAGCTGTCACAGACCTGAAAGAAATGGGGGTAGATGTTGTGGGAGAATCATTCAAATACTCTGAAGAAAGGCATTCTATATAAATCAAAAAAGCAGGTGCAAAAATCTCACGACACAGCAGTAGCATACACGTATATCCTTATAAACATCAAGGAGTTGCTATGGTTGAACAAGTGCGCATGTGGTGTGTGTGTGTAGTGGAAGGAAATAAGGGTTGGGCAGGACAGATATCATGTTGGCCCATGTAGGCCATGATAAAAGACTTTGGAATTTATTACAAAAGTTGTGATGTAATAGTTTAAATTGGACATATATTTTAATTTGAAACAGTATAGAATTTACAAAGAAAACTGAAGAACTTACAATTGATTTTAAAAATCTAACTTTATTAATAATAAAGAAATTCACAGAGGCAAAGAAAAAATAATGACCCATAATTTTTTTTTCTTTTTGCCTTTTAATGTGATGAGACATTTGTTTGTAGTGAATGAGGCCTTCTCCAATTATCTGATCTAAAAGGCTCTCAGCTACAAAAATCTTTTTATGCTTAACTTTTCTTCATGGTATTTACTGTTTCCCCACAAAAAGCTGTCCTGGAATCTATATATTTATTTCTTTATTGTTTAGTTTCATTTATTTCACCATTAAAATATAAGCTTTGTGAGGGAAGGGATTTTGTGTCTCTTCTTCAGTGTTATATTCCAAATGGCTAGATTTGTGCTTATTAAATGTTGAGTGGCTAAATTAATGAATCTCAGCAGTTGAAATGCAATTTTGGTATGTTGATGACAGAAATTTCATAGATAAAATGGAAGCTCTAATCTAATGGAATATTTGTCTATTTGCACTGTAAGATTTCAATTCTTAAAGGCCTGATTGGATCTGTCTTATTTATGTACAAAGCACCTAGTTAGTACAGCACTTTAAAATAAAGAAAGGCACCTGCTGTAGATAACCTCAAAAAAAATCGGAGTTCACAGGAACCTGCCACAGTTCAACTTAATTTTTTTTTTAGTGGGGGAGGGGCAGAAGGAAGAGGGAGAGATGTGGGTCTCCATCTCACAACCCTGATCATGAGTCAAAATCAAGAGTCTGATACAACAGTTCGAGCCACCCAGGTGCTCCAACTCAAAATATTTTTTGAACTCAAAGGAAAAATAATTTTAAGGACAAAAGAAATTGAGAAGATAACTGGCTGAGGAAACATGCTGCAGTATAGATACCAGAAGAATTGAATAGAAGGAGTAAGAAGTCAATTAAGAACATTAAGATAAAAAGGGTAAATGAGGGGTGCCTGGGTGCACAGTCAGTTGAGCAATGACTCTTGGTTTTGGCTCAGGTTGTGATGTCAGGGTCATGAGATCAAGTCCCATGTACAGCTCCACACTCAGTGTAGAGTCTACTTAAGATTCTCTACCCCTCTCCTTCTGGCCCTCCTGCTCCTGCTTGCTCTCCCCCTCAAATAAATAGATAAATCTTAAAAAAAACAAAAACAAAAACAAAAACAAAATGAATGAAATTGGGGAAATGGGAGAGTCTACCTTTACTTGGTATTATCAAGTCCCCTTTATTTTTACTAACATATTTATCATTATAAAATAAAACTGCATATGATCCCATTAAATTCTAGCCTACTTTGAGAGAATATCAACAATAATATTTTTACAGTACCAATTCTTAGTTACTACCATAACTACTTCTATAAATTAATGTTTTTAAACTTTTTTCGTATTTAATATAGATCACCTAGCACATTTTCTGTATTTTTGTATTATTTAATTTTGAGCAAGTTAAAATGAACTCTCATATTTAAAATGTGACTGTTAGGTACCTATGAATCCCAACTTGAGCAAAATCTATATTACTAATTTTGAGAGTAAAATTTTTCTTTGTATTACTTGAACTAGCCAAGAATTCAATGTCACTGGGGAATTAATGCTGGGATGATCTTGGGATTTGCATAGTAATTGGTTTGACACATATGCCATACTGTACAGACCTATGGACACAGATGGTAATGAATATACCAGTCATGTTCCCTGAGATCAGTATAAAAATGTGATGAAATTGATTTTTTTTTTCATTCTTTGAGGTTTATAAGTAACCATGCTGGCTAATGAGCTAATTTAGATAAGCTTTAAACAAGAATATAATCATATTAATGGTAATTATTGGAAAGCAGCACGAAATGAAGCTTTTTAGTTTCCATTCCAAGTTTTAATTAGCAATTAAACGAGAAGTTACTTGAACTATGATTAACTTTCAGTATGTTTTTAAAGTTTATATATATGTAAAGTAATTTTGGAAGTGGTGTTCTACATAACAATGTCTCTAAAGGAAGACTTTGGAATTTACAGTAATGCTTTCAGTAATGAATATTCTAAAAAAAATATTTAAACTAAATAGTAGAAATGTGGCATAGTTATGAATACTCTTATATATAAATTGAACTTTAATAAATGGAACCAGAAAAAGTTGTATATGAAAGTAACATCTAAATTGATGTCAGTTCTTAAAGAATTAAATAATTTCTGCATGACATATTTGCTTTTCCATAACTAGGAAATTGTCTGATGGATGGTGTGCTATAATGATTGTCATTTGTTAATATGGAAAATACCCAGTATTGACAAATGAATCACCAAAAAAAATTAAAATACTTTCTCAAACACCTTATTTGTGATTTCAGCCATAAATTTATATAACAAAATACTTAAGTCCAATGTTATAATGTTATTGTAGATCATATATGAAATATTAGAAAAGGACAAACAAAATATCTTAACTTTAGAGTTATATCATAGGTTTCAATATTCTTAATAACTGCTAATAGTTCAGTAGAACAAATCCACAATAGAGGAAAAGGATATTTAATTGAGAACTATTCTGAAGGTTATTTAAGATCAATTATTTTCAACATTTAATTCATCAGCAAAAATTTTTAAAGTAACACTATAGCTTTATAGTTCACAATTTTTTATATGCCTTATGGATGTTCTTGAGTTCTTTTCATATTTTATTTTAAATGTGTATCTCCTTGCTAGCACTTTCCCTTACCAGCAATCCAGAGATTAGAGCATTGTTCCTGTGAGACAAAGTCTGACTTATTTGTCTTTAAAACCTGTTATTATTAGCTCCTAGTACATAAAGGGTGCTCAATAAATGTTTGCTGAATGCAGGAGCAAATGCAGCTTATCTACTATTATCTACAAGGGGAAATTTTTCAAGATAATAAGTAGGGGTATTCATAGCTTTAAAAACTCAGATGTTAGAAATTCCACCAGTAATTATACAAATTACATAGAATTTGCAAATATCTTTCAAAATACTATTAACCACAAAGTTTTACCAAACATCCTTCCAAGAACTTCCACATACAATGACTTAATAACATAATGTGATCTTAACAATACATAATACTGGAAAATATTTACATCTCATGGCACCAAGTTAAGTACTAAAATGCTAGCCTAAAGGCAGGAAAAAAAAAGTATCACTTGCACTCTATGATCCCCTCCATCTTCAACAGAGAAAACAGAATATAATTTAATGCTTTCTTGATGACTTGGGGTCATTATCATGAACCTCAGTTATGTGACATTTTATTCTGTTACAAAGACAATATGACTACAGATGTTGATGGCATGAATCCTGTTATCAAGTTTTAATAGTCTCATGTAATTAGGTGTAAGATACATCACAAAGCAGCAATTATTTTGTCTTCTTCCATATTTTAGTCACTCTCTTTTGTTGTCATTATTTGCTAAGTCCCCATAATTAGCTAAGGAAGAAGCCCAGGGCCAGAGCTTGAGTGTTTTGATTGAACCACAAGCTATTTGGGGCTGTGGAAGAAGAGGGAAAACAAAACAAGCCATGAAGCCAGCTGTATTCAAAAGAAATCCTGAGGAAAATATATATTGTACTTAAAATTTCCCATAAACTTGGTTTTATATGTTACGCAGTACCTGCGATGACCTCTAAAACAGTAGAAATTTCCCCAAACACTGGCAGCTGCACATGGTGCCAGATGTTTTATTTAACAGATTTGAAACTAAAAATCAATTTGGTTGTCATTTATTGTCCTTTTGAGGATTTAACCATAAAATGAATCAATAAAAAGGAGAAGAGCGAGACAAACAAGAATCTCTATTTTACATTAAATGTAAAAGGGAATTTTTCTGTAACATCAATCTCTATAATAGAATCTTCTACATAGATAGTCTATAGGTAGGCATACATATTCACAAACTCATAACAAATCTACTTACAGAGATCCTTGGTGTGAAAAAAAAAAAAACAAAACTATGTAATAGAAATGATATAGTCAAACATTTTTTAAAAGGGCTACCAAACATTTTAACATGAGCCTTTGAAATCATTTGGCTTCTTTTACCTTTAAGTTTTCAAGCTGGCAAAACATTTATCAATTGGAGAGAATGGCTCATTATTTCAGGAGCAACATTTTTTTTTTTGTAATACCTATAGCTGAGCAAATATTATTTAAGGTGAGCAGAGTACCTAACTTTGCAGTTTGTCTGTTATTTTTCCTGTTACTAATGGAGTTAGCTGATCTAATCCTTTTATAGACTTACCCCTTGGGGCATTTATGTCAATGTCATTTTTATTCCTTCTATATCATTCTTATGTAGTAAATAACTCTATGTTGACCTTTACTCTCGCTGCCTCCCCATGAAAGGGCATCTTACAATCTATAGACACAACTGAAGGGACTAGGGAAGTTAAGATGTGCTGTCATATACGTGGAATGTCATCAGGTAGAAGGTGCCCCAAGGAGAATGCTGATCCTCCCTCTTTCTGTGGCCAATCATCTCAGCGCTACTCTGCTCCTAAGTGTTGTCAACTGAGAAGAAATAGAAGCTGTGGGACATGAGAGAGGAAGAGATATTTGTAAACTATTTTTTTCCCTAGGTCTTTCCTCAAAAACATATGCCTCTAGTCTTTAAGTACTTCTTATGTGTTCATCTATGTTTTCTGTAAACTTTTTTTCATGCTGGAATCCAGAATTGAGCCCAGTTTACTGATAAACCTGTGGTTTATGAGGGTGTCTATAAAGGAAGAGAAGTTGTAGGTTCCTGTAAGTTGTTTCTGTAATTACTGGGTCTCACTAGGTTTGTTTTTTTTTTTTTTTCCCCTTAATATCATGGTTAAATAACTAATTTTAATTATAGCTCTCACAGTTTGTTGTGATGAGGCTGTGATACCAGGAGCACCACCACCACACAAATCAAGAAAGGAAAACCTGACAAGTTACCAAGTACATAGGTGCTGGCCTGACCTGGCAGTGGCTTGAATGGACCATCTAAATGGTTGCACTTTCACGCTAATCTGCCAAATTCTCTTACAGGCCTTCGGGTTATAAAAATTTTAATTCCCAGGAGAGATCATGAAACACTGCATCTACTTTCCTCAAATATGTTCTTCCATAGCTTTAGGCACTTGCTGATGTCTCTTCCATCTGGAATTCATTTTTCTTCACATTTTGGGAAGAGCCTAAACTGCTTCTTCCTTCAGGACTTACAAGGAAGCACTTCTAGAATCCTGAATTAAATACCTCCCCAGATTTCAGGCTTCTGTAATAAATCTGTTGCTCCTGCTCCATCAGTTTTTTCACCAAACCAAAGGGCACTTGCTTCTTGTTGTGGTCAGTGATGATGGTAGGACTTCCCCCACCTACTGCCTAGATTGGTCCAACATTGTTCGTATAGTCTTTCTGCGTGTGTGTGTGTGTGTGTGTGTGTGTGTGTGTGTATGTAAACACTACTTCCTGACCCTTTCCCTGGGATGTGCCATTGTGAGATAATAGAAAAAATATATATTGTCTTTGCCCCTGTTCTTGGCATAGGACTCCTAAAACCCTTGTGGATATCTAAGTGATGAAAACACTTTTGTTCTAATATTTGGTCTTAGACCCCAGTTCCTGACAGAGTTCCTAAATTCCTTGGAATTTCTGAGTAATAGTGTCTTTTGTTCTTTTTCTTTTTAACAGTCAAAAATATTTTACTGTTATTATTTTAATTTAATCTTTATTTTATTTTTATTTTTTTCTTTAAGATCATTTTATTTCATCATGAGCAGTGTACTCATTAATTACTCTCAACCTCCCACCCTTCTCCCCTCTGCTAACCAAGCACTTTGTTCTCTATGTTTAGAGGTCTGTTTCTCTGCTTACCTCTCTCTTTTTTTTTCCTTTGTTCATCTGTTCTGTTTCTTAAATTCCACATATAAGTGAGATCATATGGTTTTTATCTTTCTCTGACTGACTTATTTCGTTTAGTATTATACTATCTAGCTCCATTCATGTTGTTGGAAATGACAAGATTTCAATTCTTTTTTGTGGTTAAATAATATTTCCTCACATGTGTACACCACATCTTCTTTACCCGTTCATCTATTGAATAGCTTGACTATTGTAGATAATGTTGCAATAAACATAAGGATGTATGCATCCCTTTCAGTTAGTGTTTTTGTATTTTTGGTAAAATGCCCAGTAGTGTGACTCCTGGTTTGTAGGGTGGTTCCAGTTTTCATTTTTTGAGGAATCTTCATACTGTTTTCCACAGCAGCTGCACCAGCTTGCCCTCCCACCAACAGTGTGTATGAGGCTTCCTTTCTTTTCACATTCTCCCAACACCTCTTTCTTCTTCTATTTGTTCAGCTATTCATTCTTTAATCATTATGTATCTTCTGTGGTTTTAGATTTTCTTCCCAAATATAATATGCTAAATATATAAGAAGTACATTTGGACCATATTCCTCCAATATTACAAAAATAACTAAATCCATATAGAGGTTAATATAGATTAAATTAATATAGATTAATACAGAGGTTAATATAGATTAAATTAATATAGAGGTTAATATAGATTAAATTAATATAGAAGTACTCTTTTACCGAAGTTTGTTCTATGACTTGATTCTTTAGTTGTAGTGCTGGTTTCAGGATCTTGCAACAGAAACACGAGGCTCTCTGAAATCTCAGAAAGACCCTAGTGTTTTTCCCAGTCCTCACTTCCTGACCCCAGCTAGATTTAAGATAACAGTATTACCTGGCAGAGATAAGTCACCATAAACATAAAAAACAATGAAGTTTTCATAAGCTAAATCAATGTTAATAAAGAATAATTAAGATTATTTTATCACTAAATTTGTAAGTTAATATTGTCCTTTCATTAAAAAAAAAATGATGGAGAAAAAAGATAGTAGTGTTCCAATGGCTTTTATTTGGAAAAATAAAATGAATTAATATTGACCAAAAACATAGCCACCATCTTTGGGTCCGTCCCATTTTTATTATTGTTGGTGTTAAAATATTACCAGCCTCCAGACCAGACTCTGATAAGGGCTTTTCTAGAGCGGGTGCTGGCTACTGTTCCTGGAGATGAATCTTTGTGGCTCTAATCACCGAAAATACATCTAAACTGTTTGCTCAGAAGTAAATCTCAGAGTGATAAATGCATGGAATTGACTAGAAAATAATGCTTTTCAAGTAGTCTTGTGCTGCTTAGAATTATAATATGGGTCTTGTTTTCCAGAGAAAATAGCATCATCTTTTCAGTTCAAAATGAGTAATTTGTGGCCTTAAGGCTCATATGAGACAAGCTTGCATTCCAGCACTGTTCCTTGACTGAGGCCTCATCCGCCTACCAGGAGCCTTCCTAGCATTTGCATTAGACCCCTTACGCATTGCAGCTACTCAGGAGCTTAGTGAAAGAAAAGACACTAATTATATGTTGGAAGAATAATGAAGTCATGTAAAAAGGAAAAGCCCTCCATAGATCACAATAGCAAAAGAACATAAAATCCCTTTGAGATATTAGTTAACAAATTCAAGCCCTATCCCACTAACAGCCTTGTTTCGCATCATTAACTTTTTGCAACTAAAATTGTTTATCCTTTTTAACTATTTCTTTAATCATAATTTAGAACAAGGAATCCTTATATTTCTTGGTACAAAAGAGCAGTATGTTGACTAAGACCATTTGGGAGGAAATTGGAAGATATCTTTAAGTCAGCCTCACCTACAGTATCCGAAAATTCACATATTTACTTTTAATCATTGTGCATCTTGTGACTTGTTTTCTTTTCAAATAAAATATACTGAGTATATTACAAATGCAAAATAATTGTATTCTTCAAATGTTATAAAAATGAGTTACATTTTTATGTAGTATTTTTAGTTGTTGTACATAATGAATTATTTCAGTTGCCTTAACAGATACCTTTAAAAGTATGAAATTACTGTTACCACTTTAGTGGTGTGAGCTGAACAGGGAAAACTTTGAAGAAAACCATTGCCATTTAGTATGTAATAAGATTTTTTAAAGCATTCTAAAAAAGATAGTCAAGGCAATGTGTTTAAAATACACAAACTAAACTGACAGGTTTAAACCCACTGCTTTTCTTAATTAGGTGTTAGAAAAAAATGCAAAAAACTTTTTCTAGGATTAAAAACTACATATACCTTATTTCTCTAACAATAAGTATTGGTTAACTGTTTAGGAAATGATTTTTTAAAAAAACCTTCAAAATATTATTCCTTAGTACTGTTATCATTCTAACATTATAACCGACCTGTTCCACATCAGCTTTGATAAATCTGTTCTTTAATAAGTCATCCTGGGATATGTGTGCTTTGCTCTGCGGCTGTGGCATCTGTTCAAGTCTCTCTAGCTCCATTTACAGCTCGCAATCTCGCTCTTTTTCTGCCTCTGTCATCCCCAATCAAAGCGATTATTATAGCATTGCTTCTTCAATTTTCTGTGTCTGAGTTTCCTGCTATCACTCTCCTATAGCAGAAACTAAAGCGGAGAGCAGAAAAGGGCTCAAGATAGATTTTCACCCTATGAGAATCATTTCCTCTTATCAAAAACTGCCTCCTTTTCCCTCTGCCTCTCCCTGAGAGTCTCCATTCCATGACTGAGGTGGATTACAGTCAGACAGTTATTTAAATGCAAAAGGTTTTCTGCAATTTCTTCAGACTCCTAAGGGCAACCCACGATTTCTCTCACCTCAAGATTTTTTTAAGTTAACTCTGTGAATGGTGCTTTGTGAGTTATATAGTCTTTTGTCAACCCCCTCAAGGAGCTAACAGTCTAGGAAAAGTAAAAAATGAATTTTAGTAAAAACAATTTAAACATGATTTAATAAGGATAGAGAAGTAAAAAGAAATTAAAGGCAGTTTTTTGGTTTTTTTTGTTTTTTTTAATTAAGGGGATTTTGTCCACCGACACACAAGAATTTACTTCAACCATACTACTGGTAAGATGTTTTTGTATTAGTGGAGTTTTTTTTCTTTTTTTCCTCCTCAAACTTTAATGCATACAGAATCACCCGGGAATGTTGATAAACTGCTGATTCTGATTCGGTAGATTTTGCAAAGGTGAGACCTAAGATGCTGTATTCTTACACACACTCTCAGGCTGTCAGGTGATGCTGAAATTTGGTCTAGAACCACACTAAGCAAGATAATAAATCCTCAAAAAAAATTGAGCAGTAAAGAGGCATCGGTAGGAATTGTATTAAGAAAGGAGTCTTTGGGCGGGGTTTAAAAAAGAAGGCCAGATTTTTGGAGATTTTGCTGCCTCACGAAGCACGAAGGAAGCTTTTTAAAAGATACCAACAACAGAAAACAGAAAAGAACAACAGAAGAGAATGAATCCTGCCAAGACAAAATAAAACACAAGAGGTAGACGCTAACGTTAAGTATAAGTCACACAGAACTACCAGAATCTTGGAAGGAAGACAAAATATCGTCATAATTAGTGTAGCATAGTAACCCTGCAAAGTTACTACACTGAAAATGTCTGCATACAAAAACAGGGCCAAACCTAACTTGCAAATACGGGGCAACAAATTCCAGGGGAGTGACATCTGTGAGCCAAAAATATGAGGGGATAATGCAAGCGCAGTGTCCCATTACCACGTTTACACCGCTGAGTTTCCCACATTTGCATCCGGAGTGCAATGGAGAAGTCTCATCCTGGGAAAATCACCCTCATGATTCTGGTATCTCTTTCCTAGGTAAGTATCCTTTTTTTTTCTTTTTTAATGAAATGTTGTTTTGATTAAAGTGTTTCTTAATCAGAGTTGATGTTTCATGTTATATAAAGGGCATCGATAACAATGCAATTGAGCAATGAAATAGAGAAGCCTCAATATGGTGTCCTTGCTCAGACCTCAATTTGGGGCTTGACCAGAATATTCATTACACTCAATGCAAATTCTGATTCCAAAATAGGCTGATTGTTCTTCTCTCACAGAAGTGTGGTCTGCTTTAATAAGCAGGGCAAAGCAAAAGAAAAATTTAAAAAAGCAATTAATGGTTTCCCCTAGATGTTGAAATAGAGAAATTCTGTTTAAACAAAACAAAACCCATAGGGTACGAACATAAAATTGTAGTGGAAATGGATAATCAGTAAATTCTTTTTTATGTTCTATTATCTTAAAAAGTAGATCTTTTGCCCTTTGGAAAATCTTTTGCTTTGGAAAAAGTAACTTTTAGGAAATCTATCAGTTGTTTCACACATTCTTTTATTCATTCACAGCACAAATATTTGAGTTCCATTGTGCTAACTGTAGGTAAGATTCAGGACCTAGCCTTAAGCAGATTACAGTGTTGTTTACTCAAATGTAAGACATTAAAGAGTATATTAGGATTTCCATGTGACTGCCAACTGATGCTTGCTCTGTAACACACTACATACCACTCACTTACTGAAATTAGTTTTGGAACTCCTCAGAAACCTGATATGTAAAGCAGAGGAGAATGGAATTATGTTTTACTGAGGCAGGGTCCCAGAATCATATGCTTCCATATTTCCATTAGATATCTGGCACAGAGGAGAATTTAACAAAAAGATGAGAATTTTTCAAAAGGGTGAGAAGGATAGGGTAAGGGGAAACAAAAAGAAAATCTATTTCGTTGGGGCTGCCTGCACCCCCCCCCCCACCCCAGGCCAGGTGTTCTCAGGGAGGAAACAGCTGTTGGGACCAAAATGGACGAGTGTGCATGGGGCCCTTGTTGGGGGGTCAACAGCAGTCCCAAATGACCCTGTAGTAGGGGTGCCTAGCGATAGATACATTTATTTTTTTTTTTTTTTCTATTCTTGAAGGCGAAGAATAGATTTCTGGTTCTCTGGAAGATCTGGTATTACAGCTGCTGAACCTTTTCCCTGCCTCCTTCAATTTCTTCGTGTCATAAAACAACACTCGATTTTAGCCTAAGCGTCTCTTCATTCTTTGAGAGTCGATAATTATAGTTTTTATTTTCGTGAGCTTAGCTGTCCTGACAAATAGTAAAGCTAGCCGTGGCTGGAAGAAGGATGTGGTGGGGGTGTGAATACCGAGGCAGGAGGAACAGTTCTATCTGGTAGATTCGGGACTCTGATCAATAACGGATATTCTCTGGGGTTCTCCGGTAGTCTCCCTGTCTTGCATTCTCTTCTCCTCCTCCTCACACTGAGGGTACAGAAAGGAGACCCCAGTGGCTGCATTTCATCTCCCTTACACTCTGTCACCAGGGACTCAGGAGGGGAATTCAGGCCTTGAGAGCCCGCAGTGTCTCTGTTGCTTCCTCAGGCCAGGGAACCCAAACTCAGCTGTTCACCTGGTAAACTGCCTCCAGCTTCTCTGTTAGGGTTAGGGTTATTTTCCTACAATTTAGTTTTTACTTTTTGTCTTATTTTAACATCATTTCACCTACTTATGTGCATTCCGGAGTTTTTGCGAGTACTCCACTCTGAAAATATTTATTGCTAGAAAACTCTCAAAAATTTCCCAGCATCCCGTATTTTCGTTGTGTGTTTGTCAGCATTCCCAAATGCACCTAGAGCTTCCTCAGTCTCTTTCTACCTAACACTTAGCATAATGGCCTAATTACGTGCTTGGTATGATAATAAACAGATTATTTAAAAAATCTGAATCTTGAAGACATTATGCTTTCCCTAGGTGGATGGATAATATTGGAAAAAGTAATCTTGGAAATGTGAAAAATGATCATAGAAAAATAGCTTCTCCTATGTTTGTGTTTCTGGAGTGTTCATTGTGTTCACTGTCTTATTACACAGGGGCTAAAAGATAAGAGTTTATTTTACATGCCTAAAAGCATTTTGGGGCTTTTTTTGTTGTTGTTTCATACTGACTGTTTAATACTCTAGTGAAACTTCATGCTTCTTAACACAATTATTAAATAGAACTATTTGCTGAGATCTTTCTTCAGATTGAAGATCTAGATTCTGGAATGATCCATGACCTCCCTACTGGATATATAGATTTAAGTTCAAGTAGGTCAGGACAGAAGGACTTGTTCCACGCTGCAATGCCTGAAGAATGTAAGAAAAATAGAGAGCATATCTCCAGGTTTAGACAATACTCACATGTCTGAAGGTGTCCTAGGGCAGCCCAAGTTTTTCATATTACTGATAAAAACACACAGGTGAAGGAACATCCATTTCATAAGGACATTGTAAATATAAATAGGTTTGTTTTGAAAATACATTTGTGTTACTAACGCTATTGATATTTTTCCTGATAGAGTTCCCAGTCTTATACAGCATCATATACTCCTATATGTACACATGTACACTCTCAGAAATCATTTAAATAATTAAATAAAGATCAACATTAATTTAAATTAACTGTTTGCCTACAACAAGGAGGCAGCTTATGGACTAGGAAAATGTGTGATTGTACAATAATTTTTATCAATAAATATCGGCTTGGTGCTGCTGCTTTGATGAACTCCCTATGATTTATCCTCAAATGTAGATGCCCAGCCTTCATAATTTGAACTGGTATAATACTAATTCTTCCAGACGCACACTCCCACAGTCCTCAGTTGTATTTCTATTCTAACACAATATCATGATACAATTATTTGCTTACATGTCTGACTACATGCAAAACTGTGAATGTCTCAATGCAAAGGTGACCTATTTGTTGTTGTATGTATAGTAATTAAGGAAAATAACAGAAAATCTACAGATGTTTGTAGAATAAACGTATAAATGAATGAATGAATGAATGGACTAGACTTGAGCAAGTAAATTGATATTAGGTATTCAATTCTTTGAAAAGGACTTCAAGCTACATATTGCCTTAAATGTATATATACTATTAAATAATAAAAATTCAACCAATACATTTTAAAGATCTAATTGGCTTTATTAATCGATTCTCGAATCAGGCAACATCCCATCTAGCATATAAAGGGGAGCTTCAAAGGGTTAGAGAGAAGGTAAGATTTTTAAAGGTAGAGAGGAAATGGGAAAAATTATGAGCAAAGAATCCATTGTTTTAGGCAATTGCCCTCCTAACAAGAATGAAAGGAGTCATCAGTAATTTCCTAGTTCTGACCTGGATATTCCCATGTTGACTGGCTAACGGCTCCATTTCTGACGAATTTTAACTGTAGTTAGGTCAACTATTAAGTCTCAGTTTACTGACTTGGGGCCTTAACCTGAGTAATGCCATTTTGGACCTTTGGTTTTCTTTTAAAAATACAAACATGCATAAATATATGTATATATGTTCATACACACACACACGCACACACACACACATATAATCTGAATTCCTATAATGTGCAGACATTAGGCTTAGTGCTTTATGTACAAGCTTATTGAACCTCACTTTACATATGAGAGAAGTGGTCCAGAGAGATCAGGAACTTACATTAAGTCATACAGACAAAAAGTGACTTGCAAACTATGATTGATTGATTTCAAGACTTGTTAATTTTTACTACAGAATGATTCTAAAGTTTGATGTTCTCCACTAATATTATATGCTGATAGATAAAAATCCTCTGTAAAAATAGGTGTACACAATCTTAACTCCCGAGAGACTTTGAAGTCCAAAAATTAATTAAAGAAGTGTGTCTGTAGTTGAGAATGAGAAGCAACCTTAAAATGATAAATCTTCCTAGAAACAATAGAGGAATTATAAAGAGAATTGAGACAACAGAGACGTCATTTATTTTTATGAGGAAAATGCTGAATCAAGGGCTTTGTAATAGCTATTGAAGAGAAAGAAAACATCTGTAGCTAGGCTTTTTCTTTTCAAGTGATATGTGACATTTACTTTTGATTAAAGACGAATTGAGCTGTAGTATTGTGTTCTGTCATCAATTATTAGTTGAGCATCTCATATGTACCAGAATCTTCCCTAAGTGCTGTAATACAGCAGTAAAGTAAAAACTAAATGTCTTTGTCCTAAGAGGTTTTACATTTTACATTTTTACATTTTTCAGTAAAGACATCTATTAAATAAATATCTATGCAAATATTGTGATGCATATTCTAATATGAAAAATATGTATAGCATTGTAGAACATAAAAGTGGGAGAAATAACATAGTCTCAGGATCAGGAAAGTCACTTAGTGGAGAAAATATTTAAGCTGAAATTGCAGGAGATTCTAGGAGTCACATGCTACCCGATATCTGCCTAAGAGAGTCTCTGCTTTTAAAAGAGCTTCAGTGAAATTGCTTTTTATGTGTCCATGTTTAAAGCAAAAAAGAGAAATCGTCTCCCTGCTCCATCCCCATTTTCTTTTTTTAAGATTTATTTATTTATTTATTTGACAGACAGAGATTACAAGTAGGCAGAGAGGCAGGCAGAGACAGAAAGGAGGAAGTAGGCTCCCTGCTGAGCAGAGAGCCCAATGCGGGCAGGGCTCCATCCCAGGACCCTCGTATCAGGACCGGAGCTGAAGGCAGAGGCTTTAACCCACTGAGCCACCCAGGCGCCCCTCCATCCCCATTTTCATGAAAATCCTCTATTTGTCTGTCTTTTCATCCATCTATCAATCTACCTACCTACTCATCAAGAAAGAGAGAGTGGGGAAGAAGGAAGAACGGAAGGAAGGAAGGGGAAAGGAAAGAATGGAAGGAAGAAAAGGAGAGCGGGTGGGAGGGAAGAAGGGAGGGAAAGAATTGTAGAGGAGGCAGATGGACTCAATAAAAAAGGACAATAGCAGCAAGGCCAGTGGGATAAGTATAACTGAAAAATGAAGACTTGACTCTTGTCTCATGTCACACAGATATGCAGATGGGTTTTATCTTTTTGTCCATGCTATCATTAAAGGTAAACACACACACACACACACACACACACACACACTTGTTTCCAAGATCAAAAAGTGCTTTTCTCCCCATTGTCTAATTATAGTCTAACTAAGGTATGGCAGGATTAGAGTCCACAATTCAAGTAAATTTAAATGGTCACACTTTTGATTCATCTCATTTTCATTTCCAGAGAACAGCTTTCTCCATATTCAATTTACATTTACATTCGGTTTTGTTAATCACCTCTGTGAATCAAGAGCTTAATCCTCTTTTCAAATGAAATGGCAGCGTTGGTAGAACTAACACTCTATCAGCGTATGAGAGCCATGCTAAGAGGCAAGCAGGAAGATCTTAGGGAAGGAGACACCAATGCAGCCCAGTCCCGCATATCACACAGTTCAGCCTATGTTGTAAGGGCTTCACTGTTTCAGGCAGAGGATTTTCCTCATTTGCAGAAATGAGCTGTGCTCTTCAGGAACGCCGTATTCATTTTGGTATGATCAGCAGTGTTCATCACTAATCCATATGTTCTGAGGCTGAATGTAAGTTACAGATTTTATTGTTAGAACAGGTTTTTCGTGCTTGTATTTGTCTTCACTACGATCTCTTTGTATCTTTAGCTCATTGACAGTTTTGTTGGCCCATCAACAGCGAGAGGGAATTTTCATCACAATCACTTTATACATTGATAAGAATTTCTAAACATAGCTCTATTGATCTATCATGTGAGCAAAAACCCTTAGGAAACAGAGAAGATGGGATTTCAAAAGTGCTGCGGTTATTTGAAATATAGACAGAGAATGAAGACTTTTATCTTTCTTAAACGTTTTCACCATCTGAACACAAGACTTAAATCTTACGTAATGGCATAAAAATTCTTCTCCTCTAAATAATTTATGAAAAAAAATCCTCTGTAAGCACAGACTTTGAATGTATATGTGCCGTGAGAAGCAGTCCATTATTCATTCTTCTTGCAATTCTACTATAGAGGAAAAAAAAAAGGTTATTATGTTAGAAAAGGAAACAACAATATATGACAAAAGGAGTGAAAAGAAATTAAGTTTGACAATGCTGCTAAACTAGCTTTGGGTTCCTCATGTTTCATTTTACATAGTCAAGTCTGTGTCAGAATCTCAGCACCAGTGGATGGTTTCCTGTGGAGTACTGACAAACAACACAGCTCTCCGTCTTTTCTTACTTCTACTCCTCTTGCGTTTATTTTGGAAACTATTACGCAGACACTGTCTTCTTTCTGTTATCTTCCTCTGAAGGAATATTAAACACTTTCATGCCAAATTAGAAATATATCAGATGTTCAAACCCACCATCAATACTTATCTCATATATTGAATTTATTTTCTTATGCTGTTTTTCCTGAGAAGCTGTTCCTTACTGCTCCTTAGATGTTTTGCTTATTTTTTTTTTTATTATGCTCCATCTGCAGTGTCTTTTCCATTTTTAAGGGAAATGTATGCATTTTCTTATTTTCTGGCTCAATAGTTCCTGAAACAAAATGTGTAATGTTGATGGGTGGAATACAGACAAGGATTTCTACTTTCAGTACCAGCCCAGTGTCTATATATGTTGCAGGTATGGTGAAAATTAAGTACAATGTTTAAGTACACACCAGCTCAAAACATTCATTTTTTTCATTCAGTTCTCTGCTTTCAGTAAATAATAATTAGACCATACCGCTGGACAATGTACAGGATCCAATTTAAGGTTCTTAATGGGTGGAATTTGGGACTTAATTTGAAACCAAATTTGGCTTATTGATTAACATACATCAAAATGGTCCATTGTAAAATGGACCCACATATAACCTTTAGTTCATTTCTACAGCTACTTATGTTGAGTTCAATTAGCCCATCAAGAAATAACTATTGTGTACCAAGTTTTGTAATTGGTTTATCTATTGAGTTTAGTTATAGGGGAGGACAGATCAGTTAAAGAGAATGAAATTAAAAAATAGAAAGGGGGCGCCTGGGTGGCTCAGTGGGTTAAAGCCTCTGCCTTCAGCTCAGGTCAAGATCCCAGAATCCTGGGATCGAGTCCCGCATCGGGCTCTCTGCTCAAACAGGGAGCCTGCTTCCTCCTCTCTCTCTCTGCCTGCCTCTCTGCCTACTTGTGATCTCTGTCTGTCAAATAACTAAATAAAATCTTAAAAAAAAAAATAGAAGGAAAGATGACAAGACAAGAAAAGAAAGAGAAGGAAAGAAGAGAAAAGAAAGATGAAAACCATCTGATCCGTGCCTTGAAATACTCAAGATCTACTTAGTTATCTATGTATGAGCCAGGTAAGTGCTGGGGCATATGATTAAATGGGTATATGTGGGTATATGCAGCTTTCCGGTGCTTCCCAGGTTGTCTATGAAGACTTGAACAAAGTGAGTGATCAACACAGCCCAGCAAATAAACTTCAGAGGTGCTCTGAAGGGGAAGAATCATGCCAGCACTTAAGAGCACATTTTAGGCAATTGTTTGTGGGGTCACACTGACAAATTCTTCTGATGTTCTTGTCTTGCAGAATCATCCAGGATACTAGAAAAAAAATTATACATTGATATTTTATCCAATTTTAGAACATATGTATGAATGGTATTGTTTTGGAAATCTAGAGAGAGTAAATGCTCTTATTTTTTCTTTAGAAGTATGAAGTATTTGGCTTGAAATTAGTCATTGACAGAAGTATAATGTTTGAATTAATAAATATAATTGATAAAAACACTGAAAGGACATATTTTTGTTGGAATTTCCAAATGTTTTGCTTCAGAATGGAGTACCAACTTTGAAGAAATGCAAATAGACATGCAGATATTAACTCATTTAATTTGGGGATTCATTAGTCAGATTAGTTAATCTCTTTGATAATAATTTACTCTATCAGCAGAATTCAAATCATACTAGTTGCTTCTTTGAATTGTTCTGTGAATTGAATAAGGTAACATTTATACTATTTGTGAATCACTGAATGCAGGGCTTGAACCATGGTAGGTGCTAAAGGAAAGGTGTTTGATTGATGCTTATGATGATGATGATGTTGAAGAATAAGATGCCAATACAAAAGCTGATAAATTCTGATGGTGAAGATACTCAATAAATATTCTATGATTTCTTTAGAAAATATCATATTGACTTAATGCAGGATTCTGAAGTGTTGTAAGTAGGAGCCACAACTGGGGTCAATTTCAGAAGTGTAGTGAGTAGATTTAAAATTCACAAAATGAAATAATAATTTTTTAAAAGATTGTATTTATTTATTGAGAGAAAGAGAAAGAGAGCAAGCATGTGCAAACAGGGGTAGGGGGTAGAGAGAGGGAATGAAAACTCAAGGTGACTCCCCACTGAGTGCAGAGCTCCAGCCCAAGACCCTGAGATCATGACCTGTGCTGAAATCAAGAGTCAGACATGTAACTAACTGAGCCCCCAGGCACCCCACACAATGAAATAATATTATGGAGGAGAAATTACATATTAACACTTGGATTTCATTGAAAATAAATTCCATTCAAGTGGTGAGTTGAAAAAAAAAAGAGAGAGAAGGAGGGATGGAAGATGCAGGGTGGGTGGGAGAGACCAAGTAACTGGAAAAAGAAGACAGAAAATAGGCAAATATATACAGAATAGCTGCTAAATTGACTTAAGGAATTTCCCTAAACAATGTTTTACTTTTGGTTTAGTACATTTTTTAGTGAAGAAATTTGTCCTGTGGAATCTTAAAATATCAGTGATCACATGATTATGTAGAAGAAATAATATAGAAATTTATAGTGATAATTTGTTAATATATAATTGAACTATCTTAAAAAGTCTTGGTGACATTTAATGATTATCAAAATACACTTAAACCACTTGACATGAACTCTCAATATTGCCTTCAAAAGAAGAACATCTTCATTTTTTTCTCATCTTCTAAGCTTTATGATTCTTCGAAGAAATGTTAGCTTTAATATATAAAGTAATCTTTAAGGCAGGTTTGTTGTATTGTAAGAGTAAGCTTCCCTGAAGGAAATGCCAGAGATCATATGCCACGATATTGAAGAGCTTATTTCCTGAAAGTCTGTCAAGAATTTCTAAGAAATGTGTGCCCTTTTCTTAACTAAACCAAGAGTGCTTGTTCTAATGTGGAAAATAATCCAGTCCTGTATTTTGCACTGTGGAAATAAGACAGTAAGGATTTTTTAAAAACTGTTTTTATAATCTAAGTAATATTTAAAGTACAATTTTTTGTAGACTTAAAGAATTCTTCTGTAAAAAATCCTGAACTATAAAAACATCAGGGGATGCCTGGGTTGCTCAGTCATTAAATATCCAACTATTGATTTTGGTTCAGGTCATGATCTCAGGGTACTGATATCAAGCCCCACATTGGGCTCTGTGGTGACCATGGAACCTGCTTAAGATTCTCTCTCTCCCTCCCTTTTGCCCTTCCTCCCCACTTGCATACGTGCATGTGTGCATGTGGGTGTTCTCTCTCTCTCTCTCTAATAAACAAACTTCAGAAGGTAGAAGTTGTAAAAATATCCCTTAGCAACTGATTGAGTGATCCGAAGGGGCACATGCACCCAAATGTTTAGAGCAGCAATGTCCACAATAGCCAAAATATGGAAAGAGCCTAGATGTCCATCAACAGATGAATGGATAAAGAAGATGTAGTATATATACACAATGGAATACTATGCGGCCATCAAAAAATGAAATCTTGCCATTTTGGAATGACGTGGATGGAACTAGATGGTATTTATGCTAAGCAAAATAAGTCAATTAGAGAAAGACAATTATTGCATGACCTCTCTGATATGAGGAATTTGAGAGGCAGAGTGGGGGGTCATGGGGGTAGGGAGGGGAAAAATGAAACAAGATGGGACCAGGGAGGGAGACAAACCATAAGGGACTCTTAATCTCAGATACAAACTGAGGGTTGCCAGGGTGGGGAGAAGTGGGGGTGAGGGAAGGGAGAGGGTGGCTGGGTTATGGACTTTGGGGAGGGTATGTGCTATGATGAGTGCTGTGAATTGTGTAAGACTGATGATTCACAGACCTGTATCCCTGAAGCAAATAATACATTATATGTTAATAAAAAAACCCTTAGCATATTTTTATACTTTATAAGGAAAAGACATTCTTCAGCTTTATGTTTTAGTGATGTGAACATTGGTTATATGGCATTTCCCTCTTTCTCTCTCTCTCTCTCTCTCATGCACACATGACCTATTATCTGGGCATATATGATGTGATATTAGTATAAATAGTATAAATATTATACAATTTAATACATAAATATGTATTTATTGTATACATACAATTTAATAAATAAACATACAATTTAATACATTAAATATACATTTAATACATATATTAAAATATATGTATGTGTGTGTGTTTTTTACATTTTTCTTTGCCGTGGTAATCTCAAGACTATCCACTAAATTGTATTTCCTACTTCTGATAAGAATATTCGTTGGTAGTTCTGTTATTTATTAAAATGACAAATTATTTCAAAATTATTTAAATGGTATTGAAAGGATATTGTTTTAGATGTGAAGTAATGAAATTTGATTTGGGTGATCTTTTTAAAAAGTTATTGCTTTCCTTTAAAAATCCTTTTTGGGTCATAACTTGATATTACAAATTGGGAAATGACATCCTTACTTATTAAGAAAATTACCAGAAGGGAACAATGTTATCTATATTTAAAAGCCTTAAAAATAATTTAATGTACAGTGTTTTTCAGAATATGTTTTCTTCAATAAGCATTTGAAATATTTAATGAACTTGAAAAGTATTTATAAATGTTGAATACTGCAACCTGTTGGGGTGAGCTTAGTCTTCAGGTTTTTGATGTCTGAGTTCCCTTTTATAATATGAATATGAATGTGTTATAATTGTTTTTGTTGTCACAACTGAATTGATTTTTTTTCTTTTTTTTGTATTTCTATTTCACATATATAATGCTGCTGATAAAATAGAATTTTGATAATATTGCTAACATTATTTGAGTCTCCACTGTTTCTAAGATACTGTCTTAGGAATAGAAAAGATTGCAAAAGATACCAGGCTTAAGACATTATAGGGTGTTTGCTTTCAATAGAATGCTGTAAGATGTAACAATTGAACTGTTGTTCTATGGGAACTCAGCAACTAATCAATTTTTCCTCAACATTTTGTTATATATTCTACTTCATAAATCTGAGACCATTTTGCTTTTTTACCATTTCTATAGTATTCAATACTAATTGGTTTATGGTAAATAATCTTGTCTTTTTTTGGCTCTTTGTAATGCTGGTGGTGAATGCTGGATTAATATAAAAATAATTGAAGACAAGGACCACCTGGGTGGCTCACTCAGTTAAGCATCTGACTCTTAGATTCAGCTCAGATCATGATCTCAAGGTTGTGAGGTCAAGTCCTCCATCAGGCTCTGTGTTTAGTGTGGATTCTCCTTCAGATTCTTTGTCCCTACCCCTCCCCACTGGCATGCATGCTCTCTCTCTCAAAATATAACACATTTTAAAAAATTATTTATTTATTTCCCCTCTCCTTCTCCTTCCCCTCTCCTTCTGCCCCTGCCCCACTCACACACACTCTCTTCCTCTCTCAAATAAAATATAACACATTAAAAATTATTTACTTATTTGAGGGAGGGAGAGAGTGTGTGTGAATGGGGCAGGGGCAGAAGGAGAGGGGAAGAATCTCAAGCACATTCCCTGCTGAGCATGGAGCCTGATGTGGGGTTCCATCTCACAACCCTGACGTCATGACCTGGACGAAAATCAAGAGTCAGACCCTTAGCCAACTGAGCCACCAGGTGTCCCTGCATTTACATTATGTATACCTACTCTATTAAGGGAGATACTTTCATCCACGTGTTTTTCTCAATTTATTTTCAAATTACATGATTAAACATTTTAACAAGAGTGGCACTACTTTGATAACAATATAACCTTTTTCTCACTTTTAAAAAATTAACATATAATGTAATATTTGTTTCAGGGGTACAGGTCTGTGAGTAATCAGTCTTACACAATTCACAGCACTCACCATAGCACATACCCTCCCGGATGCCCATCCCCCAGCCACCCCATCCTTCACACCCCCTTCCCTTCCAGCAACCCTCAGTTTGTTTCCTGAGATTAAGGGTCTTTTATGGTTTGTCTCCCTCTCTGGTTTTGTCTTGTTTCATTTTTCTCTCCCTTATGAAATCTTGCCATTTACAATGATGTGGATGGAACTAGAGGGTAGTATGCTAAGCGAAATAAGTCAATCAGAGAAAGACAATTATCATATGATCTCACTGATATGAGGAATTTGAGAAACAAGACAGAGGATCATAGGGAAAGGAAGGAAAAACAATACAATTCATTTTAAATGAGAATAGTGGAACAAATGGGTAAAAATCAAGACACAGTAAATAAACTATATGATGAATTATTATTTTAAAAATCTCAAGTAAAGAATACCAATGTCAACATCTGACACGATGTTTTCATTCTATTTGTTGTTAATTAATTTTTGGCACTTCTATAAAGTTTTTCCAAGTTTCACTCAGTAAGCATAAATGTGTAGCATGCAAATATGCAAAGTATCATGCAGGCATTGGGTAATATGGTAATGACTAAACTACTACCTTGTTATCGAGGAGTCCACAAGATAATAGAAGCAATTGTCAACATTCAGGTCACTGAAATACTACATGGCACAAAATAAAGCATACAAGGGAGGAATTTTGGAAAAGACAATCAGGTGGAGGAGGCATATAAGATAAGTACTAAAGGACACATACAAATTAATAAGGAGAAAGAGCAGTGTTAGGGAGAGGAGATAGAGCAATGTGGGAGAGCAGCACGTCTGCAGCTCCAGAATAAAGGGGAAGAGGACACTGGAATTAGAAATTGTGTTAAAATTAAATGAATGTTTAAGTGAAGGCCATTCTGTATCATCCTTGGTCATTTATCCTGAAAAGAATGCGGAACATCCTGAGATTGCAAAAAGGAAGTGATAACCAAACTTATATATTCTAGAAAAGCTTATTACTGTTGAGTAATAAACACAGTGAACATTCATACATGTCAATATACTAGGTCAGCAGCATTTGAATTCTTTGTAGGAAGTACAGATTGCTCGTGGAATGTTTTGAAATAGAGTGAAATATATTGCCCTGGATTGTAGTGTTTTCTGTCCCCAGTAAAAAATAAGCTTCCTAAGAATGGGGACCATAACTTTTACTCCACACAGAGTATTTCACATAATAAGATATTCATGATCAGGCTTTGAATTCACAGACAGTTTCACCCTGGTTTGGGTTGGTTAGGATGCATGCCAGATTTCAGGGAATGCAGTTTCAACAGGAAACAGTTTCTTCTTTGTGGATCTGCTGCTCTTTCCTCTCAGCAACAATCAGTTTCACTGACTTCAATTTTGGCCTTTAAAAAGAAAAAAAAAAAAAAACTAAAAAAAACATTCATTATAGGCACCTCAGTAAGATAAGAAGATGAATTGACTTTTCTGTTTCTACATACCAGTATCTCAGTGGTAAAATAAAGTATTTTTCCCTGCTCTCTTTTAAAGGGGATTATTTTGTAGAAGTTCAATGCTACCAAGAAATTGGTAGTGTTTATTGCTTGTCTCTAATGGAAATTACATTTTATGGGGAATTGAGATTGATTATCCTTATCTTGACAAGTGAAGATTGAGGGTGTATACTATGGAATAGTGTACAGTCTCAACAGCGAAGAGGAAATGTTTAACACCTTAGTTACTAGGTGTTTAAGACCAGGATAGCAGAAGGGTCTATTTGATGCAATCATTTATAATTTTAAAATTCACAATATTTAAGATCCATATTGTGAATGATTATGCTTTTACTGAGTTTCCTCAAAACAACAAAAGGTCTCACTTTATTGATTAAAAGATAGCTGTTTGGTCTCGATTTTACTTGGCTATTGAGGATAATCAAGGAAGAAGTAGGACAGACACAGCATATAACTAAGTTACAATTATTGTGAGAAACTTAATCGTCTGTTTTCTAACATCACGTGTAAGAAAATACTTAGTAATCCATAATAATGTTGATCTCTATAAAATATAGCTCTCAACCCTCACCCTCACACTATGTTCCTAGAAATTAATAATAAAAAAGAATACATTTTCTAATAATATATTATCTTAGCAATATAGTTTTTATAAAATATAAATCCCAGTCCTAATTATATTATAATTTAGTTATATCTATAAAATCACCTATAGACTTATTGAGCTACCTAGATGCCCTGTATTATGTTCATTGTCTTAACACCAATGACCTAAAAAATGATTTAAAATAACCAAGACCAGTTATATGGAAAATAAATTCTGGAAACATAATATGCAGCATGGTGACTAGAGTTAATCATGCTATACTGTATATCTGAAGTTGCCAAGAGAGTAGATTGTAAAAGTTCTCATCACAAGGAAAAAAAAAAAAAACTATATGTGAGGTGACAGATATTAATTAAACCTTTTGTGGTAATAATATCATAATACATACAAAGGTGTATGATATCGAATCATGACATTGTATACATTAAAGTGATACAATACACATCAGTTATATCTTAATAAAACTGAAAACATTTTGTAAAAAATAATAGTAATTTTGTAAAAACTAAGAATTTTATCTTATTCCAAATTTGGAAGCCAAATTTAAAAAAAATTACATGAGATTACATAAATACATATACGATGATTCAGCTGCTGAATCTCATTATCTAATCTGATTATTTCAATGTCAAGACACCAAGGGATTAAATATCATACTGAACTTCGGAGAATATTAATTGAATATAATTTTGAATGGACTGATGTATTGATCTTATGACTTAGAGGCACAGAGAAAGGCTCACCTCTCTGAAGATATTGTAATACTGTCACTTGATATTTCACTGCTCAAGTGTGATTTTTTTGAATTCTAAAAAGTGTTTGCAGCTAGATCATGAATACCCTCAGAGGAGGAAACCCCATCACTGTACAACCATTTAATACCTTTTTTATTATCATTTAGTTATCGCCTTGTACTCCAGCTGACAACTAGTATCTAACACATAGTGTATTTTGACTCAGGGGAGAGCAGTAAGCTTGAAGCATGAAACTATTGCCCAAAGGAGGTTCCCCTGGTTAAGAACTGTACACCCAAAATGTAGCGAGGAAGAGCTATCCACCCAGGGGAAATGAAAACAGGGGTCAGTGAGGTAGGTCAGGAGCGCTGTAGGAGCAGAGAAGGACGGTGATTACCTGGGCTTATTTCATGATTTTGCCTAAGGCAGGGCTCGACCTCAAGTAGCAGTAAGTATGTTCCCATCATTGTTGCACTAACAGTAATCTATAACATTCAGTTAATTTGCTTCACCTACTGAACAAGATGGGTTCCTTAGTTGTCATTGTAAATATAATACCTGAACATGTAGGGTCATAGAGAAAACTAAACCTGGGGGAAATCGTTTGGCTTAATAACATTTTATCTGGAAGATCAATGTACAAATCTCTTTGAATTTGAATTATTGACCATCTTTATGTTATTAAATATTTATACATTGTCTGAAGGGGAAGATTTACTGATCATTTATACAATTGGAACCAGAGATAATTTCATTATATAATATGATATACATTAGATTTTTAAAAAGATTTTTATGTGAAATATATATTTCCAAAATAGAAAAAAAATTGTTACTATTTTACTATGCAATAGAAGTTTGAAATCCAGTTTATTTAGAAGTGTATTATTGAGGGGCACCTGGGTGTTCAGTGGATTAAAGCCTCTGCCTTCGGCTCAGGTCATGATCCCAGGGCCATGGGATCGAGCCCCACATCGGGCTCTCTGCTCAGCAGGGAGCCTGCTTCCTCCTCTCTCTCTGCCTGCCTCTCTGCCTACTTGTGATCTCTGTCTGTCAAATGAATAAATAAAATCTTTTAAAAAAAGTGTATTATTGAATAATATATTAACCAACATGAAATTCTTGATATTAAAAAGGAATAAAAAATGTATTTTGTCTTTCAAAGAACTTTAAGGAGAATTTGTCAAAACACTATTATTTTTTAATTGCAGTCCGTAAACAACTTTAAGTTGTAATGTTTCTGACATAGTTTTAATAGGTCAGCATATTTTGTAATTGTGGGTTTTATATTTGTACATTGTGTTAGGAAATCACAAAACTAGATTTTTGTATGCAATATATGGAATTTTTTAAGGCTAACTTAGCACAAATATTACTTTAGATTTCACATGTCCATTGAACATACTTGATAAACATTTGTTGAATGAAAGTGTATTTAATTCCTAGTGGAAAATATTTCATCTTGTTGTTTCACATGAATGATCAATGCTGAATAACAGCATTAATGCACTAAAATTAGAATTACATGACAGAAAGGCAGTATGTGATTTCACCATGATCGTCAGAGTTTATGAGATTAGGGCATTTTATCCTTCATTTGAGTTACCATCTCAGAGCCTGATTACTCTTACTTTCATTTATGAATCTGAATAAATGTAGCACTGACCCTGTAGCTATTGCATATTTGACTTTATCCATCACCACTGCTAATGATTATTTGGCTCTGAGGATTAAGTATATCCCCTACAGTATGCCCGTTCCTGTACTTTGTGAATGCATTAGCGCCTTTGACCTTCCCTAACTGATTGGGGGCACAGTTGTAAATTGCAGATTGGGAGCAATTTTTTATTTCTTTGATGTTTTCAAAGTGACTGAATAATTTTACGCTGTGAGTAAAGTAACGGGAGGTAAAGAATATTCCAAGATACGTGAAGTAAAAGTGTGAGATGGATAATTAATTACATTTTTTGGTTAATAATGTATTATGTTTACCCCTGCATTCATTCTGTCCCGAAAAAAAAACCTGCCCAGTAAAGGATTCTTGGAATTTTACATAGAAATACCAAATAAGGTTTGTAGTAGAAATCACACATTATAGTATAAATGACTATACATAAATTGTATCAATATAAAGGCTAATCCTTTTTCATGTAGAAAGTTACAGTGGAATTAGACAAGCAAAGGCAATATGTAAAATGCTGTATTTACAGTACATAGTGAAGAGTAACTGACAGACTTCGTGGGACAGATCCAATAGAGATTCCAAGTCAGCTTTTTTGGGTCAGTGTGGGAAACATATTTAATTTTTAAACTTCAGTATCTTCTGTATAATGAAAGCAGTCATGCCAGCCTTGGTAATTGTGGCAAAACGAGATGTCATTTGTATTTTTTCTCTTCTTTCCTTGGGAAACGAGCATTTACATTGACATTCGAGGAAATACATACTCTTACCTTTGTGCATGGGTCCTGAGAGATTTCAAAAGAACTGCAGCACTGGCGTTAGCTGTTGTAATAGATTCGAGAACTGCCATTGTAGGAAGAGTTGTGAGATGCTGACCTACAAAACTCAAGCTCTGAGTTTCCTTGGTTCTTTTTATTTTTGCATCCTCCCCCAGATCTCGGGAACTGTATTTATTTACCACAGAAATATCCTTAGAAACCTGAGTTAAACTCACTCCCTGATTACACAAGTGCTCCTTTTCTCTGCATTTTATTGGTAATTATGTTAAATCCTCAAATAAAATATCACATATTTGAATATTACAATTTGTTTTTTCCTAACTTGAATAAAGATTGAGATGTTGTTTAGTTTCTTTAACATTTTAAGAGAGGGTTTGCTAAGTAAATTAAGAATCAGAGTAGATTTTTTTTTGTGGGTGAGGGGATATTTGTTTTTTTTTTTTTTTTTTTAAAGATTTTATTTATTTATTTGACAGGCAGAGGTCACAAGTAGGCAGAGAGGCAGGCAGAGAGAGAGAGGAGGAAGCAGGCTCCCCGCTGAGCAGAGAGCCCGATGCGGGGCTCGATCCCAGGACCCTGAGATCATGACCTGAGCCAAAGGCAGAGGCTTTAACCCACTGAGCCACCCAGGCGCCCCAGTGGGTGAGGGGATATTTGAAACATAAAACATATTTCAAGTATCTTCAAAAGCTTTAGAATCAGTTTGAAAATAACTGTATGCTAATTAGACACAATATCTATACATGAATGCAATTTAATCTAATCTATTAGCCAACTCTGCTTGGCTACATAGTTTGGGATATTAAAATCAATTGGACAGAGTAAGGCTGTGTCTTTGTAAGTATCTTTTTCTTTGTATCTTCTTCTTCATCTTTTATTTAAGCATTTCATTACTGTTGAGAATATGTATTCTAATTGTTTCTATTGGTACATTTCAGCGTATTAAGTTCTACTAGATTGACAATTTTTTGTTTAATTGAACTGTTTTAGGTCTTGTAAAGATTTTGATATTTCATTATTTTTGTTTTTATCTTTTTTTAAAAGATTTTATTTATTTACTTGAGAGAAACTGAGAAGGAGAGTGAGCACAAGCAGGAGGAGGGGCAGAGGGAGAGGGAGAAGCAGATTCCCCACCAAACAGGGAGCTTGACACCAGCCCAATCCCAGGACCATGAGATCACTATTTGAGTCGAAGGTAGACACTCAACTGACTGAACCACCCAAGTGTCCCAAGATTTTGATTTTTTAGAAAATATATGTTCTGTACCTAAAACAAACAAACAAACCCTGGAAACTCATTTAAGAAGAACACTCATTTCCCTTCATTGACATATTTGTTTCTGTCCTAGTCCCATGGTGTTTCAGCACAGAGGCTCAAATATTGCTGACAAACTGATTTAGAAGAGCATTTCCACATATTTTTGCACAATGGTTCCTCATTAGTGGCTAAAAATCATCTCAGTGCTTGTCCCCGTTTTCTAATAATGCTTTTTAAAGGTACATTGGTTATGGATTTGTCCTTATATAGGGAAGTATTATCTTTGGGAATGTGATGATGATTTCATGTAATATGAGTCAGGAATTGCTATAAGTTTAAAGGAAAGAGACATTAAAACCATTCCAAGTAAAGTATTTTTGTGGCACCTCAAATTGTTTCTTGTTGTCCTGAGATTTTGACTCATTTAAAAATGGTCATGGTTCACTATTATTAAGGCTAGATGATTGTTAATTATTTCATGGGAATCAAAACAATATTACATGGCCATTTCAATTAAATTGTGCATAAAGAAAGTAAAATCTAATATGCCTCTTGAAAATAAAGCTTGATCTTTAGCTTCAAGGTCAACATTCCCCTTTCTCCCTCACTCTGCTTATACCACCCCTGCTTTTAAGTGTGCATTTTTATTTAACTAATAATAATGTATGTTTTATAGTCAAATGTAACTACTCAATTTCTTAAAAATACTCAAGCTTGATTAGATTTTATTCCTTAGTCATAAATTAAGTCATATTTCTTTATGGATCTTCTACAGTAAGTTTTCTAAGAAACCTATTCAGTTTCTAAAGGGCTATGCAATGTCAAAATCTATTCTCAAAATCTATTTCACATATGTACCTATCATTTGTCCTTCATGCACACTCCTGATTAGACTTGTGCTAGTTGTACCAGTCCAAAAGAGAATTTACCTCATTTGTTTGTAGCTGTTTCTCATAGTTCACGAACTACCAGATGTAGAAAAATTGAAGCAATAATTATAAAGTGAGAAGTAGTTCTACAGTGAAACATTTATTAACGTTTTATTTTGGGTAGCTTATTATTCTCACTTGATCCTTAATGGCTTGGTCAGAAAACTAAATCTTATAATCAAAGGACATTTTCTGCATCAGAGAGTATAAGATGTCAAATCATGCCTTAAAATCTTATCATTCGAATATATTGCCTAAGCACTTGAATACTTTTTTTTCTCCCTATTTCTCAACCAGCCTTACATAATAAACCTCCACTCAAACTGGACAAGTGGGAAATGATTATTCTGTTTGTATCAACCTCAGTACTACCTTTCAATAAGTAATCATTCATTATTTCTCTCTTTTCATTCTCAACTTTAAATACCAGCAATTTTTTTTAAATTTTTTTACATAGCAGATATAAACTATTCATGTCTAGGAGAATATACATTTTATGTCTGAGCAACAACTATATATTCTAGTTAAGAATGTATTTATCATAAAGTAAACTTGATAGTTTGTCTCTATCTGTCTATCTCTCATCTATCTATCTCTCATCTATCTATCTACCTATATCATTGTTAGTGGAGCAACACAAAAGTAATCTTTGTCTAATATTTCATTTGTGACTTGCAGACACAATCATCCACCCACCTAAATGTTTCCAATAAGTTTAGATACCCAAGGAACCATTCTTATTTTTTTTCTATCTCCACTACCACCAATAGAAAGTCAGAGAGTGAGCCCTATATGCTTTAGAAATATCCTCTTCATTCTATGTCTGCTTACATAATTTGGTCCAGGACATCATCTACATTTATTACAGTTATCATAGCTGCCTCCCAATGGTACCTGTACCTCCACTTTCTTCTCATCTCCACATCACTCTTTAATTTTTCATCAACCAAATTTTCTAATTTTTCTTTTAAAAAAGCACATATTGTTAAAATGTCTATACTACCTAAAGCAATCTACATTTTAAATACAATCCCTGTCAAAATGCCACCAACCTTTTTCACAGAGCTAGAACAAATTGTCCTAAAATGTGTATAGAACCCTAAAAGACCACAAATAGCCAAAGCAAACTTGAAAAAGAAAAGCAAACCTGGAGGCATCACAATTCTAGATTTCAAGTTTTATTACAAAGTTGTAGTGACCAAGACAGTATATGGTCTTAGGAATATGAGTGACTTTCTGGTACAAGATGGTGGAGGAGTAGGAGACCTTAGCTTCTTCTGGCCCCAGGAATTTGGCTAGATAGCCACTAAATCATTCTGAACACCTGTGAACTCAACTGGAGATCTAAGAAAAGAATAGCCGCAACTCTGCAAATTAAAAAAGTGACCACTTTCTGCAAGGTAGAAGGTGTGGAGAAGTTAATCCAAGGCAATATATTGGAAGATAAACCATGAGGGGAGGGAGCTTCTGGAAGCTGGCTACTAACAAGTGATATAGCAACAGAGCACAAAATCAGAACTTTTAGTAGTCTGCTCTGGTGAGGGATATCCCTGCTTGAAAGGCACTCAGGTGGAGAAGTGGGAGGAATCCTAGGTGAGGCAGTGTGTCAGGGTCTCAGGATCCCTGGGGTCACAGAAAAAATGGGAGTGCTTGAGTGCTGTAGAGTTCCCAGGCATCAGAGCAGTGAAGCTGGTTTTAATCAGCACACCCAGGAGTGGCTTCTCTGGAAACTTATAAACCATCAAAATGGAAGTAGGAAGAAATAGAAAATCTGAACAGACCCATAACCAGCAAGGAAATTGAAACAGTAATTGAAAATCTCCTAACAAACAAAAGTCCAGGGCCAGATGGCTTCTCAGTGGAATTCTACCAAACATTTAAAGAATTAATACCTATTCTTCTGAAGCTGTTTCAAAAAATAGAAAGGGAAGGAAAACTTCCAATCTTGTTCTATGAGGTCAATATTAACTTGATCCCCAAACCAGACAAAGACCCCACCAAAAAGAAGACTTACAGACCAATATCTCTGATGAATATGGATGCCAAAATTCTACCCAAGATACTAGCCAGTAGGATCCAACAGTACATTAAAAGGATTATTCACCAAGACCATGTAGGATTTGCTCCTAGGCTTGCAAGGGTGGGTCATCATCCACATATCAATCAATGTGATACACTACATAAATAAAAGAAAAGATAAGAATTATATGATCCTCTCAATAGATGTAGAAAAAGCATTTGACAAGATACAGAATCTTTCTTGATTAAAATTCTTCACAGTGTAGGGATAGAGGGAACATAATTCAATATCATAAAAGCCATATATGAAAAGCCCATAGCAAAAATCATTCTCAATGGGGAAAAACTAAGAGCTTTTTCCTTAAGATCAGAAACATGTCAGGGATGTCCACTGTCACCAGTTTTTCAACATATACTAGAAGTCTTAGCCTCAGAAATCAGAAAAAAAAAAAAAGAAATTAAAAAAAAACCATCCAATTGGCAAAGAAAAAGTCAAACTCTCACTCTTCACGATAACATGATACCCTATATGGAAAATCCAAAGACTCCACCCCAAAACTGGCAGAACTCATACAGGAATTTAGCAAAGTAGCAGGATATAAAATCAATGCACTGAAATCACTTGCATTTCTTTACACTAACAATGAGACAGAAGAAAGAAATTAAGGTATCAATCCCATTTACAATTTCACCCAAAACCACAAGATATGTAGGAATAAATCTAACCAAAGAGTCAAAGGATCTGCACTCAGAAAACTATAGAACACACATGAGAGAAATTGAGGAAGACACAAAGCAATGGAAAAACGTTCCATGCTCATGGATTAGAAGAACAAATATTTTTAAAATGTCTATGCCACTTATGCCATCCCTATCAAAATACCATCAACTTTTTCAGAAAACAGTATAGTTTCCTCAAAAAATTGAAAAAAAAGCTACCCTATTATCCAGCAATTGCACCACTGCATATTTACCCCAAAGATACAAATGTAGTGGTCTCAAGGGATAGCTGCACCCCGATATTTATAGCAGCAATGTCCTCAATAGCCAAACTATGGAAAAAACCCATATGTTCATTGACAGATGAATGGATAAAGAAGAGGTGATATATATATATATATATATATATATATATATATATATATATATTACTCAGCCATCAAGAATAATGATATCTTGCCATTTGCAATGGCATGGATGGAACTAGAGAGTATTATGCTAAGCAAAATAAGACAATCAGAGAAAGACAATTATATGATCTTACTCATGCAGAATTTAAGAAACAAAACAGGGGATCATGGGGAAGAAAGGGGAAAAAAAATCAAGATGAAATCAGAGAGGAAGACAAACCATAAGAGACTTTTAATCATAGGAAATAATCTGAGGGTTGCTGGTGGGAGGTGGGTGGGGGGATAGGGTCACTGGGTGAAAAAAAAAGCAAATCAGTAGTATAAACATGTTTCTTTTAAAGAAAAGAAGATAGTTTGATACTAGCACAAAAACAGACACATAGATCAATGGAACAGAATTGAAGACCAGAAATGGACCCACAACTATATCAACTAATCCTTGACAAAGTAGGAAAGAATATCCAATGGGAAAAATACAGTCTGTTCAACAAATCATGTTGGGAAAACTGGACAGCAATAAGCAAAAAAATGAAACTGGACCACTTTCTTACACCATACACAAAAATATGTTTAAAATGAATGGAAGATCTAAATGTGAGATAGGAAACCATCAAAATCCTAAAGAAGAGCACAGGCAGTAATACCTTTGACCTCTGCTCAGCTTCTCACTAGACATGTTGCTAGAGGCAAGGGAAACAAAAGCAAAAATGAACTATTAGGACTTCAAGATAAAAAACTTCTGCATAGTGAAGGAAACAATCAAAATTAACAAGAAACCTTCAAAATGGGAGATATTTACAAATGGCATACCTGATAAAGGATTAGCATCAAAAATCCATAAAGAATTTATCAAACTCAACACCTAACAAACAAATAATCCAGTTAAGAAATGGGCAGAGGACCATGAATAGACACTTCCCCAAAGAAGACATCTAGATGACTGACAGACACACGAAAAGATGCCCAACATCACTTACCATTAGGGAAATACAAATTAAAACTACAATGAGCGATCACTTTAAACCTGTCAGAATGGCTAAAATTAACAACACAGGAAACAACGATGTTGTGGAAGATGCAAAGAAAGGAAATCCTTCTTACACTGTTGGTGAGAAAGCAAACTGGTGCAGCCATGCTGGAAAACAGTATGGAGGTTCCAAAAAAACTTAAAAATAGAATTACTCTATGACTCAGCAATTGCACTACCAGGTATTTACCCAAAGGATAAATTTGAAAAGATACCTACACCCCAGTGTTTACGGTAGCATTATCCAGCATAGCCAAATTATGGAAAGAACCCAAATGTCCTTTGATGAATGGATAAAGGAGAGTGGATTACACACACACACACACACACACACCATGGAATACTACTCATCCATAAAGAGATTGAAATCCTACCATTTGTAAGGACATGGATGGAGCTAGAGTGTGTTATGCTAAGTGGAAAAATGGATTAAGTCAGTTAGAGAAAGACAAATATATGATTTCACTCATACATGGAATTTAAGAAACAGGTAAACATGAGGGTGGGAAGGAGAGAGGCAAACCATAAAACAGACTCTTAACTATAGAGAACAAACTGAGGGTTGCTGGAGTGGAGATGGGCAAGTGGATGAGTTAAATAGTTGATGGATATTAAGAAGGGCACCTGGGATGAGCCCTGGGTGTTATAAGTATGTGATGAATCACTAAATTCTACTCCTGGAACTAATATTACACTATATGTTAACTAGCCTGAACTTAAATAAAAAGTTGAAACAAACAAAAAGCATATGTTAGATTGTTGGATAATGTTTGCTACAAAATAATATCTAGACTTCTAGGCATGCCATACAAAAAAAACGTTATTTTCTAATTTCTATCAACTTAGTCTAAATCCAGCTGTCACCACAACATTCATCCAACATCTTTTCCAAGGGCAGTTCACTCTTGAACACATGGCTTTGCATTGTGCAGGTCCATTTATATGCAGCTGCATTTTGATCAATACAGTACAGTACTATAGATGTATTTTTTCTTCCTTATAATTTTTTTTTAAGATTTTATTTATTTATTTGACAGAGATCACAAGTAGGCAGAGAGGCAGGCGGAGGGGGGCGGGAAGCAGGCTCCCCGCTGAGCAGAGAGCCAGATGCGGGGCTCGATCCCAGGACCCTGAGATCATTACCTGAGCCGAAGGCAGAGGCTTTAACCCCCTGAGCCACCCAGGCGCCCTTCCTTATAATTTCCTTAATAATTTTCTTTACTCTACCTTATTTTATTGTACAAATACAGTATATAAGACATATAACATGCAACCTATATGTTACTTAACTGTTTATGTTATCGGTAAGAGTTCTGGTCAACAGTAGACTGGTACCTGGGTGGCCCTGTTGGTTGTGTCCCCTTCTCAGTTTAAGCTCAGGTCATGATTTCATGGGTTGTGGGATTGAGCTCTACATTGGACTCCTCACTTGGTGGGGAGTCTGCTTGAAATATTTTCTCCCTCAACTCCTCCCCCTGCTCATGCTCTCTGTCTCTCTTGAAAAATAAATAAATAAATCTTAAAAAAACTATATGCAGATTTCTAACTGCACAGAAGGTAAGTGCTCCTAGCACCTGCAATGTTCAAGGGTTAACTGTACATGCTTTATATGTATTCACTGGCCCTTCTATTCACTGGAAATAACACTGTATTTCATTTTATTATATATGTATACACATGTATAATTCATTTATATACTTTATGATGTATATAATTTCTTCTTGCTTCTGCCCTGGATTGTTCTTTCACCTTTCTTTTCCTAAAATTTTCAACTACTATTTTAATGGATGCCTCATGTCCAATCACATTTATTAAAACTCCTAGCCTGTCTCACTCAATTTAGGCTAAGTAATAATTACTCTGCATTTCCAAAATACATTATACCTATAACACTCCCAACATATTTACCGACTTATTCATGAATTTTCTTGACTCAACTGGAGTCTTAACTGATAATCTGTGCCTTGAGGAGCTTCTAATACAAAGGTAATCAATGAATGGTGAATGCACAAATATAAAAGTGCCCAACCATTCTATTAAAAAAACACCAACATGATTTGACAAATGATAATGATTTTATAAAGAAGAAACAAAATCAGTGAGTTATGAATTTTTAAAAAATTTCTTGAGAAATTGCATAGCACAGTACTTACCCTTTAAATAATTATAATATGATGGGAGTCAAAATTTCATTAAATAATTACTTAGATTAAAATGAGAAGATATCTCTAACAGCCCTAAGCTTTTCAGTTGTGGAGTTTTAAGATGGTAATTAAGTAATTAAAACTATCCCATGTACATCTAGATAATTATTTATCTTTTAAATATCAAAGTTACAAACTCATATTCCTTTTTCAAATGTTGAACATTTCTAACCATTTAAAAAATAAATCTTCCATAATCTGTCACCTACATTTAACTGATCCTGTATTGCATTTAACTTATTTTCTCCTTATTTTTATTTTAAATTATAGTCAATACAGTTGTAATCAGCTGTTTTGATATTAAGAAATAATATTAAAAACACCAAGTGACCAATATTATTAAACATGAATATACTGCAAAGTTCATATTTTGATTACTAATTGCATTGATATATATTTTTGTGGGGGCAGGTAGACTGCATTAGCTGTTATAGGTGAGATAAAAGATTCTTATTCCTCACAGGAGGAATCTTCTAAAGTTTTTAATAAGAAGAATGCAATAGCAATGAACATCTTCCTACATGTCTAATTAGTTCTTTGAGATTGAGTCTTTGCAATGAAATTACTGGGTTGAGGGTAAGGAACCTCTGTAAGGGTTTGGAACTACATTATCAAATTAATTTCTAAGAAGGTTATACACATTTACATCTTTCCAAGAATGCTTTAGGACCCATATATTTCTGCACTGAGCTCATGAGTTTTTAAATCTTTACTTATTTGGGCATGGCACTCTCAATTATTTTTTTCCATCTTCCTCCACTTTTATTCCATTTCTAAATCCAACTATCAATCATTCCATCTGCCCTTGATGAACAGCTTTAATAGCCCAGTTACTCTTCTAAGAGCTTCTGTATATTAGCTCATGGAATCACCATAGCACCTCTTTAGAAAGAGTTATCTATTATAGGTTTTAACATTTTCATGATGCATTTACTCTTTATATATTTTCTTTGTGAAAAAAAAATAACTTCTCTTTTGACTCTTTTTATTGTATTAAAAATACAACGCAAAATTTAGCATCTTTACCACTTTTAAGTATACAGATGAGTACAGGCATATTTCCCTTTACTGTGTTTTGAGGATATTGTGCTTTTTTAGAAATTGAAGGTTGTGGTGGCCCTGTATTGAGCAAGTTTATCTGTGCCATTTTTCCAGCAACAGCTGTTCAGTTCTTGTCTCTGTGTTACATTTAGTAATCCTTGCAATTTTTCAAGCTTTTTCATTATTATTGTATATATATATATATATTTAATTTATTTATTTGTTAGAGAGAGAGAGCGAGCGAGCACAGACAGAGTGGCAGGCAGAGGCAGAGGGAGAAGCAGGCTCCCCGCCTAGCAAGGAGCCCGATGTGGGACTTGATCCCAGGATGCTAGGATCATGACCTGACCTGAAGGCAGCCACTTAACCAACTGAGCCACCCAGGCGTCCCTATTATTATATTTCTTAAGGTGATCTGTGGTCAGTGATCTTTGATGTTACAATTTTTTTTAAAGATTTTTTAACTTATTTCTTTGAAAGAGAGAGAGATCACAGGTAGGCAGAGTGGCAGGCAGGGAGAGAAGGGGAAGCAGGCTCCCCACTGAGCAGAGAGCCTGATGCAGGGCTTGATCCCAGGACCCTGAGATCATGACCTGACCTGAAGGCAGAGGCTTAACCCACTGAGCCACCCAGGCACCTCGATGTTACAATTTTAATTATTTTGGTGCACCATGAACTTTGCCCATATAAGACTGCAAACTTCACCAATAAATGTGTGTCCTGATGGCTCCACCCACCAGCCAATCATTCTCTGTCTCTCTCCCTCTCCTTAGGACTCTCTATTCCCTGAGGCACAACAATATTGAAACTAGGACAATTAATAACCCTACAATGGCCTTTAAATGTTCAAATGAGGGGAAGAGTTGCATGTGTCTCCCTTTAAATCACAATCTAGAAATGATTAAGCTTAGAGAGAAAGGCAAGCCAAAAGCTGAGAGAGGCTGAAAGCTAACCTCTTGCACCAAATAGCCAAGTTGTGAATGGAAAGGAAACGTTTTTGAAGAAAATTAAACGTGTTACTCCAGTGAAGATATAAATGACAGGAAAGTGAAACAGCTTTATTGCTAACATGAGAAACCTTTAGTGTTCTGGATAGAAGATCAATCCAGTCACAAAAGCTCCTAGGCCAATGCCTAATCGAGGGCAAGTCCTTAACTCTCTTCAATTGTGAAGGCTGAGAGACCTGAGGAAGCCACAAAAGGAAAGTTTGAGGCTGGAAGAGGTTGGTTCATGAAATTGAGGGAAAGAAGCCATTTCCAAAACATAAAAGCGCCAGGTGAAGCAGCAGGTGGTGTTGGAGAAGCTACAGCAGTTTATTCAGAAATAATTATCTCTAGCAGAGATCAATAATGAGGATGGTTACACTAAACAACAGATTTTCAATGTTAATGAATTACCCTCATATTGGAAGAAGATGCTATCTAGGACTTTCACAGCTAGAAAGGAGAAATCCATGTCTGGCTTCAAAGCTTCAAAAGATAGGCTGAACTTTCTTGTGAGGGGCTAATAATGCAGCTTGTTACTTGAAGCCCATGCTCATTTACCATCTGAATATCCTAGGACCCTTAAGAATTATGTGAAATCTATTTGGCCTGTGGTCCATGAATGGAATAACGAAACCTGGATGACAGCACATTTGTTTACAACATGGGCTTAGTGAATATTTTAATCCTACTGTTGAGATCTATCACTCAGAAAAAAATAGATTCTATTCAAAATATTATTGCTCATTGACAATGCACTTGGTTACCCAAGAGCTCTGATAAAAGGATAACAGCATGACTGTTGTTGTTTTTTTTTTTTTTTTTTAAAGATTTTTTTATTTATTTATTTGACAGATAGAGATCGCAAGTAGGCAGAGAGGCAGGCAGAGAGAGAGGAGGAAGCAGGCTCCCTGCTAAGCAGAGAGCCCGATGTGGGGCTCGATCCCGGAACTCTGGGATCATGACCTGAGCCGAAGGCAGAGGCTTTAACCCACTGAGCCACCCAGGTGCCCCATGACTGTTGTTTTCATGGCTTCTACCACAACATCCGTTCTGTAGTCCATGGGTCAAGCAGTAATTTTGACTTTCAAATCTTATTATTTAAGAAATACAATTCATAAGGTTATAACTGCCACAGATAGTAATTCTTCTGATAGATCTGGGCAAAGTAAACTGAAAACCTGGAAAAAAAAATGCATCATTCTAGATGCCATTAAGAATATTTGTGATTCGTAGAAATAGGTTAAAACATCAACATTAACAGGAATTTGGAAGAAGTTGATTCCAGCCCTCATGGATGACTTTGAGGAGTTCATGACTTCAGTGGAGGAAGTAACTGCAGATGTGGTGGAAATAGCAAGAGAACTAGAATCAGAGGTGGAGCCTGAACATGGGACTGAATTGCTGTGATCTCATGATGAACTAGGAATGGATGGGGACTTGCTTCTTCCAAATGAGCAAAGAAAGTGTTTCTTGAGATGGAATCTACTCCTGGTGAAGATGCCACAGAAATTGTTGAAATGACAATAAAGGATTGAGAATTTATAGAACCTTAGTTCATAAAGCAGCAGCAGGATTTGAGAGAACAGACTGCAATTCTGGAATAAGTTCTACTGTGGGTAAAATGCTATTGAACAGGATCGCATGCTATAGAGAGACTGTGAAAGCAAGAGTCAACCGATGCATCAAATTTCATTATAGTTCTATTTCGAAAAATTGCCACAGTCCCCCAGTCTTCAGCACCTGCCACCCTGATCAGTTGACTGCTATCAATAATACAAAAATAAAATACTTTTTAAAAATTTAGGTTAATATATATGTTTAAACATAATGCTAGTACACATTTAATAGACTACAGTATAGTGTCAACATATTTTATATATTCATTTGGAAAGCAAAAAAATTTATTTGACTTGGTTTATTGTGCTATTAACATTATTGCAGTGATCTGGAACCAAACCTGCAATATTTTCCAAGTCTTCCTTGAGCGTTCCATATTTTCCCATGGATAAACAAAATGTATTATGTATATGTGTATATACACACCCACTGTAATATTATTTAGTCTTTAAAAGGAAGAAAATCTTGTATGCTACAACAGGTTTAAACATTGAAGATATTAGATTTTATTAATTTTTTTAATTGAAGCATAATTAACATACAGCATTTTATTAGTTTGTATGTGTATAATATAATGATTCAACTAGTCTATATATTCCTCAGTGCTCACCAAAATAAGTGTACCCTTGATTAATTTATTTGATTTAATTTACTTTTAGTTATTTAACATTTTTCATTTTTAATGTTTAATAGGAGAAATGGAAAATGTTATTTGATTAATAAAAGTGTTATAGCCAATTATTTGATGAGCTATACATTTATTTTTATGGAGAACATTGCATGTGACAGTTTATTGAAATATTCTTTGTTAGAAATTTCAAAATTTGATTTTATGGCATCAGTTGTAGAATCTATAAGTAGAGGCAGCCAGTATCGTGTGGTCTTAAAAGCCATATTAATTTCAGGACCCTCCAGGATCACTTGTCACTACCTAAATATCAGACAACTGATTCTCGTCTTCCACCAAATTCTGGCTTCCACCAGCCTATCTTTTAATCATGAATCTAGCCTATTTTTAAACCATGAATTGATAAGTTTGACTTCAAGGTGGTAGAGCTGAGTTCCCCAATATTTAATTTAACTATGTGTTAGATTTATATACGTGTCTAAATGCTAAAATATTTAGAGGGGTAAAAACTGAAATAGTGTATTTTTAAAGCTTCTGTTGAAGTAGCTATATTATTTTATACAAAGGTTATTTCACAAATACTCTCCTGAGCAATCTCTAATCAGACCTAGCTCATGGGCTCTGACAGGGAAATAACTCACTATACTATTTTTCTAGACTAATGATATTGGTATATACACAGGTTGTTTTGGTTTACAAGTCCAAATGAGTTTCAGTTTCCTGATAAATAAGAATCTTTCTAAATAACCTAAGAATATGCTCTCTCAACTATTGTTATTTACACCTTGATAGTCTAAGAAAAAGAATATTGCCATTTTTATGGATTCATTAAACTAGTGGGGGTTGCTACGTTGTTTATATCTTTCCATTGAAATATAGTCTATAGAAATATTAATCTTAAAAATGGCTAAAATTCTCTATACCTCATTATTTATTCAAACATGATATTGGAAGAAGTTACCCCTCAAAGACCATAACTACAGCCTAATATTTACTTCAAAAGAAGAACAGAACAAAACAACTATCAGAGCACAGTAAAAGCTGTGTTAATTTCCTGAAGCTGTAGGATCTGGAAGTAAGGATACATCTGAAAAGTAAAACAGAAAAAACCCAGTGCTATTTCTGAGGATTAATATTAATTTGTTGCATATTATGGCTGAGAAAATAATAGCTTTAAAGATCAAGTAATATATTCAAAATCGAAAAACATTTAGTAATTACATTATTTTGCAATGAAGAAGAAATAAATGACTAGAGGCCAAATGTGACAAATCTAATAATTGTGCAATATCCAGAGACTTGGGAGAGTGTATAATTAAAGTAGGTTTTCCATTCAAAGATTTTATAGATATATTTTATCTATATAATTTGTCTTTTTATTTGTATTAGTTTAAGGTGTGACTTAAATTTTAGTTTATTATAAACATGATGGTTTTTCACACTCTTCCTCAGAGAATTGATTCATGAAAGATTACTGATAAAGTTAAAATCATAATGCTCCTCTTGTGTTAATTCTTAAAATGTATGTAAAAAATATTGGTTTAATATAACAGGAGGTATTTTCATTGAAACAGATAATTCAAGATGTATACATTCTTTGGGAGTTTAAGCCCTTATTTTCATAGTATTAATTTGGCTGGGGGGAAAAGAAACTAGACTTGTTAGAATATGTTTGTTATGAAAAAAACATTAGGTTCATATTGAGGCACACACACACACACAAAAAACCCTCAATTCTTTAACAGGACTTTTTCTGTTACAAACGACACAGAATAACTTACACTAGATCAAACAAGAATTAAAATGTATTATTTCAATCAAAGAGTCAAGAGAGCTAGCGTCACTTAATCTCTATACGGTAGCTCAAACAATGTCTGCCTTCCTTGGTCAGGTTTATGTCACATCTGATGGGACCTAGCTAAGGGCTCTTCAATGTGTTATCTGAGTGACGACAGCAGTTTCACACTCAATATTCTCTCATGTAATCCATTGGCTGGAGGCAAAAGCTGGGCCTATCTGCAACACCTGTGGCATAGGTGCATCTCCTGAAAACTCCAATCAAAAATCTTCCCTGTTTCTCCACCACAAGAGAGATGTAATATGTTGATGGTCCTAAGACAATCATGGTACATTCTTGGAACTGAATATAGAAGAATTTTCACAGTAATAACATGGGTTAAGATGGAGAGGAGCAAATTACCCAACAAAATCAACACCAGATTTGTGTGAGTGAGAGAAAAGGAAAAAGGAGAGCCAGGGAGTACATATCCATGACAAGCAATAGTCTTAATAGTAGTGGGACTGGTAGATTTGAGCAAATGCAAGTAATGGAATCAAAATGCAACTATAATTTTGTCTCTCCCTGCCTCTCAGTTGGGGATTCATTTTTTTTCTATCACTAAATGACAACTCTGAGAAGCCTTGTAATTTTTCTGTCACTTGGAGGTAATAAAGAATCCCAGGGCTATTTTATTCAAAAAATGAATCTTACTTTCAAAAGGAGAATTTTGGATCAATGTATTTAGCAGTCCAGTCTTTATTCAAGAACAAGTCTTTCCCAACCCCCTCCTTCTATCTAGATCTTGGTTGCTGGTGGATTGCCTGACTTTTTGGAAGTTCTGTGGTTAACCTCTTTTATCCCATACTCACCCATTTGCTTGGTGCCATGACTGATCCCTCTCATGTTTCAGTACCTGGAGAGAGCAAAGGGAATGTTCTCACCTAACTGAAACTATCTTAAGATGGCTTTGGCTTTTTGGCAGATATGTGAAGTTCACTGTGGTCTTTGGTAATGTCACACAGTCTTCAGAGCTCTCTTGCAGGATCTCTCTGACTATAGCACCCATAGGATAGTGAATTGCTCCCCTTTCTCCCACTCTCTGGTCTTCCTTAGCTTCTGTTCTCTTTTCCTTACACTGTCTGATGAAATTTCCTTGTTTTAAATCCAATTTAGAATGAGTCTAGACTGACTTCCATGTTTGGCTCACACGTGAGAGGCAGACTTGTATGTTTTACCTTGCCATTTGTTGAAGGGAAGTTATTTTCCAAATGTAAGTCTCTGTCCTCTCTGCCCAGCTGTTTCAGGCAGATAGCCACCTCCTACTGTCTTGAGACTCTTTAGATATTGTTTCTATATGCCTCCAGGACATGCTGGCAATTCTAGGGCGACACGCATGAGCTGTCCCAGGGAGTTTCCTTGAAGTTTCATCTCCTAGTACCTCCCTTTCTTTCTGTGAGAAAGTGAAAAGCATTAGCACTCCCTCAAGAAATTTCCGCACAGATCCTTGTGACACTTTTTAGACTCTCACTGAGTGAGGGGTTCCAAGTAACAAGAATTTTGACCCCCCTCCTTACCCCATCCTCCGTCATAATTTGCAACTTAATTTGATTCAAAACGAATTTTAGAATTTTAGGATCAGTTATCGATGGCATCACATTTAAAATTTTTCAGTTTGAATATATCGCAATAGCAATACCAACTTATATATCAACACAATAAAATTAAGTACCATTATCTACACTATTTCTTAAATTTTGGTTTCCACAACAACCTGTCTGATGCAAGACCCATGAAGAAAGATCAAAATGGTAGCCAATAATAGCAACTATCTATTGACTTCCTCCTACATGATCATCTCATTTGAAGTACTTTACATGTGCTAATATATTCAATCTTTTTTAGTAGCTTATGATATACATATCAATAATATTTTAATTTTACAAAAGAAGAAATAGAAGGTACAGCATGGTTAAATAAGCTTGCTCAGAATCCCAGACATAACATATGGCCGATGTAGGATTTAAAGTCAGGCATATGACTCTAGACTCCCAATTCTTAACCACCCATATTCCCTCCTTCTAAAGATTATCAAATATGTCTATTTCTCAAAGTACTTCATGGTGCACAGAAAGTCATGTTGCAAAGGAGTCACCTTTCTATAACAGAGAACCTGGAAGTTAAGTAAAAGAGGGAGTTAGTCTATGAGCCAATATTAAGATACAGACTTTTTAGCTCAAAGAAAAGATTAAGCCCCTTCATTCTGACTTACATATTTTACTATTTCAGATGGGTGTATGCCCTGCAGTTTCCACTTTTTTAAACAAATTCTCCTCTGAGGCTGAAACTGTTAGAGGGAAGAAGAAATTCCTGGCGAGAATAAAAGAAATGACCCCTCCAGCAGTAGAGCCCCACTGCTGAGTTAAAGGCAAGTGTGTGAATGGAGACACGTCTCAGTAGCGACACATCGCACCTGCACTTTTCCATGATACAGAGCTTTGCTTGATTAGCGATAAAAAGTAATTTAAAAACTCTCATCATAGGACGTTAGACTTTTCAGTAAATAGCAGCCTTATCATTCAGAAGTGTTCAGTGGTTGGAAGTTCTCTTCTCTTGTTACAGGAATAAAACATATGTCACATGCCAGGAGCATCTCCTGCTCTCCTCACACACAAGTTGCAATTAGGGTCATATCGTGTCATATTCTGTACACGGCGATTGTTTAATGTTGTGCTCGGTGCTGTGCTAAGTACCATATCATTCATCCTAGATGACTCCCTTGGAAATTGCTTCTAAAAGTTTGTGCCAAAAATGCTCATGAAGTGAACAATTTACTATCCGTTAGCTATTAAGATACTGAAAACTGTCACTTCAGGAAATTGGATACTGTACCCTGTAAAACATGTTGTTCTGAAGCTTTGCTTCAACAATTACTACCTATCATCCATCAGCTTGCAAGTGTGGTGTTTAGTCAGTTGTTAAATTTAATACCGTAATAACATTCAGATGTTAGGAAAAGAGAAATACTGAAATTCATGCAGGTTTTGCATCTAAACCAACCGAAGGTGTTGGTATCTGTGCTATTGTTTGCCTTTTCTGTGCTCTTTAGTTAGCTCTGGAGAAAAACCAATTATTTCTGGGGATCTGCAGGTTTGTTCTACACTGTTACTGGTGATTACTTGCATTGATGTTGGTAGACACGGTATTGGCAGCCCCTGCCCAGAAAATCAGTATTGAGAACTAACATTTCTGTTTCAGGTATTTTCCAACAATATCTAATTGTTGCTTATTGAATTTCTATGATAGGGGATGGACTAAAATTTGCTTATTATTGACCAATTTAAATGGCAAACATGCTTATGAGAAGTGAAATATATTTTTAAATATATGATATGTATTACATATCATATATTTAAATATATATTATGAAAATATATATCATATATTTTACATATATGATAGATATTTATATATTAGCAATAACAATTATAAAGTTGAATAACAACTCAATGCATGCTTAACTTTTTAAAAGCTCGACTTAAGGTTCTGTTCCAGTATAGAGTTGTTCCAGATTTTCTCATCCTACTGTGACTTCTCCCTGTTCTGAAATCACATTCATCCTCTTACTTCACAAGTAATCAAGTACAGCCACTTGACATCTTTTGAAGTAATGGATTGCCACTTAACATATGTGTTAGTATTTCATATTTAAACGCGCACAGTAATGAGCATAGTAAATTTATAGTCTGTTCAAACTGTTCTAGGAAGTCAGAATGATGGAATATAGTTCTGGCACTGAATCAGTTAAAGTCTCTATAGCTCAGAGATTTATTTATTTATTTATTTATTTAATCTATTTATTATTATGTTCAGTTAGCCAACATAGAGTACATCATTAGTTTTTTATATAGTGTTCCACAATTCATTAGTTGAGTACAACACCTAGCGCTCATCACAGCATGTGTCCTCCTTAATTCCCATCACTCCGTTACCTCATCCCCCCATCCCCTCCCTTCTGTAACGTTCAGTTTATTTCCTGGAGTCCAGAGCCTTTCTTGGTGTGTCTCCCTCTCTGATTTCTTCCCATTCAGTTTTCCCTCCCTTCTCTGGTGGTCCTCTGTGCTATTTTTTATGCTCCATATATGAGTGAAATCATATGATAATTGTTTTTCTCTGCTTCATTTATTTCACTTAGCATAATCCCCTCCAGTTCCATTCATGTTGATGCAAATAGTGGGTATTCATCTTTTCTGATGGCTGAGTAATATTCCATTGTATATATGAACCACATCTTCTTTATCCATTCATCTGTAGAAGGACATCTTGGCTTCTTCCACAGTTTGGCTATTTATTTTTTTTAATGTGTTTAAATTTACTTTAGCACCCCCAGCCCCCCCGCCCACTGTCTTAGTTGGTTAAGCATCCAACTCTTGATTTCTGCTCATGACCATGATCTCACATTGGATCCCACACTGGGCTCTGTGTTGGCCCTGGAGCCTGCTTAAGATTTTCTCTCTCCCTCTGCCTGGCTGCCCCCTCAATTTTTTTTTATTTTTTTTACTTTAAATAAATAGCCTGAACATTAAGTGCTCAGTCCAATGAGTTTCGGAAATTTCATACACTTTTGTAACCACCACTCACACCTTTCCAACAACTGAGAAAGTTCCTTCATTCTCCTTTCCAGCCAGTTCCTACCAGCATCCCAATATCTGGGGTAATCACTTTCTGATTTCTATTCCTGTGGATTAATTTTGCCTGACTTTGACTTCATATGACTAGAATTATTTAGAATATATTCTTTTATGCCTGTCTTCTTTTGTTTAACATAATATTTTTGAGATTCATCCATGTGGTTGTATGTGTCTCTAATCGATTTGTCATTCTGTTGTTATGAATAAGACAGAATTTGTTTTCAATTCCTGTTTTTTGACATTTGGGTTGTTAAAAATTTTGACTATTGTAAATTTATATCTTAATTTTTCTTCAGTAACATGAATATATTCAATAGGTCTTGAGTAAGTCTCCTTTGTTAATTTTTAGAACTACAAAAAAATTGTATAGTGGCTTTGTAACCTTATTGAAGCACCTTAGTTTTAGTAGTTTTCTTGATAGATTCCTTAGGATTTTTAAAATAAAGAATCATTATATAATTTTAATTTATCCTCTTTAATTTTTATATAATTAATTTTTTATTCCTGTCTTATTGCATCTGCAAGTGTCTTTAATGCAATTTTGAATAACATTAGTGCAAGCAAATATCCTCTCCTTGTGGTAATATCGCACCACTAAGTATTATATTAGCTGTAGGTGTTTTTTTATAGATACATTCTAATTAAGAAAGTTCTCTTATAAGTTAGCTGAAAGTTTTTATCATAAAAGCATGAATTTTGTCAATAACTTTCACTGCATTCCTAAGATGATTCTTAAACCTTAATTCTCTTAATGTGATGAATTTTATTAATTGATTTTCAAAAAATAACCCCATCTTGAATTCTTGGGATAAAACCCAACCCACTTGATCATGACTCATCCTCTCCTCTCCTCTCCTCTTCTCTTCCCTTCCCTTCCCTTCTCTCTCATAATATCTGATTTCTCTGTTGTTATTCTGTGATCCTGGGGTTAGGCTGGACTTCATAGTCTCCTTCTGTATTTTCTGAAAAGGTTTTTCCTGAATTGGCATTATTTATTTCTTTAATGTTTGAGGGATTTCACTGGTGAATCCATCTGGACTTTGAATTTTTTTGTGGGAATGCTTTTGATTAGGAATTAAATTTTTTCAACAGAAAAAGATATTTTCAAATCATCTCTTCTTCTTGCTTAAGTAATTTGTTTCAGTTTTGGTAAATTGTATTTTTCAATACTTTAAAGTTGCTGAACTTACTGAAATAATGTTGTTTCTAATATCCTCTTATTATCCTTTTACTCTTTTTTGGATCTGTAATGATTTTCTCCTGATATTGGCAGTTCGTTTTATTTTTTTCTTGATCATTCTTTCTCTAGGCTTATCAATTCTATAAATCTTATTATGGAATGAATTTTTACTTTTTTTCTTTTCTCTATTGTTTTTCTCTGTTCTACACAAATATATCATGTCCTATTATTATTATTTTTCTTCTGCTAATGTTGCATTTACTTTGTCTTTCTTTCAAGGTGGAAGTTTAGAAAACCGATATTAAATCTTTCTCTATTTTTCATATGTACATTTGAAGCTAGACACTTTCTTTTACATGCTGATTTAACTACGTTACAAACATTTTGAAAAGTTGTGTTGTCATTGTCATTCAATTAAAAATGTTTTCTAATTTCCTTTGTGACTTCTTCTTAGACATGGGCAAGTGGGCAACTAATTGTCCTATTTTAGCTAAGAGAAACATAAAATCTAGGTCTTTATATCTATTGTCTTTTCTATATTTTTCCTGGCAAACTACAACTGAGAAAGAGAAAAAAGTTTATCTATGAGTTTAATTAATGGCCTTTGTTGCTAGGCTACAAGATAAGAAAAGCAAAGCACTCAGAGCTTTTGGCATGATTTAAAGTGTCTGTACAATTTCCTCTTATTTAAAATGAGTTTAAAGAATATTCTTGATAAAGAGAAGACCATCTTGACAAATTCAGTCTTAGTTTAAAAACAGCTCTGTATCTCTCCTCCATTTTACCACCATGTGAAAACTAATGCAAATACAATATTCTAGTTAGCACAATAGTGAGGTTAATTTCCCATGATTTAAGTTGTCAAGACTTGTATATTGGTTTAGTGTGCACAATAAGCTACCATTGTTCTTCAAAATTATATGTACAAAAATATAAAATTATATGTGTTCTCCTTTGCTGTATCAAACTGAATCTTCTAACTTAGCTTGAACATAAATGTGCTTTTTGGTGGCCTTTGTCTGGTGTGCTTTACTTAACACAAGCCCAATAAATAATTGAAAAATCAGTGTTATACAGAACACAGTTAGTGACTGTAACATAATTAAGTTATAGAACAGTAAAAAATTAAATAAGAAATAAACAAAACAAAAAAAATCCTTCTATAACTTGGAAAAACTAATCTTAATGGAAATTAAAATTTCTTAGAAATAAATAGCATTGAAATTGTTACAATTTAGAACTTGTCAAATGAAATGGAGTTTTGGCATATTTAAAGCTCATCCTAGCTAAGTTGCCTGTATCTCAGTTGGTTAAGTGTCTGCCTTCAGCTCAGGTTATGAACCTGAAGTCCTGGGATGAAACCCCACACCAGGCTCCCCACTGAGTGGGGAGTCTATTCTCCCTCTGCCTCTCCCCCTGCTCATGTTCTCTCTCTTTCACTCCCTTTCTCTCAAATAAATAAATAAAACCTTAAAAGAGAGAGAGAGAGAGAGAGAGCTTTAAAAAAAATGAAGTTCATCTTACCCAGTTCACTTTTTTCAATGTTGATGCAGTTTGTTAGAAATTAGATAGTTATTATGAACAAATCAGATATAATCTTGCCTTCTAAGAATGTAAAATCAATTACATTTCATTTATTCATTATTCTCTCATGAATTTGCTCTTCAGATTGAATCCTTATGATGTGAAAGTTGATACGGGTATAGATTATATAGAACTTGTTTTCTAGATACTTTTTTTTTTTATTAGAAAAGACACATAATATAGATTCTATATATATGTATATACATAAAATATATATAACATATATTGCACATTATAATATATATCTTATTATATATTATAGTATATGACTACTGAAAATGTATAATGACAATAATATAAGAAGAAGCAATATGTATAAAAAGAGATACAGATAAAAAATAATATGTAAGTTCAAAACAGAGAGGACTTGTTCTGCTTGAAGAAATGAACCAGGATAACAAGCACACACAAATCCTAGAGAATTAAAAAATATTTTTGCAATAATGATTATATTATTTTATTTGACATATGTAAAACATTTCCAAAATTACAAAATTATTTGTCATACTTAAGGTTGTAAAAGACTTTTTTTTTTTAAAGATTTTATTTATTTATTTGTCAGAGAGAGAGAGAGAGTGAGCACAGGCAGACAGAGTGGCAGAGGGAGAAGCAGAGCAAGGAGCCCGATGTGGGATTCGATCCCAGGACGCTGGGATCATGACCTGAGCCGAAGGCAGCCGCTTAACCAACTGAGCCACCCAGGTGTCCCTGTAAAAGACTTTTTTAAGGTAACATCGAATAGGGACATACTGATAGACACGGAATCTGCACAGAGTGGTATTTATTACTTTTTGAATCCAAAGTGTTTCTCCATCTTCAAGTAGGGGAAGGAGTGTGGCCAGTAGTATAAAAGCGTGTGGGCAAGGAGGATCTACTGGTAGACAAGTGTCCTTGGGTCTCTCACATTTCTGTATATCTTGCTAGCAGGTGCCTTGGTGGCCTTTGTTCTAGATTATCTTTTCAAAGATGTTTGTAGTGCCTACATCTGGAGCAAACACCAAGTATCTTTATTGTCCAATGTAATAAAGACAAAGTCTCTTTCCAGGTCATAGACCCACAGTGTGCTTCCACACTGGGCCCCAAGACTTGGGGTCATGGGATATGGAACTTGTGCCAAGAGTAATAAAGTCCTTTGCTTCTGATTCAGGAATCCTGTGTCTACTGTCAGCATTCATAACTGTAGCACATTAACTTGTAAACTGGAGAGTAATATTTCAGACAGTTCACAAAGTCTCTATCATGGCTGGAAGTGAAAAAGAAACTGAATAGCCTAGAGGAGGGCAAGAATATTGAATTGACTCAAATAGGAGAGATTTTAATTGCATTGGGGAAATAGTTTCATAGACTTCTTAGGGTCTAAAGAACTAAGGACTCTGGTTTAATTGCTTTCAAATACTACCTCTAATTTCTTATCACATGAAGACTACATGGGTGAAATATAAGGCATGGCAGTTACATAAGGACTTTTTTGCACATCCTTCAAAACTTAAGTGTTGATGTTTGGTGAAGTAACTAGGAGCCTGACTGTACCATTTCCTTGCCTTCATCTAGGAATAGACATATTGGGTATTAGTTAAAGAAAGAAAAATGAGCATTCTCATCTGATTATCATTCTGGCTGTACCTGAATCAAATGGTGCCACAGAACTAAGTTAAAGTTCCTCTATCATGAAATATAAATTACCTAACATTTGAAAACATTGATTTTAACCAGAGATCTGGTAATGTAACATGGTAAGTTTTACAGATAGCTTCCCAATGCATATACTATGATAAGATGACCAGTGGGTATGCCAATACTCTGGATTCCAGAATTTAATACGTAGTTAAATAGCTGTGGAGATGGAAAGCAGAAAACTAAGCAAAAGAGAGGAAGTGATAAGATGATGCAGCCTTAAATCTAACAGCAAACTCTTAATGCAAATTACAGATGGCCTTAGGCAAGTGATAAGACAAATGATCCAATCCTTGCTGGGTATTTGTAATTAGTATTATTTTATTTTTTAACTGTTTTTAATTTAAATTTAATTAATTAACATATAGTGTATTATTAATTTCAGGGGTAGAGTTTGGTGATTCATCAGTCTTATGTAATACCCAGTACTCATTACATCATGTGCTCTCCTTAATATCTATCACCCAGTTACCCATCCCCCCACCTCCTCTCCTGCAACCCTCAGTTTGTTTTCTATGATTAAGAGTCTCTTACGGTTTATCTCTCTCTCTGATTTCATCTTGTTTCATTTTTTTCCTCCATTCCCCTATGATCCCATTTTATTTCTTAAACTCCACATATGAGTGAGATCATATAATTATCTTTCTCTGATTGACCTATTTTGGTTAGCATAATAACTCTAGTTCCATCAACTTTGTTGCAAATAGCAAGATTTCATTTTTTTGTGAAAAAAATGTGAGTGTATATATATATACACACATATATACGTATATGTGTATATATATATACACATATACGTATATGTGTGTATATATATACACACCACATTTTCTTTACCCATTCATCTGTTGATGGCCATCTGGGCTCTTTTTGCAGACATTGTTGCTATAAACACTGGGGAGCAGGTGTCCCTTCAGACAACTACATTTGTATCTTTGGGGTAAATACTCAGTAGTACAATTTCTGGGTCATAGGGTAGCTCTATTTTCAACTTTTTGAGGAACCTCCATACTGTTTCCAGAGTGGTTGCCCCAGCTTGCATTCCCACCAACAGTGCAGGAGGGTTCCCCTCTCTCTCTATCCTCACCAACATCTGCCATCTCCTGACTTGTTAATTTTAGCCATTCTGACTGGTGTGAAGTGGTATATCATTGTGGTTTTGATTTGTATTTCCCTGATGCTAAATGATGTTGAGAATTTTTTCATTTGTCTGTTGGCCATTTTTATGTCTTCTTTGGAGAAATGTCTTTTTATGTCTTCTTCCAGTTTCTTGACTGGGTTATTTGTTCTTTGGGTGTTGAGTTTGATAAGTTCTTTACAGATTTTGGATACTGGCCCTTTATCTAATAAGACATTTGCAAATGTCCTCTCCCATTCTGTTGGTTGTCTTTGGTTTTGCCAACTGTTTCCTTTGCTGTGCAAAAAGCTTTTTATGGGGCATCTGGGTGGCTCAGTCATTAAGCGTCTGCCTTTAGCTCAGGTCATGATCCCAGGGGCCTGGGATGGACCCCCTCATCGGGCTCCCTGCTCAGTGGAAAGCCTGCTTCTTCCTCTCTCACTCCCTCTGCTGGTGTTCCCTCTCTCACTGTCTCTCTCTCTCTCTGTCAAATAAATAAATAAATAAGTAATCTTTAAAACAAACAAACAAACAAAAAGCTTTTTATCTTGATGAAGTTCCAACAGTTCATTTTTGCCTTTGTTTCCCTTGCTTTTGGAGAAGTGTACAGCCAGAAGTTGTTGTGGCAGAGGTCAAAGAGGTTGCTGCCTGTGTTCTCCTTTAGGATTTTGATGGATTCCTGTCTCACATTGAGGTCTTTCCGTCATTTTGAGTCTATTTATGGTATGGTGTAAAAAAATAGTCTAGTTTCATTCTGGACCATTCATTCATGTGGCTGTCCAATTTTCCCAAAAGAATGTTGAAAAGTAAACCAAAGCTGATGGCATCACAATTCCAGACTTCAAGCTCTATTACAAAGCTGTAATAACCCAGACAGTATGGTACCGACACAAAGTCACATAGATCAATGGAACAGAAAGAGAGCCCAGAAATGGATCCTCAACTCTATGGTCAATTAGTCTTCCACAAAGCAGGTAAGAATATACAATAGAAAAGACTCTCTCTTCAACAAATGATAATTAGTATTATTTTAAAGAGTTCAGGCTACTGCCAAGGGAAGAGCAATTTGAATTTTTATTGGGATAAATTCAGATGTAATAATCTTGGACACTGAGAAACACAAGGGTGAACTTGACTTTGAAGTGGTAAGTGGTAATGGGTTGGAAGTCAAGATTTCATGAGCCATTTTGTCAGACTAATTTATAATTAATTAGTTTCCATATGGATTTAAATACTTTTACCAAGGGAAGAACAAGCTGAATCTATCTGAAAATCAAAAGATTCAGAAAGATGTAGGATAGGGACAGCAATGAAAATCTTTGTAGGAGAAGAGAAGTCAGCTTGGAGAGAAGGTCAGTCTTGTTAAAGCCAGTAAGGAATTGAAATCTAAGCCTTACCTTTGGGGCACATGGGGATCCTTAGATAAAGCATCATGTATTTTGATATTGATGTGTACAGAATGGTGTTGAACTTTCTAGGGAAATTTTTTAAAGTTATGGAAAAAGATGCAAGTCCAGGTGGGAAGAGAAGGTATAAACAGTGATTCTTCTGTCCAGCACCAATTCCTGAAACCTGATGAATGTTGCAATCACACGCATCTGCTCTTTTTCAGTTATTCAATGGAAAACATCATTTACTTCGGTTCACTTAAATGGTGTTACACTTACAATTCTGTACTTATGATGACCCTGAAATTTGCTGTGTTGTCAGAAATCATGGTTACATGTGTTGTGTGTCCAGCCTCAGGGAGACAACTGAAACTATTTTCCGTTTTCAATGTGCCATTCCACTAATAGCCTGGGGTATATTTCTCAACCATGCTTCTCATTATTTTGGTGTGTAAAAATAGAAGCTAGGGAAAAAAAAAAAAAAAAGAACAGGGTCTGGTACGTGACATGTTTCTGAGTTCTGACACAGCATTCATTTCAGTAATTCATGGCAATCAGAGAGAGAAGCAACGAAAAGCAAAAGGAAGCTCTGGGGTAGTTTTAATTGCTCCCCCTAATTGGAGAGGACTTTCCTGGGCATTACAGCTAAAGAACAAGGCCAAAGAGACTCATTGGTTGCACCACACAGAAGTCCACAGAACAACAAAGAATAGAATTCTTAGGTGTGGTGTTATAAAGATGTTTTTGTTTATTTGTCAGAGAAAGAGAGAGAAAGAGCACAAGCAGGGGGAGCAGCAGGCAAAGAGGGTAGCAAGCTCCCTGCTGAACAAGGAACCCAATGCAGGATTCGAATCCAGGACCCCAGGATCATGACCTGAGCCAAAGGCAGCTGCCTAACAGACTGAGCCACCCGGGCACCCCTGGCATAGTGTTATAAACAGCAGGCAGAGATCAGGTCTTCCTACCGAGTTTGAGGATCCCAGGTAGGCATGCACTGGATACCCACTGAGATGCTGAACAGTGCATAAGTGCCATCAGAGACTTGGAGTGGAGCTTCTAGATGTGGCCCATGGCAGTCATCTTTTACCAAGGGAACCTGCTGAACAGCCTCCAAATCTCTACTATAGATTTCACCTGGTTTGAAATGTAGAACTGGAATCACTGAAAGCATTTTCTAAATTTTCCCGGAGACTTAAGTCTCAACAAGGAAGTTACCACTCCCTAAAGGAAGTTTTGACAACTTGTGAAGAGTATTTTGTTTGTCATAATGATCTGGGGGAGAGGTGTCAGGAGCTAAAGGTTTTTAATGGGAAAAGGCAAAGTACGTCAGACATTCTGAAATGTCTGGGATGGTCCTTCACAATGAAGAATTATTCTGCACTTCAAAAAATTCAAAAATCTCTCTCAGCTAATTAATTATGTGAAAAGGCTATTGAATATTATGTGACACAAAACACACTCTGTATTCAAACATAAAGTATTTATTTCAGAATTTTAAATATACAATAAAATATCTGGGGTAGGGGTTTGCCTGGTGGCGTAGTAGGTTCATGATCCCAGGGTCCTGGAACCGAGCCACTCCCCTTCCCCAACCCCAGTCAGGCTTCCTGCTTTGCAGGGAGCCTGCTTCTCCCTCTGCCTCTCCACTCTGCTCTTGTGCTCTCTCTCGCCCTCAAATAAATAAATAAATAAAATCTTAAAAAAAAAAAAAAGTCTGGGGTAGGATACTACAATATGTACAATATACATTTTAAGAAGACATGGTTTGTTATTTTTTAAAAGTACAAGGAATTAGTGCTCATTCATTTCAAGAAATTGAATTCTGAATATCAAAAAAATTATGGTACTTAAGTTTTCAGTAAAACATTCCTGTGCCACTCTACATCTGTAGCTGGCTTTCATGACTCTATGTGTGTAAGTGTGTGTTTGTGTGTGTGTGTGTGTGTGTGTGTGTAGACATAATTTCTTAGGTCTTCTAGTATACTTATACCTAAGCATTTCTAAATAAAAACATTTTGTTATAAATTACATTATCTTTTCTTTCCTTTATGGTAAAGTTAATGTGTTGCATTTTAAAATTATGTGTGTGGTAAATGAGATAAATAAATAAATAAATAAATAAGGTAAATATTATAAAATATTTGCTATTAAAAGGGGGACTTCTGTTCTGAGATACTTGGCAACTCTTTTCCTAGAAGACTGCATGCATTTAACCAAACCATATGATCAACTCTGCTCCCATCCTCACTGATCTCCCCTGTCACGGGGAGCGGGGGGCACCCACCAGAAGAAACATCCTGCTGAGTGCTCTTAAAGTTGCTCTTTGTACTTCCTAGTTCTCTGAAAGTGCTAGCAAGGACACTTAGTAGGATGTTTTGTTAACTCACATTATGCTGGTGATGGGCAGGATAGGTCTCTTTTCTCCCCTTTTTTCAACCATTTTTTCCATATTATTTCCTTTGAACTCTCCAATTATGTATCTGACTTTTTTTAGTAATATCAACAGCCAGTGAATTCATTTGTCTCTCATTGATGATTCCCGATTATAAAATGATACCATTTCCCCTTCTGTTTATACTGATGTTTCACAATTAATTAGAAATTGATAAAATTGATGTAAAGTTTCCCATAAAATTAGAAAATAAATGAAGCTCTGGGAGAGATACAGTAATCCCTGATCATCATGTTTAATAATACATGAATTATTTCCTACAGTGTTTCTGTGGGAAGCTCTGTTTTTGTTCCTAACCGAATCAGTAATATATTATCTCATGCAATAGGGTCTTGTAGGAACATAATTGTGTTTGTGTCACTCTGTGTAATTTTTAATAGAGGCCCATATAAAAATGCTTTTAGACACATACTCTAAAGACTTGCTAGATCTGATAGCTTCCTTTCCATCTTCCTTTTTTTTTTCTCTATTTCTCTCTGTGTCTCTCTCTTCTTTTGTAATTTGAAAGTTGGCCTACTTTAAAGCAGTTCTGTTAATGCAACAGTGGTTTGGAAACAGTGTATTAAAAAAGACTGCTTTAAAGGAGCCACTCAAGAAATCATTAGCAGCTTATATAAAAAAGAAAATAGCATATAAAGTAGACTTTTATGCTAAGATCTGATATTCACAACTGAGAGAAAAGGGGTGGGGGGAGTCTTTCTTCATTAGCAGCATGACCATAGCACTTAGGGATTTCACTCCCTCACATCCATTATTTCATCTATTGTCCTAATTTAATTTTCCATGATTTTTCTGACAGTGAAGGTTGGCAACTCTTAAGTACAGTACAAAAGGTTTGCAGCACTCGTGTTAATAATTACACAAGCTGTTGAAGCTTTTTACTGAAGGGTGTATTGTCAAAAATATCAAATTTAGACAAAAGCAGAAGCTACAGATGTGAGTGGAACTGGAATCCCTGAGTGCCTTTGTTTTTTATCCACAGACAGAAGCCACCTCGTGAGGTCTAAATGTTAATAAAGCATTCATACCATTGGGAGCCTTTTGAGAGCTCTAAACAGGAGAACAAGATCTTTGGAGAACTGCCATCAAATTGTTGCCGCTATTGTCTTTGCTGTCACTTTCCAGGGTCCTTTTGACAATATGAAACTATGATTTCTATAATCTTTCTTAGCCAAATCAATTAGTTTTCTAATGTGCGTATTCACCAGTTTTAGAACACCTGATCCAAAAATATGGCTTCCTAATTGTGGAAAAATGCAAACTTTAGTCCATTAGCCTTCTACATTTTCTTTAAGGGTACAGTGATTTGCCCTCATTTTATCCTTTCTTTGTTACAGGAAAACAAATTCCCCACAGCATGAAACTGCCTTATACCACCCATGATTTATGCATTACTAGTTTTTCATATCTGAATCCCAGACTTTCTGAGCAAACAACGTGGCCAGAAGTTGTTATGAGGAACCCTCCAATATCCATGCCTATCAAATATTGACCATATACTAAAGGAACAATACTGTTTATTTAGTACCAAACCTTCTCAACTATAGGAAGACCCTTTTGTGAAAAATAATATATAAATACATTTAGAAGAGATACCTATATGCAGCAATGCTATAGAGATACTTGGTATAAAACCAACACATTTTTATTCTCACAAACAATCTTACCTTTCCCCACCTATTGTGTAATATTGTTGTAAAGAGTTGGCTTTGCAGAAATTCTCATCTTTGGATTGTAATTAGATTTCCTGAGTCAACTGAGAAATAATAGAAGTTATTGTAGAGAGAAAATTTTTTAATTTCAAAGTCTTCAAGAACAAAGCTTACTATAAGTTATTATTTGAAAACTATGCGCATACGACATGTTTCTTCCCCACAGGAAGGAGCGTGGTGTCCTTATGATGGCTCCTGAAAGGTTAGCCTACACGACAGGATTGGAGAAGACGATACCAGGTGAAGGCTGTACTGGATCCCTGCAAAGGGTCTTAACACTGGCCACTAGCCCCTGTCCCTCCATATAGGTTGAAACGGAAGTTAGGTAGAGAGAAATTTGGTCTCATTTGTATTTTTGGAGCTCATGAAGGTAGCCATTAGAACAGAAGTGAGAACAAAATGTGCAGGCAGGAAGAAGATCTGAGACAAGGATCCTATTTCCAAGTAGACTAGAGTAGACATTGAATTAACATCTCAATTCTTGTGTCACCTTTAAGTAGTTGAGAATCGAATGGGTGGTCCTGACTAGGGTTCCACTGAAGACTGAGTAGAGGTCTTCCTATAAGACAGCAAGCTGTCTGGGCAGATCTAAGCCATAGTTAGAGGAAGAATACAGTGGAGTATCTGGTTTAAGCATCGCTGGAGGGGTGTGGAAAAAAGCCTAAAAGCATCACAGCAGAGTGTTAATTAACTGCATGCATTTAAGACAGTGACTGTGTGACTTTTTCCAACCACACTTCTTAGGAGCTGTGTGACTTTGGGCAGATTACAGAACCTCACTGAACTTCCATTCCATCATCTATATGAGATTATTAATAGTGCCTTCCTTTCAGGGCTGTTACTAAACTAAATCAGTTATAACTGTAAGACACTTAGAATACTATCTGGTACTTGATAAACGTTATATGCGTGCTTGTTAAATAAGTAGAGTCAGCAGGGGGTGATGGTCAAGTTCCTTGTGAGTAATCACAGTGTTTCTCCTTGCAAGGGCACAATCAACTATACTAGCCACAAGCACTTACTAACGATGCTTATAGGACAGGGACCAATGCCCAAATGCCCAAAGCAAGGTGAGATGAGCTTTCCTCCACAATCCAGGGAAGAAGGCAGGAGGCAACATATAGACCAGAGATCCCTTCAATGCCAATGAGTTTGTATAAACTTCTTTCTATATCAACATGTCACGCAAGGAAAGATAAAAAAGAAGTCTATTTGAAAGAAGTCATAAAAAACTGGGCATTTACCCTAAAGAAAAATAGTAACAAGTTTTCTAAACTCTTTTTTTTTTTCTTTTTTTTTAAATCACACCAGGGACATTTGTGGATAAAATGAGAGATAAGATTAATTACAAGGAGGGGTGCCTGAGTGGTTCAGTGGGTTAAGCATTTGCCTGCAGCTCAGGTCATGATCCCGGGGTCATGGCTGAGCCCTGCATTGGGCTCCCAGCTCAGCTGGAGTCTGTTTCCCCCTCTCCCTCTGTGTGCTGCTTCCCTTGTTTGTGCTCATCTCTCTCTCTGTCAAATGAAAAAATAAAATCTTTTTTAAAAAAGAGGTTAATTAAGGTGGAAAAACCACTTTAATTATTTTGTTTTTTCATTGAATTATATTTGGTAGATCTAAATCATTGTGTTAAATTCAGACCCCACAAAAATATCTTTTTGCTTCTCTATTTCTTATCTTGTTTTAGTCAATAAATATTAAAAGTACAAATACTATCATCAGTCAAATCAGGGCAAGTTTTTTTTTTTTTTTCTTTGACAAAATGTGATCTGGACTTTTGAAATGTTTGAGACTTACACCTTGGACTTACTGCTTCACCCTAGTCTCATCTCTATCAAACAAGTTGACCTACATCCATTTCACGACTTTTCATTTTGATTTCAAACTGAATATGAAATCTCTAATAGCAAGAATCTTAGAAACTTTATTTTATTTTTTTAAGTTTTTTTTTAAAGATTTCATTTATTTATTTGACAGACAGGGATCACAAGTAGGCAGAGAGGCATGCAGAGAGAGAGAGAAAGGAGGAAGCAGGCTCCCTGCCGAGCAGAGAGCCCGATGCGGGGCTCGATCCCAGGACCCTGGGATCATGACCTGAGCTGAAGGCAGAGGCTTGACCCACTGAGCCACCCAGGTGCCCCAGAATCTTAGAAACTTTAAAGAAAATATTTTAGAGAAGGGGGAAGAGACAGCATAAGTAAAATTTAAGTAACATCACAAGTGTTATAGATCTACAATATCTTTATATTTTTAGATAGATTGGGACAATTATAGTTTTCTATGGTTGTTCATACTCAGTTTTTTGATAACTTGAATCAGTATTGATGAAATAGTTAAAAAGATACTATATAAAGTTCCCTAGAACATGTTCTTGAATTTAATATAAAGTATGGAACATCCACTTTGATTTTATAATTTCTGAAAGTATTAAAATACTTCTATTTTAGAATTTTATATTAATTGAACATAGTTATGCATCTTTTAAAATTATTTCAATAAATATACTTTTGTGTCTGCATAAATAGGAGAGAAATTCATGCAAAATCTAAACAGTTTTAGGTAAAGTTTAATTTTAGTAAAAGAACAAATTAATTAAGTCATGTTTATATTATTGAAAATGATGATCATTATTTGATTTGAAGTAATGTATTAATCCACTTCAGCTACTCACGTTAGGAAGAAAGGATATTATTGGAAATCCACAATGTATACAAATCTCCACCCATTTCAGTAAGGCAAAGGGACTTATTAAAAACTAACAAATTAACATTCTTTACCAAAAAACCCTCTTTTTAAAAAAATATTTTTGTTCATAGCGTATTATAGTTTTCACAGCATCTGTACCTACCTCATGAAACTCCTAAAAGTGAGGTTGTATACCTCACTTTCTCCTAGGGTAGTAACACTTTGAAGCGACCAAAGCAAATAATAAGAGAACAAGGTAGAAACAGAGTGATTGAGTAACTTGTTCAAGGTCATCCAGATAATTAATGGTAAAGACTAGAATAGAAACACAAATCTTTAGGCTAAAGTAACATACATGTAATTGGCTAGAAGATAGTTAACTAGGAAAAACACAATGAGGAAGCAAGCAGAGGGCTTTTAACCCCAGTTTATGCAGCTGTGGCCTTTGATAGTGAATCTCAGGAATGACAAAAGCAGACTGCACATCATCTTCACCCTCTTAAACCAGGCTAGTTTTCTCTCCTTTTCATTGCAGTAATAGCAGGCTTTCCAAGGAGATGCAATCTTTATTTAAAGAATTTTGTAGAAAGCGTCGGCAGACAAGACACATTCAAAAGGAATACTTAGACTCACCTCCAGCATTTCTATAGGACATAAAATAAGACAGTGAACAACCAGAAGGAGGAATATAGTCTCTGAAATCTATGTAATAGTATTAAGTGTTTTTCTATTTTAGAACGCAATATTTGGACAATTTCGAGATGGTTCCACAGTATAACGGGTGTACTGGGTCAGCACAAGAGGTCTGCAGCATCAGAGAGAGATGTGACCCCATGGAGACTGCAGCCCTGTTTTATACCATGTGCTCAGTACCAGGAATCTGAAAATGCCTACTCATGTGGCCCCGAGTCTGTTTTCAGGGCTTGTGCAAGCCTGTTTCCCAATTCAGTCCTCCAGAATGTAGACCTGAAAGTCACGGGATAACCCAAAGGGGTCTTTCTCTGGGGAAAGGATATTGGATAGAATTTGGAGTCCATATGTGTATGCTTGAAGTCTTCCATCATCTAGGATGAAATCAAACATGGAATAAGATCTCCTTGAGTTGTTGGGTTCCAGGATGGAACTCCAAAAATTACTGGAATTTCAATCTTTTTATGACTTGGTCTTCCATGTCATTATGAAGGAAAATTTCCAGGACAGAAGGCTGGATATATTGTATTTAATAGTTCTGTACCTTGATTTAAAACATTTAAATATTTACACACTGGGTGAGTATACAGCCCTCCCACTTGGCCTGTGGCACCTGCTTGCGGTGCAATTGCTCCTTCCTCATCTCATCCTTCTTTCAACACAGACTCACCTCTTGCTGGATAAATACACTTAATTAAAAATAACTAGCCGAAAACCTGATAAGAGCGTTACTAAAATAACATTTTGACACCCTCCCCCCCATTAAAGTGCTATATTCACACTCCTTAATGGCGGACAAAAGGTATACCTGAAACTCTCCTATCTGTCAACTCTGTCTGTCTCTCATCTTCCATGCCTTTACACGTATTGCTCCTTTACCTGGAACCTCTTTCCTATTTCCTCAGACTGAATAGTTCTTATTCATCCTTTAAGATTCAGCTCTTGTGGGCACCTGAGTGGCTCAGTCGGTTAAGCATCTGCCTTCAGCTCAGGTCATGATCCCACAGTCCTGGGGTGGAGCCCCACATCAGGCTCTCTGCTCAGCAGGGAGCCTGCTCCCCCATCTCTCTCTCTGCCTGCCTCTCTGCCTACTTGTGATTTGTCTGTCAAATAAATAAATAAAATCTTAAAAAAAAAAAAAAAGATTCAGCTCTTGTCTTCTCTCTTCTGTGAAGCTTTCTTTGGTCCCCCACACTGAGTTAGGTGGCTGTTTCTGTGCTCCTACCTGTGCATACTTACATTGGCATTCCCAACTCTTCTTGATTTCTTTGTCTGTCAATTCTAAAAGCTAAGCAGCTGGAGATTAGTGGTTGTGTTATTTTACTTTATTCATGAAACCATCTACAAACATTTGTTCAGATCTGCTCCAGTCCATATACCATGCAAGTCACTAGCTATGAGATGATGAAATACATGGGCCTTGTCAGCAAGGATACAACAGTAAAGCAAGGTTACAGTCACTGCACTCGGTGACCAGGGCTTAGATGGGGTTAAGATAGGTGGTCCCAGCAACTCGGAGGAAGGCCACACATTTCAGTCAGAGAAAGCACGCTGCGGAAAGTGGGTCTGGGCTGACACCTGTGTGGGATGAGTGCCCTATAGACCCAATGGTGTTGCATAGTATGCATACAGGAATGCCTTCATAATCACTACATTGGCACTAATCCAAGAATGTAACAAATCTGGTGTGTCCTGGTGTGGACTGTAGAAGTACTAGAAGCAAACAAGGTAGAGTCAGAGGGATGAAAGAGGAGGTTTTAATCAGAATCACGACAAAGTCACTGTCCAGCCACTCTAAGCTGAGAAGGCATAATTAATAGAGTCAGTGTAGGGGTTTAGAAAATGTATAGACTATTTATCTAAGCATTCTAGAGATGAGTTAGAGTCTTCATGACCTATTGCAGTATTTATTCTTATTTTAAAAGGACTGAGCTTATAAATGAATATATATATATAAGCATTATATATATATAAGCATGATATATACACACACACACACACACATATATATTTCTTTTACACTGTATAAGCCATGTTACTTAACACAAACTAAGTACTTCATTTCAACTTTTTGGTTCATAGGAATGGCAGTTTATCCTTTCCTTGTCTCTGGAATATGATGAAACACGTATGCTAGAAAAGAATAATCTAATAATACAGTAATTATGAGTGAATGCTGCTTTAATCAGTCACACATTGGAATAAATTATCAGTTCCTAATGTCTATCTATACATAGATTTATGATAGCTGTGTAGTACTATTTAAAATTTATTCCATATGATATGTTCAGGTTTTCTCAACTATTTCTTCATTCTGTTTATAATGTATCAATTTAAAAATATCAGTTATTATTAAGAGATGGATGTTTATTAGTTTAATACAGGTTTGCAGTCTGAATTCCCTCCCTCCCTTCCCTTTCTTTCTTTCTTTCTTTCCTTTCTTTCTTTTTCTTTTACCTCTTTCTTTCCCTCCCTCCTTCCTCCCTCCTTCTCTCCCACCTTTCCTCCTTCCCTTCCTTCCTCCCTTCCTTCTGTCCTTCCTTCCTTCCAGAGATCAATAGATAGAAACCCATACTGAATGAAGCAAAAAACGTGCCCATTCTTGTTTAAATGTGTCATGGTTAACATGGTTTCCTCCTTTTCTGAGCAAATCACAGTTTGGGAATACATGAAACTAGCCCTTAAGAAATCTTTAAACAAATATAATTGTATCTATTAAAATTCATACCATGAGAATAAGGCTTTGTCTACTTGACCATTGCTGATTTCAGTAATGCCATTTCCCAAAGCAATTGTAATAATAAGTACACTGGTGAATTATATTGAATAGTCTAGATTTAATGAATTAGTTCAGGTCATGCTACTTCAGGCCATAGAATAGACTTAAGGGAAATATTTCATAAATTTATAAAAGATAATCTTTATGAAAAACCTTTTTCTATGTAATCAGTAAAACTTTCTGAAGTACATATTGAAGGGGGATAAAAACCTAAAAGTTGTTACAAAATATAATTTATTTAAAATTATTTTTGGAATTGTTTCAAATATCAATTACATTTAACAAAAGTTACAATTAATATCTCTGATCAAATAAAAAAAATAGATGTAAATAGTTTTGAAATATGTAAATGCTATTGTTAATTTCTAATCCTTTTTTCATCAGATATGTAACTTTATTCCTTCCAAAAGTGTTAACAACAACATATTTTTATAGCAAGAAACTTCTTGACAGAGATTTAGTACATGGTAAACTGGACATTAAAATTAGACATATAGATATATAATTAAATGTCATGTATATATTTAACAGATAAATTGCAATTAAAAAAAAGAGAGATGGAACCAGAAGCCATAACATAAAAAAGATGAGATTTACCAATCCGTCATAATGTGTGACTTTATTTGAACCTTTGATAAAATAAATAATCTTTAAAGCATTATAAAATTTGTGAGACACTTAAAATTTTGAAGATGTAATTAAAGATAATTGTTAAATTCTTTAGATGTGATAATGGTATTGTTAGTATATAATAAAAATAGAGCCCTTATATTTTAGAGCTATACAATGAAATACTTAAAAGAATGTTAGTTTGGGATTTGTTTAAAAATAATATAAGGAGGAGGGGATGGAATACAAAAATGGATGAAATTATATCGACCAGGGGTTAATAACTTTTAGCATGAGATGATAGGTTTATGGAAGTTTATTGTTCTAGTCTGGATATATTGGAGATTTTCCTAACAAAGCAAAAAGGAAAGGTGCTTGTTGCCATAACATAGATTACTGACTTTCTGTGAAATAGCTATCCAGCAGTATAAATTTGTTGGTAGTCTCACGTCTTTCATTAACTGAAAGACTAAATAAGAAATGCTTATCTCGATCTGTTCTCTCACCAAAATAAAAAAGAAAAGCAAACAGAGACTCAAGACAATAGCTCTCATTATTTTCGTGTCTTTTATGTGCCAGGAACTATATTGAATGTGGAAACCAAATTTTCTGATTTAATTCTCACAATTATCCTACAGTAGATATTAGTAACTTCATTTTACACATAAGAAAACATTTTACACATAAGAAAACTACTTCCCAGGTATTGGGAAAGCCAACATTAACATCCAAGTATGTTCAGTACCAATGTGATCCAAACACTAAGTGCTTTCATCCAAAGCGCTAAGATGGTACCTTAACATTCAAGGATCATGTAATCGAAGTACATAAATGCTAACTAAATCAATATCTGCAAAATCAGCTGAATAAATGAAAGATATTAATTTGTATTTTGTATAGGAAATGGAAACACCAGGAATTTCAAGTATACAGAGAATTAATACGGTGTTTTGAAGATTATTAGAAGGGCTGTGGACATAGGAGGAGTCAAAAGACGACTACTGCGCTACTGATTTCAAGGGTACAAGAGCATAGTTGGTGTTGTGGACTGAAAAAATGCTCCTTAAAAAATGTCCATATCCTAATACCTGGAACCTGCTAATAAGTTATTTTAAAAGCAAAAGGGATTTTGTACATTTGATTACATTGAGGATTATCTTGTATTATCTGAGTTGGTCCAATATGATCACACCAGTCCTTAAAAGAAGGAAGGAAGATCAGAGTCAAAGAAAGTGATAGGATGGCGTCAGGAAATGTGGCCACACACTGGAACTAAGAACCAAGGAGTGTTGGCTGGAAGGGACAAGGAAACAGATCCTCTCCCTAGAGCTCCCAGAAAGAATGTAGCCCTGTTGACCTGTTTTGGACTTCTTGTCTACAAAGCTGTGAGATAATAAATATCATGTTATTTAAAGACACCAGTTGTATGGCGAATTGTCACAGCAGCAATAAGAAATTAATACAGCTGGAATCCAGATGCTGCTGCCTGCTGTTGCCACAGTCACTTGTAGCCAAGAACTAGTGACTGTATTCTGGAATCCTGAAACTGACCTCAAGCAAGAACATATCTCCGGTCTTGGATGGCAGTAGCAATCATGGCAAGCAGATGAACTCTCCCTGACACCTTCCGAATAATTCACATATGGTACTCTAGCTACAAAGGTCAGTAGGAATGTAGTTGTAAATTTTACAATTATTTTGGTACATCAAGATACAAAAAAGGAAGTAAGAATGGATATTGAGGGCCAATCAATTCTCTTCAGCACACACAATTACCCTATTTACCTGAATACTCCTGAAACTTAACATAGTTAACTTTCTTTGGTAAAACAGATGTCCTTTTGTATTTCTGAAATTTCAAAAACGCTCACTAAATATATTAATATTTAAGCAATTTTTGCCATATTTTCTGAAGACTACACTTAAAATCTACACATTTTGCTTCCACTTGAAAAAAATTCCTTTTTTTGAGTAGAAGTCTCCATAATTTGAATTATTGTCTCATTGTTTTATGCAATAGCCAAATTGAACCTGGCTCTCTAATCGTGATTTGTATTGCTCTTTACTATATGTACTCACATTCAAATTTTACGGCCTACTCTATTTTATAGCCTACTGTGTAATAGTTCAGCCCTTAATTAATGTGTTTTCATAGCAAGATTCAACAAAAGACTTAATATGGACTTTAAAATTTAGACAGATATTAACATTTTAGTGGTATCTTAATGTCTGCATGTAAATAGTCATTTAATGAACACAGTAGTAAATTCAGGATAATATAAATTATAAGAGTTTTTATTGGAAATTATAAAAATTACGATGTTTTCATCTTTCTTCAGTTGTGACACATTTTACAATGAGTACCTTGTTGTCTCAGAATTAAAGAACACAAATAATTTATGAGTTTTGTTCTAAAATATTTATGCTATAACAAAGAAAGAAACTGGAAATAAGCATCAGGCAGACATTTTTAAACATTATAAAACACGATCCTCCAGTGCATCAACTGTTTGACAGATTGTTACATATAAGAATTATATTAGCAACATTATTTTATTTATTTATTTTTTTAAAAGATTTTTATTTATTTATTTGACAGACAGAGATCACAGATAGGCAGAGAGGCAGGCAGAGAGAGAGGAAGGGAAGCAGGCTCCCTGCTGAGCAGAGAGCCCGATGCGGGGCTCGATCTCAGGACCCTGGGATCATGACCTGAGCTGAAGGCAGAGGCTTTAACCCACTGAGCCACCCAGGCACCGCCAGCAACATTATTTTAAATCAATTTCTTTTAGTATTACAAGCATTTTTATACAAATATTTGAATTTTTTTTTATTTTTGAACAATGATTTGAATATTCCTTTTTTTTTTTTTTTTTGGTTACACGGGAAATAAGAGAAAATTATAAGTCCACTACATTTCTATATTTGAATTTATCTTCTCTAAAATACCTCCATAAACCAGTAAGAATCATTCACATAATTCTTAGCAGTTAAGCTGATAGGTGAATCACATAAAGGACTCAAATATGTAAAAATTTTCTGGTAAGCCTGAAGCTATTTCTCATATAGATTACTAAAATTACTCTTAAGATAACTTTTTGTTCTCCTTGTTGTAATTGTGGTAGGTGTGTTTTTCTACTTAAATCACTCATATTTCTTTTTAATAAGTTTGATTTAAATATAAAACAGTTGAAGACTGTTAATTAGTCAGTAATTAAAATATGAAATAGTATTTAATTTTTCTTGTAGTACTAAACATTCAGCAGGAAATATATATGCTATAAGACTTACATAACATGGGACATACAAACTTACTGACATGAAGATTTATTTGTATTTTTCAAGTTATCAGGATAGCCCAGTGTGGTTCGTAGCCACTGGAGATAGTGGACTCGTAAAGAGCACTTGCAGGCTCATTCCTGCACACAGCACGGTGATTTGGGAACGTGGCACCAAGGCATCGGGATCACTGTCACAACTTCCTGAATGGTTTCCTTTGCTATCATCCATTTTATGCTCTATCATGCTGTTGGTGTGATTGCCTACAATCTACAGCTGATAACATCAGTCTCTAACTTCAATTATCATTAAATTGAGGCTGACTTTATAAATTTGAGGGGCTTATACAAAGACAAACTAGCCTTTGTCATATTCTGTCTCTCCACATGTTCCTTCATGCCTCTGATGTTTTTACCCATGATGCTCTCTGCGCCTGGAAAAAGTATCTCCATCCTGCTTGGCTCCTGTGCATATTTCAACACTTGACTCATGTGTCATCTTGTCTGGGAACCTTTCCAGCCCTCATCAAGACAGAGAGATTTGCCCTTGTTCTGTGTGCACAGTATCACCCACTGGGGTTTGAGGTGTGAAAATAGTGTGTCAAAAGAAATCTTACTTTGAGGAAATATTCATAAGGTTCAAGGCTGGCTTCATATTTCTGGGCATCTCAGTTCCTTAGAATAGCCCTAAAGAAATAGTTTTTCCTCTGTGGATGAAACGCTTCTCCCCGCCATGTCAGTGGCTGAGCTTTGATCAACATTTATTATAGCAAACATGAGCCAATCTCTATGGTCATTCTTGTTTTGGCAGGTAGAAGAGGTGGGATTGAAACTGGAAGTAGCCAAGCCAGGAAGACCTTTCTCCATGAACAGGGAATGGGGATAATATATATATATATATATATATATATGATAGGTGGTTTTTTTTTCCCTCTTTATTTGTTTATTTATCTGGCCTGCATCTCTAATCTCTAAACTCAGGAGAGTTTGGCTACTATGTTTTTTTGTTTTTGTTTTTGTTTTTGTTTTTTATTTGGGGAGGGGGTAAGTATATATTTCCAAAATTTGCTCTTTTAACCTTCTTACTTATCTTATCTGGTTTTCTTTATTTTTACTATGGATTTGAATTACCACCTGGTATCATTTCCTTATTCCAACATAGTTTTGACTCCAGGCAATCATGTTATACTATTATTATCAAATATATTACTTTTCTACATGTGTTAGGTCTAATGCTACAATTACATACACATTGTTTTACACTATAGATTATAAAATAAGTTCAGAAAAGGAAATAAAAGTGTCCATATGTACTGTCTTTTATAATTAAACAATTATCTTTGTTGGTGCTGCTTGTTATTTTTTGTATGTGGATTTTTCAGGAGTGATTTGCTTTTAACCTGAGGAACTTCGATTATTATTTCTTTCAAGCCAGATCCTCTAGCAGCAAATTCTCTCAACTTTTTTTTTTTTTAAAGATTTTATTTACTTATTTGACAGAGAGAGAGAGAGAGAGAGATCACAAGTAGGCAAAGAGGCAGGCAGAGAGAGGGAGGGAAGCAGGCTCCCTGATGAGCAGAAAGCCTGATGCAGGGCTTGATCCCAGGACCCTGAGATCATGACTGGAGCTGAAGGCAGAGGCTTAACCCACTGAGCCACCCAGGTACCCCTCAACTTTTTTTTTTTTTTTTTCAATAATAATCTCTACACCCAGAGTGTGGGGCTCAAACCTACAACCCTGTGTTCGAGTTGTTTGCTCTACTGACTGAGCCAGCCCCATTTTAGCTTTTATTTGCTGGGAATTTTATGGTTTTTGACTTCATTTTTGTAGGAAAATTTTGACAAATACAGGATTCATGGTAGAGAGTGTTTTTCCAGCACTTTATCGTCTCACTGCCTTCCTGTGTTGTTTTTTTATGAGAATTTGGTTATTTTTAATTGGGACTGTTTCACATGATGTGTCATTTTGTCTTGCTGCTTTCAAAAGCTTTTTTGTCTTTGGATTTCAACATTTTTAATTTGATCTGAGTATGAGTGTCTTGTGTTTACCATATTAGAGATGGTGGTATTTCTTGGTTGTGTAGATTAATATTTTTCATCAAATTTGAGAAGTTTCTAACCATTAATCTCTAATTCTTTTTTACTCATTTCTCTCCTTACCTGATATTCACATGGCATGTATGATTATATGCTTAATGGTGACTCTCATTATGCTTAGAACCTGTTCATTTTTCCTCATAATTATTTTTTCTTCTGTACTTTGGATTGACTAATCTCTAGCAATCTAAAAGTTTCCCATTTTTTTCTTTGTCATTCAAATCTATTGTTGAGCCTCTCTGGTAAAGTTTTTACTTCAATTTCAACTCTAGAATTATCATTGAGTTCTTTTTTATAATTTCTATCTTTTCATTGATATATTGGAGGTTCCAACCATCCAAATTCTTGGGTTTGATTATTTTGCTAGAGCTGCTCATAGTACCCATTTCACTGGCTAGAATACTGGTTTATTAAAAAAGGGAATAGGAACAGTCTGATGGAAAAGATGCACAGGGCAAGGTACAGGGAGGGAGAGTGGAGGTTCATTGCCTTCTCTAGGTGTGCCAGTCTCCCCAAATCTCCAAGTGTTCACCAACCCCTATCCATTTGGGTTTTTATGAAGGCTTCATTACATAGGCATTATTGATGAAATCATTGGCCATTGGTGACTAAAGTCAACTTCCAACCCCTCTCACCTTGGAGGCTGATGGAAGTGGAGTGGAAGAGAAGGGACTGAAATTTCCACCCCTGCAGTCACATGGTTGACTCCACTGGTCATCAGCCTTCATTCTTAGGTATAGTCCAAAAGTCACCTCCCTAACATAACAAACAATACCTTTGTCACTCTCATCACTTAGGAATTTCCAAAGATTTTAGGAACTCTGTGCCTGGGAAAGAGGATGAAGACCAAATGTGTATCTCTTATCATAAATCACAATATTCAATTCATTGGAAGCTTGAGCTACAAGGGGAGAGACCCATCTTGGCGTTACTTACTCAATATGGAACTTCTAGCAAGCTGAGCTAGGAAGTAGGAAGAAATGGACTGTACCTTAAATGTCACAGACACTTGGTGTTTACTGAAATTTAGCAGATTCTCTTGAACAAGTGTTTCTTAATTTGCTGTATGCCTTATGACAACTTCCACAGACTCTAGTAATTTTCCTCAATTATGATTGTTTCACAGGGGAATGGGTACAATGGGACTGCTCATGTACACATCTGGCTCATGTACACATCTGGCCACTGATTTTAACTATGAGAGAAGTAGCAGAGATCTATCTAGATATACAAAGGAGGCAGACACCTAGAAAGAAGGAGAAATAAGAAACAGGACAAACATCTCCCTAACATCCCTATGACTTTCCAATCTGGTTTTCGTCTATAATCTTGCTACTCTATTCTGAGACACCAGTATAACCTTAAAATACATAAGTTTTTTGCTACTTGTGGGCAACTAAAGGCACTCCAACTAAATAAATAATTTATGAGTTAAACCACAGAAACTTTGAAAGCCAAGTAGTAAGAGGTGTGATGCAAGAATGGCACTGCCCACAGACTTATTTATGAAATTCTTTTTATAACAATCTAAACTTTGTAGAGTTCTGAAAGAATTCTTTTCAGAATGGTTATTCACGAGGTGTATGACTTCGGAAATATTTTTCCCTCAATTTTCCCATCTGCAGGAAAGATATAATAATAGTATCTAGGAAGAGAACTGAAACGAGTCAAATGAGTTAAAGCCTATAAAGTGTTTTTGTTTTTGTTTTTATTTCTTTTTTTAAGGAGGGCACATGTTGTGATGAGCACTGGGTATTACATGCAACTAATGAATCGTTGAACATTACATAACTGAACATAATAATAATAAAAAAAAAGTGTTTTTAACAATGTCCAGCATAGTAAGCAATCAAGTGGAGTCTGAAAGTCCTTAGGCAAAACTTTGGGGACAGTTTTCTTGGGATTTGGGACAGTTATGATATAAACCATAGTGCAATTGTATTAAATAAACAGATATTTATTCATGTTGTTTTACTATAGTGATTAAATCTTGTAATAAATTTAATTCTACTTAACTAGATTCAATGCAGGGATCTAATCCCCCATATTGTTATTAACACTGAATCCCATGTAAAATCACATGTCAGTTGCATATATCTAAAATATTTCTAGTATTTTACTTCTAATTACAATAAAATTAAATAACTTGTTTCAGTGCCTGTTTAACTGCATTGAACCATATTTCATCACATCAGTTCAGCATTTACTAAGTCATAACTATTCAAAAGATAGAGTTCTGTAGTCAAACATAATCTATCCTGGTTTTGCTGAAAAATTAAAATCGGACTGGCAAGAGATCAAGTCACACTTGGAGAAATAGGAGAACTGAGATTTATTTTTGCGCCAGTGGACCCAGATAAGCTCCTCCTCAAAATTCTGGTCCCTGGGCAACAGGTTATAGGTCTTTTATAGGGGAGTGCAGGGGGTCAGTTTCCAAGGACTATACTGACTGCTAATAGGCGGATTTAAACTTGGAGGTAGGCAGGCTGCTGTAGGTAGAAACAGTAGTGCAAGGAGCCTGTAGCAGGAAGCCTATTTACAGAACCAGAAAAAATTGGTCATTTCTTGCTCCCCGTAGGGCTTCTGGTCATCTTTAGCTTATTGTTAGTAACTTCCCATCTCCTGGGGCCTCCCAGCCTGGGCCTACTCTGGGTAATTTTCCTCTTCACTTGTAAGGTGGTACGGTAGTTAAGTTGACAAGAAAAGAAAAAAATATCATCGTTCTAGAAGATGTCAATGAACGGTTATATTCTGGGCAAATTATTGTTATTCTAAACTTAGACAATTTCAAAATCTGACAAGTTATGTCATTACATCAATAAAGAACATGGTGGACTTGATTACTTTTTTATATAAGTAAGAATGTGCCACGTGAATAAAACATTTAAAAAATTAAAGTAATCTGGGGTAGTTGGGTGGCACAGTCAGTTAAGCATTCAATTCTTGATTTGGGCCCAGGTCATGATCTCAGGGTCATGAGATGGAATCCCTTGTTGGGCTCCACACTCAGCAGGAAGTCTTCTTGGGATTCTCTCTCTCCTTCTCCTTTTGTCTCTCCACACCACCTCTCTGTCTCTAAAATAAATAAATAAATCTTTTTTAGAGGGCTAAGAAAATTAAAGTAATCTTTGTTATTTGTAATACTCTTACGATGTAACATATACAGAATTTTTATAGGAAGCTGTAAAATTTTTATTGATATACTAAGTTTAGAGTAATTTTTAAAAAATTCTATTAGTTAATAAGGTGTGGAGATGGGAGAAGGCTGCTTATAAATAGTGGCAAAATGCAAGTGGTTTCTTTTAATTACCTTTCATCTTTAACTTATGTTTGCCATTGTGATGATTTTCTCTAATCTTGAAAGGAATAAAAAAAATGAAAATTTAAAAATATCGTCCTAGAGCTTTGTTTCTATTTTTAACATGAAAAATTGTAACAAACTATTCAATGCCAACTCAGTGTTAATTTTAAAGGATGTAAAATGTGCTAAAATATATTTAAAATAAATGATGATTTTTGCTTACCTTACCTAGGAACTGTAAATATGGAAATGTATTTAGAGTATGGATTAGACAAAGCACAACATATACTTCATAATTTCAGAGATATCAAGTTCTCCAGATGAGTACCAAATCTTAACACTTCCATAATACACATAAGTCATATTCCTTAATATTTACTGTATTTTATATTCATCTATTTTCCCCCTCGGAGAATGGAAGAAACATACTATAAATCAAACAAATAACTTCTGCATGATAGATTATGAAAAACATTTGATCTTTTGATCTTGAAACTGCATAGCCAAAATGCTTTTATTTCCTGGCATGAGTCCCAGACTCCAAGTGTCATTCAATGGAAACATTTTCATGATATAGTGTTTGATATTTTATATTTTGTAATACTATTCTTTCCTGTTGTGCTTCTTTATAATTTTTCTTACAAATAGCTGCAAAATACATTACCAATGGGGGAAAATTATGAAACTAATTAAAACATGATTTCTTAGCTATATAAATAGCTAAGACATTGTAAAGAGAGAGAGAGAGAAAGAGAACTAAAATTAAACATGTAACAAAATTGCTCACCTTTACTGCCAGCTATACACAAAGGTTTATGCTCAGTCCCTGAACACATCAGCCCACCATATCTGTGAACATCATGAATACTTGATAAACCCATAGCAACAATAACAGAATAAAAACTGCGTTAATGTTTGCACAAGCAGAACTGTCCAAGGATTTTAACTATCCCAGGGCTAAAACCAGAAAATAGAACGAATCTCCTTTTTCCAATGATCTCTGAAACTTCCACTAGGTTTGCACACTCAAAATAATGGAAAATTAAAGATATTTCAATTTGCATCAGTTCATTTATTGTTATTTTAAATATTATTTGTTCATACTGCAATGTAAGAGCTATAGATTATTAAATGTATAGTCAGGGCAGCAACTATATTTAATAAGTGTGTGTCTTCTGGGCATTAGACAAATCTACTTTGTACATTAGAAAACTAAAATATATGGAATATTCAGTAAGCATAGTGTGAGCAAGCCTACTGGTTCTTTAATGCATAATATTCTACATATTATATTTGAAATATGTATACGGGGGTATTTTGCTCATATAATACTATCTACTTTATTGAGAAATTACCTGAACTTTGCCTTTGTTAAGTTACAAAATATTCAAACAAAAACATTTGGAAAAGCTTCACTGAGGAAAATAAATGTACAAGTCTAAATTTTTATTAATTTCAGAGTAATGCACACTTGTTAATTTATTTTAGTTAAAATATGTATTTTTTATAATGCAATTTTGTAGAATTAAAACTTGAAAGATATGAAATCTAGTCTCAACTTTCTATCTGCCTGAGTGATTTGTCTCTCTGGGTCTGTTTCCTGATTTGGTGACTGAAAAACTGTATGCCTTCTACTTATACTAACAAATTATGTTTGGTGTCAGGAATAGCATTGTCATGTAGTCACATCTTGGTTTTCGATTTCAAGCTAGTTATGAGACTACTTTCTCTATAAAATTATCTGTTGGTGATGTGTCTTTGGTCATATTGCAAAGTAATTTTGCATTGTCAAATCTTTTCAAGAACTAGAGCAATGTTTGAAGCAGATAAACTTTATGATAAGGTAAGTAAGTTAAAATTCTTGTGACACAGCCTAGAAAGCTAAGAGCTACAGAATAAGAAAAACCCTTAGTTTGGTGGACCATGATTTCGGACTTTTGTGGGAGAGGTGAAAAATGTTGCTTGCTAGAGAAATTGTACTCCACAAGGCGAGCCAATCAATATCTCTTAGAAGAAATTTTTGAGTGCATTTGCCAATCATAGACAACTGGGAAATCAGAAGCAGGTCACAGAGCAGGAAAGGAATATTATGGACACTAAAATTAAGAGAAGACTGAGGGGATTCTAAGAAATAATTTGTGGATTACACACAGTCATGGTGAAAGAGGTGAATTAGTCAGCCAGTCAGGAATTTCTGGGAGCTGATTTAATAGTCATTGAGACCTTGAGAGCATGACCAAATATTAAACTTCTGACTATTTTTTTTAATCCTCCTTTCCGTTTCTTAAAATAAGTACAGTCTGTAGCAATGAAAGCCCTGGCAAGAAACACACTTAGCACACTTGGCTATGATTTTGATAAGTTAATAAAATGACATTTCTGTATCTATCTTGGTATCTATTATCTATTATCTATTTTCTATCTATCTGTCTATCTATCTATCATCATCTATTTATCTTCTTTTCTATCTTTCTATTTAATATAGCCCTACATACAACTCAAAAGGCATCCACAGACTAGTAGTAACAAGAAGCCACCTGCAAGACTGAAGGGGCAAGGAGAGAAAACTCTGTCACCGGAACTGATTAAGAGCTAGATCATGGAATTACGGTAGGTTGACAGGAGCTATAGTACAATTTAGAGAAATGTGGCCACTGCAAGAGAAACAAAAACAAAAACAAAAAAAACAAAACAAAACAAAAGAGAGAGGAAGTGGGAAAGGGCTGATGGAGGGAGGGAAGGGAGATGAATCTGAACTCTGTCCTCATACCCTCAGATCTTTTGTCTGAGATTCCCCTTGGCGAAATCCAAATGGATGCCAGAGGACAAGAAAGCTTGGGTGATGTGATTTGTAGGAGCCTGTCTGAGGGCATGAAATAGAGCAGAGGTGGCGGAGAATAAGTGTGTGTGTGTAGGGAGAGGGGAGAAGGATGAACTGGAGGTCAGAGATGAGAATAAGGGTTTTCAGTTCAACTAGAATAACCTTTTGGGACCATTAAGTAGTCGAGACATTGAATTTCTTGTCTTGATTCATATATAAGATGGGGAGTTTTATACTGACTTCCACTCTACTCTATTAATTTAGTAAGATTACAAAAAGAATGGGATTAACCATACGTTTTACCATAGGTATAAAATGTGAAATTTAATTCTTGGAAAATTAACTGTATATATAAAAATCACAATTTAAGTCTTGGATATTACATATATATACACACATATAAACATATATAATATAAATATACCAATAATTTCATATATACACACACACACACACACACATACATACATATATGAGTTTTGTTTAAACTACTTTCTTAAACATACTCTATTCCCTGTGGAAATCTCTTAGGAAAAACAGAGTTCATTGTAATTGACTCCTAAGGTCAAATGTCTTTGGATCTAGTACAAGGTCAAGCATGTTATCTAATGTAAGCATTAACACAGGACCAAAAGAGCCTCTAATAGTAGATGAAATCATTTCAAAGGGTCCAAAAGGTAGGGACAAGGACTAGTGATTCATTCACTGAAGATTGATGATGTTTGTAAAGCAAAAGAGATTTATTGACTTATTTATTGATTTGATTTATTGGTTTAGAAGGATTTTGTACCCAAGAAGCATGCATGAGTGTGCCACAAATACAATCAGAGAAAATGCAGCGTCTGCAGCTTGGTGGAGAGGGAAGCTCAGCAGGCAGCTGTGGGTGAAGAGGATTTAACGAAGAGGAATGATTTTTGTGGCAGAGATATATTACAGACCACAGCACTATTCTAAGTCAATAATGATGACTAACCAAGACGGGGTGAGAATTAGCGTAGCAAATGATGCCTGTGGAGTGAATACAGTAGGAGAGAAGAAAAAGACACCATGTAGTTGTAGCTGTTTTATTTTTCTCCCAACTATGGAGTCTTACAGAATTAAAAAAATGGATGACTGGAGAGGAAGTCACACAAAATAAGCAAAACCCATAATGGATTACAGTTTGAATAGACATCCAGAGAACATGAATTTGCATTATGAATGAATAAAGCAAAGTAATTAATAAATACTATAAAATGTTGAGGCCCCACCCGCTGACATAGGTAGACCTAATTCCAAGAGTTCATAGTAGAAAAAAGAGGAACTAATTCTGGATAACTGATTCTGGAAAACAAATCTGTTGGAAAGATAATGGATAGCTCCTAAGATCTTGGAGGCCACACACCCAGAAACAGTTTTCAAATCATTATGCAGATCTGGTCAACAAAAGGCACAACTTCTCCCACCTCTGGGAACCAGATGATGCTGGTTTGCCCCAAGGAAACGGCTGATACCAAGTCGTAGAAACTGCCTCTAGTAATGCAACCACTGCTAAGATTGGCCTCTGGATTTAGCTATAGTCTTTCCAGACACCTGTCACCAGATGACACTTTATTATGTTCCTTCTTTATGTCTCTAGTTTCTGTTTTAGACTCAATGTATGATTAGCAAAAATTTAGGTGTCAGTACTTTAGCTATAAAGACTAGGGGAGCAAGGATTCAGTATATTTGGCTTCTACATGGGACTAGGTCTATTTCATTAGTTGGGGAATTCTTCAAACACTGTATGGAGATTTAGATGTTGAGTGGACAAATGAATGACAAAGGATTCTGTGGCAAATAAGTAAATAGAACTAAAACATCCTAGGATATGTTTATTAATGCAAAAGGACATAGACTGAGAACAAGATGTATGTTGGGGGATCACACATTTAGGTTTGACTGTTAATGACTCTACAAGCTCCTCTATGGAATTAATGATCAAAGGTGGTGGTGTAACATGGAGAAAAGGATAAAGGTCAGAATTCGGAAAGAGGGGCACCGGTGGCTCAGTCAGTTAAGCAACCAACTTTTGCCTTCAGCTCAGGCCATGATCTCAGGGTTGTGAGATTGAGCCCCAGGTTGGGCTCCGAGCTCTCAGTGTGGAGTCTGTTTAGGATTCTCTCTCTTTCTCTCCCCACCGCCCTTTGCCCCTCTCCTTGTTCTCTCTCTCCCTCTCAAATAAATAAATCAAATCTTAAAAAAAAAAAAAAAAAAAAAGAATATGGGAAGACATTTGCATTTAGAATGTGAGCAGAGGAAAGAGAGCCAAAAATTAGTGACTCCAGAGATAAGAAGGAAAACATAAATATGAGGTAACATAGAAGCCAAGGGAACAAAGTACCCAGAATAAGCTGGACAGTAGAAATAAAAAATGACAAATATTGTGGAGAATGAGACTGTGGAAATGTTTCTAGATTTACCAACATGACAGTTATTAGTTACCCACCTTGCAAGTCTAGTCCTCAAAGTAATAAGAGAGATAGTTAAGTCCCTAGGTATTCATAAATGTGTCACCAAAAGACAAAAAATAGAGATAAACACTATATACACATTTAAAAATCTTACTGAGAGTGGTACAATGGTAGCTCAAGGAGGTAACAAGAATGAAGGTATTACAGGACAGGTATAAGTGTGCTTGCTTTCAGAAAAGAAGTTGTTACTAGAGAGCAAGAATTAAAAATGAAATTATATGAAAAAATGAGTTTCTGTAGCTTTTATATTGAATGGGATATGATTTGGCCAGAATAACCAAAGCAGGTAATAAGAAACAATGCAACAACTGTTTTTATACTTTAATTAATAAGTGTCTTAAAAGGCAGCGGTTAATTAGGTCACTCATCTAAACCATCAACATGAGTTTAATCTGCTTTAAAAATCCAGATTGTAATGGTAATTCTATTCAGTGATATACATTTGATGGCAAGAAGAACCATCAAATGATGGTGATCTTCATAGCACTGGACTTTTTATTTACAAAACATTATACGCCTTTATTCTCAATCCCTCTTCCAAGTTCCTATTCCATTTCCATAAGCACTGCAAATTCATGAGGTCAAATTCATCATATTCTCTCTCAAATTTGCTATCCCTGCAGACTTAGGACTTCTTTATTACGTAAACTTTAGGGCTTAAGGGAAGCCTTGTTACAGGACATCAGCATCTGATCCAAATTTCTATCTATTGAATCCGAATCTCACTCCCCTAGAAATGGGGATTCTGTATTTGCGTGATTGTGTTCACTAAATTTTCCATGGATGCCAAACCATTAAATGCCTCAAAGACGATGATGACAATTGGAGAAATTCTCTCAAATTTTCTCTCATTTCTCAACGAAATGAGAAGCTTAATGCAGTCTTTTAAAACTATATATGGTCTTCGTTGTCCTTTTATTCAACTTTTCCATGAACCAAGTGATGAAGTTGGTACTCTGTCTTTAAAGAATTTGCAATAATAAAATTTCAATTTTCCAACTAATGGTTGTCACATCTGAGAGAATTTTTGTTGCTGGTCAGCATTTTATGGCATTCAATTTATTCTGATTCTAGTAAAATCCCCTAGCGTTCTTCTAGTGACAGTCCTCTTCATCATTTGTTTATCCCTTCAAAATATCACACACACACACACACACACACATACACACACGCCTTGTACAAACACCATGCCATGGACCTTTTTTGCTGAGCACCATACTTTCATTGGCCTTCTGACTAAAGAACTGAATATAATACTCCATATACATTCATTCTAGTAGAGTGATTTATAACTGTAGACACTTGGCAGTATTCTCAAGGGCTTTATAGGCTGAACCAGCTGAAGTGTAACATTTCAGCCCTGACGTAAGTTGTGTAAAGCTAGAGCTATCTAAAATAAGCAAAGTCTAGTGATGAAGCCCAAGTTTAATTAAAATGTTGGTCAAGTTCTGTTATAAGAATTTCATCAAACAAATAAGATTCATATATTCTATTTCTCAAAACTCTTGGGATTAGACACTGAATTGTTCTCTTAAAGCCCAACTACATTAGATGAAACATTAAAAACGGTAACTTGTGAGAACCCATAACGTGCCATTTCATTCCCACCTGTATGATAAATTTCAGAGGCAAAGATTCAAAGTGTATTTTCTTAATAATGAATATCAGAACAATGTCATTGTTACTAATATTTCAGAGCTGAGATTGTCAGTCATTGATTAATAGTCATGTATAATTTATCAAACAAAATGATCGCTGACACAGATGCATAAGAATGTTATGCATAAGGTGTTATGAATTAGATCAAATCTGTCAGATTTTTATGTTGAGAAGCCAACATTCCTCTAGCAGAGAAAAACAGAATCTCGAGAGGGATTAACCTACTAGTTATAAGTAAAGAAACTCAGTCTGTAGGAAGACTATGTCGTGAATATACTTTTCATTTCTTTCTTAAAGCCAGTTTCTCTGGGATTAAGAAAAAAAAAAGAAAGAAAAAAGAAAAGAAACACAGGCTTTTGAGTAAGTTTATTTATTTATTTATTTATCTATTTATTTATTTATTTATTTCTCTGTAAGAGAAACATGGGTTTGTGCAGTTAAATTTATGAGCATAAGCTGATGGCCAAATGAGCAAGTGGCATTGAAAGAAATGTAAAGGGGTTATTTCTGTTTGTCTTCTGTTTTTTGTTATTAAGAATGAAATTACTTTGAACATTAGTGTAAGAGACTTTTTCATCCATATTCAGACATTCATCATGGTTTTTAGAATATCAATATAAAAAGGGAAAAATGTAAGGGTCTTATTCCACTCAACCCTGCTACCAGGATTATCCACCAAAATCACTTTATTCTATTCTTATGTTTATGTCTTCTGTAGTTGTTTTATAATGTTCAACAATGAACATTTAACTTTTTATCTAGCTAGAACATTGAAACCATTGACTCCCCTTTATAAAGTGCTGAAAGGTTTAGCCTCTTCCATTATTCCCATGTGCTCATCACATCCTTTCTCTAAATTTTCTAATTATATTTTCCTTTAGGCTATTCTAGTACTTACTTTTATGACTTTAAATATAATTAAACCTCCATTTCTTGTTCTAGTAACTTTAAGCAGAACATTTTTTTTTTTAGATTTTATTTATTTATTTGACAGACAGAGATCACAAGTAGGCAGAGAAGCAGGCAGAGAGAGAGGAGGAAGCAGGCTCCCGGCTGAGCAGAGAGCCCGATGTGGGGCTCTATCCCAGGACCCTGAGATCATGACCTGATCTGAAGGCAGAGACTTAACCCACTGAGCCACCCAGGTGCCCCAAGCAGAACTTCTAATAAAAGATGAGTAAAGTAGGATGCAGAATTTCTTCCATCTCTTCCCCATCAATTAGTTGTTGTTGTTGCTGTTGTTGTTGTTGAGTGTGGAGGGCAGAGAAAGTGTCCCCCAAGAGATGCATTCATTTCCTAATCTTGGAAACCTGCGAACATTACCATATACGTAAAACGAGTGCACATTCCCTTATACATCAAAACATGTGATGAAGATAAAGCTGAGAGGAGGCTTAAATTGGGTTATCTGGGTGTGTCTACATGCAGTCATGTATCTTTGTGAAAGAGAAGCAGACGGAAATTGGATGGAAACACAAAGAGAGGGCTATGTGAGGATGGGAGCAGAGTTTCGAGTGACACGTAGCCATAACAAGGAATGTCAACAATTACCAGAAACTAGGGGAGTCAAGGGAGGATTCTCTCTTAAAGCCTCTGGAGGGAGTGTGGCCCCGTCAACACCTTGATTTCAGACTTCTGGCCCTTAGGACAGGGACAGAACTCGTGTCTGCTGTTTAAAGCCACAGGAATAGGTCTGTTGTTTTAATCCTGTTGTTTTAGCCACAGGAAACTGTGTGGTTGCTTGTAACAAATTACAAGTAATTTGTTATTTGTGACAATTCCTTACAAGCAACCTGAGGAAACCTACACATTGACTATACGTTATAAAATGTTTCAAATCTTATGTAATATAAGTATCACACACTAGGGAGCAAGTGCTGTGACCAGACTCCTAGAAAGAAAAATGTCAGTAAATTTAGGGTACTTGAAGAGTGTCTTAAAAGGAAGTCCTTTTTTTTGTTTCATTTATTCCACCAATTACTCAAAATCATTTCATATCTTAATTGATTTTGCATTCGGACTATGGCTTTATTGTTTAGTTTTTTCCTGTCTCTTTTGGGATTGTTTTCCTCCCTTGCCATTCACTAGAGAAGCACTGCCTTTACCACATTAATCATACAATTTGGGTAATAAAATGTGCTCTATTATTAAAGACATTCTTCTCAGAACCCTTTGACTTTCTATTCCACATTGGATTGATTGCTTCTTAGACTGCTACATGGCTGCCATCCTGGGGCATTCTTGTTGTTATTGTTTTTCACTTTTGAATTACTTCCAATGCTTTCTCTTATTATCTTTTTATTTTAGTCTTTTGGTTTTCTGGAATTTATCAAAGTTCCCCCCCCCCCCCTTAAGAGTTACTTATTTATTTGAGAAAGAGATCAACCAAGGGGGAGAGGAGCACAGGGAGGGAATCCTCAAGCAGATTCTCCCCTGAGCCAGGAGCCCATAGTGGGGGTCGATTTCAGGACCCATGAGATCACGACCTGAGCTGAAACCAAGAGTCAGATGCTTAACTGACTGAGACATCCAGAGGCCAAATCAAATGATTCTTTTTAGAAACACTCTAAATTTTTGCGTGTCTGTATTCTCCTCCCCCACTAGAATATTTGCTTGGCTTGCTATTAAATGCTAGTCTGAATATCGTCTTTATTAATAGTTGTACTCATTATTTTTGGGATTTAGAATTGATGAAAATTCTGACAAATATCATTGTGTGGCTTTGGCCATTTTCTGTATTAATGGCCAAATAATTAATATCATTTCCTTTCATTTCTTATCTCTGGAAGGTCTTAAGAGTTTTTTGAAGGGACCTGTTTTTGTTTTGTTTGTTTTTATTTTTTTTCCATTTTATTTTATCTCTTTTCAGTGTTCCAAAATTCATTGTTTATGCACCACACCTAGTGCTCCATGCAATACGTGCCCTCCATAATACCCACTACCAGGCTTATCCAACCCCTCACCCCCCTCCCTTCCAAAACCCTCAGTTTGTTTTGTTTGTTAATTATCTTATCAGCATCTGTTTGAGGGATTTTCTGCCATTATTTTTTATCCCCTTATTTTACCTTTCTCTTTCCTTAAAATTCCCATTATATAGATGTTAATATTCTGGACTAATGCTAAAAGTTCCTTAATTTTTTGTCTCATTTCTCATGATCTAAGAAGCTTCCTCAATATTATATTAAATTCATTGACTGAAGGAATCTGAGTGGTGAAACAAAATAGATTTGGGCTAGGGCATAACGACTACTGTTTGCCTATCAAGTGGGGCTCAACTTGACTTCATGCTAGGCATGGGCATGTTCAGTGCTGTACATCAGATAGAAAGTGAGGGCACTGAAACCTAATCAGGAAACATGTGCAAATCCATAAAATTAGACAAAGTTAATAGGATTAGTCATAGCTTGAAAAAAAGCAATTCATTTCAAAGTTGATCTGTAGTCCAGTTATGGTCTTAGTCAAAATGCACAGGTCCTTTTTATGATGCTTAATGGCAAATGAATGTGAATCTTTTACTTTTATGTTTATGTGCATTAGGATATTTCCTAATGACTTGTTGACTATCTTAGGGAAATTTGGTGTTTATTAATCAGTATTAGCCATTTGTTAGAAGTCAATGATTTTGTAATTTCCAAGAAGGAGTGGATACGCTGGTCATGGGCTCCACTGACACTTTCTTTTCTATAGACTGGGTTCCCTTCTTTGAGGTAATAATACAAGGAATCCCATGCTGATGGATCAAACACTTCATAATCCCTTCGATTCTGGTATTGACTAAGGCTTTGTGAGCAGAAAGACAAACCCATACTTGAAATATATCTTATTCCTTTCAGAATCAATGCTGGTCTCTTCAAACATATTGCTGACATGATACTTAGGGAACTCTGGGTATCAGTCTTACCTTAGGCCAACAATCCTCAAAAATGTTTGGATATTCCCTTTCTCCAATGTATAATTCCTTCATGAAATGGCGGTAATTCCATTTACATAATAATCAGGATGGTTGTTTCCATGTACACTTATCATCTATTGTGTTATCCTTGCTTTTAGGGACATGACCTCTACTTCAGTGGATTCCAGATTAAAACCAGCTCAGGTCTGACAACTGGAGAAGAGACTATGGGATTTTACTGAAGCAAATGTTATCAGTGTCTTTTCATTCACTTTGCTGGATGTCTGTCTATTTTGTGCCTCTGGACATGTTTTCAGTTATTCATTTCCATTTGCTGATCAGGCCTCTTGACTACCTCCCTGACCTCATTAAGATAATTACATTCAATTGGCTTCTAACTGCTGCCTTCTGGCCTCATTGTTCTGGAGTCCTATCAACCACTTCTGTTCGCCTGTCAGTGAGACAAGTTCTGTAACCCCCTCTTTTGAGATCATCCTCAGTGTGCAGAGAAGAGCCACCACAGAACCTCTGGCAATGCTGATACCCTTCTCCCTGGTACATTTTTTTATGGCCTTTACACATGGCCTGTCCTCCTGACTACCTGTAGGACAAGATAATTTGGTTGTTTTCCAGCCTTACATGGTATAGTTACTGTAGCCTTCCGACTTCTTTGATACCTTTAATGCTTTCATCTTCTTCGTATTATGGCAATCTTGAATTTCAATTTAGCATGGACCACCACCCTTCCATGTTTTTGGAACAATTTGAGAGGAATGGATATTAACTCTTCTTTAATGTTTGGTAAAAATCACACTGACACTTCTAGGAGATATCCCAGAAGCAAATTTACATCACTTCCTGGAATTCTTGACAGTGTAATATCCCACATTAAAAGAAAGTGCTCCTGAATTATCTCTCTTATTCTACTTTCTTTTTGAGTTTCTTCCCTTGATCAGGGACCTCCAGAAACCCATCCCATACCTATCCTTCTTGCTCTTTCTGATTTTTTTTTTTTTTTTCTGGCTAAGTCTTAGCGCTCCTTTAATATGTGACCTCTTTCTTCTTTCATTAGACCAAGCATGTCCCTAGGTAAAGCTGTTGCTACTTAATCCTATATTATAACCATAGAGGCCATGATAGGAGTTTAGAGCAGATTATAATGAGGACACTGGTTAATTTCAAGGGAATTTTCTGAATGATTTTCAAGCAAGGTGGGGTGGGGGTGGGTGAGTGGGTGGGTACTAGCTCCTATTAGGAAGATATTGGGAACTTCTGTAAGCCCAGGGAAGGCAGAGAATCTAGGAATTCAAGATTTTTAGGGGCACCACCAAAAAAATGAAATCTTACCATTTGCAACAATGTAGGTGGAATGAGAGGATATTATGCTAAGCAAAATAAGACAGAGAAAGACAATTATCATATGATTTCACTCATATGTGGAATTTAAGAAACAAAACAGAGAAGCACAGGGGAAGGGTGGAAAAAATAAAACAAGACAAAATCAGAGTGGGAGAGAAACCATAAGGCACTCTTAATCATAGGAAATGAAACTGAGGGTGGTTGGAGGGGAGGTGAATGGAGGGATGGGGTAACTGAGTGATGGACCTTAGGAAGGGCACATGATGTAATGGGCACTGGGTGTTACATAAGAGTGATAAAATCAGTGAACCCTACCTCTGAAACTAACTATACTCTATACATTAATTAATTGAATTTAAATTTAAAAATGAATAAAAGAAGATCTTCAGGGGCATCAACACAAATGTCTCTATTCTATATCAGCATCATATTCTTTTCCAATCAGGGTCCTGAACTTGACATAGAAGACCCGTGTTAGGTAAGAGTTTAATCTTATTTGGAGCTTTGCTAAGCTGGTAAGCATAGTTTTTGTTGTTGTCTTTTTTTGTTTTTGTTTTTGTTTTTTAATTTTTACAGAAATGCATATTGCTATAGAGTCTCTCTGGCTTTTACCTTTCCTTTCAGGTGATAGATTTTTCTTGACATTTTGTTATTTTACAGAGTCCCATTTGAGTTTAGTAAGTTTAATAACAGCTACCTAATCCCCTTGTACTCATGATTACTATTTCTCCTATGTTTCTCAAATATCTTACACATTGCACCAGCTAATTCATTCTTTTCATCCCAATTCTCCACTGGTACAATTTAACAATTAGTCTGCCATGTATGTCAGGAACTCTCTATGTTCCTGATATAATGATGGGACCAGTGATGGCACCTTATTCCCAGCAGGACTCCAAGAAATTCAATCCCAGAATCATTCTGAGTATCTGCTTTCCAAAACTATCTCAGATTGCATTCCCTAGAAAGCAGATTCTGCCATGGGGTTTAGCATGCAGGATTTTTATTAGTTTCCCTGTGATCCACACTTTGAAAAGGAAGGGGAAGAAGCAGAATTGGGCAGAAAGAGGAATTAAATTGCACTGAAGGCCCAGTGGCAAACTCAGACAACAGCACAGGGAGCTCTGAAGGAAGAATTACCTTTCGTAATGTTTTCTCATTGTGCTCCCGATGACTGGGCTTTTCAAGCCCTGCCTGAAGGACTTTGGGTATGACAGCCCTGGGAAGGGGCAAGTCCTTGGAAAGGCAGCTCTTTTCTGAAGGACTCTCTAAGCAGGTTGACCACGTTTCTGGTGGCTGAGGTAACAAATCCATCCATGAATGCTGACCTGCACAGCACATCACAGTGTCTGACTTAGCTTACCCACGGCTCATATCCACCCAACCTGGAACCCTCACTCAAAATCCTACCCAGCTGAAATCTCCCTATGCATGCAGCGAGAATTCTCACTGTTTTAGAAGTATTTGAGTCAATCAGAAAGGTCTTGAGTTGTTCTTAGTTTTAAGTTAATAGGAATGCTAGTTTTTCTATTACTAGTTACTTTTAGTAATTGTTTGAGATGGTCTATTCGATTAAAATAACAGTTCATGGTAACCCATACTTGTTTTGACTTTTTTTGGTGGGGGGGGCTTATACTTCTTTGGTACTAATCTTTTTGTAGTGTAAGACATGTTCATTTGCTTTTTTTTTTTTTAATATGTGAGGTTTGACCAAATGTTTGGGATCACGAATTTTCCAAAAAATTCAAGGGACCTCAGAGAAAATACATTGAGGAAGAGAAAATTCTAAGGAACAACTTGCCTTTTATTTCTTCATTCAGTATACATTTTTTTATGTTGTACAGGAAACACTGACTACAACCTTTCCAAACATAAGAAAAGTATCAGATTTTGTCACAGAACATACCTTTGTAGACATATTTTTTTTTTTAAGACCAGAACTATAAGTTCTGGAAACAGTTACTTAGCAGATCTGCTTTTGTATCTGTTTCTTATATAACTCAAAATAGAGAAAGACTTAACTATATTTTAGTATTCTACTTTTTAAAACTTGAGACTGACCTATTTTTATCCTTGCTTGTATCCGCCTTTGATACACTGAACAACTATTTACTAAATATAACCTGTCAGATGCAGTGTTAGTTTTTGAAAAAGATTCCCAAGCGGCGTGGGTATAGTCGAAGAGCTTAAAGTTCAAATGCTAGCTTGAATACGATTAAGTTTTTAGTGTAATTCTTTAGTAGTAGTCTAATTCTTTTTGTAATAAAGCAAAAGTGAATTCAAATTCCAATACCTTCTCCATGATGCTAAATATATGGTTAAAGCTTTGACTGGTGGCCAGATGGCTATATTTTATAATAATATTTTCTGTAATTAATGGTATTTTAAATAATGATGTTCAATTAGTATGAAATAATCATATGAGTGTTCAGAAAGTGTTTCTTCAATCTGTCAATATTCTGAAATAAATTTATTTACTCAAATGATGTACTAGTTTCCTGGGATTGCTATGTCATCAAGTACCCAAAACTGAATGGTTCAAAGGAACTGATATCTGTTCCAAGCCTTTCTTCTAGCTTCTATTTTTTTTTTAAGATTTTATTTATTTATTTGACCGAGAGAAATCACAAGTAGGCAGAGAGGCAGGCAGAGAGAGAGAGGGAAGAAGACTCCCTGCTGAGCAGAGAGCCCAATGCGGGACTCGATCCCAGGACCCTGAGATCATACCCGAACCGAAGGCAGAGGCTTAACCCACTGAGCCACCCAGGCACCCTAGCTTCTGGTTTTTAACTGGCATCTTTAGCATTTCTTGACATGTAGATGTGTCTCTCCAGTCTCTGCCTTCACTTCCACCCAGCATTATCCCTGTGTCTCTCTTCCCATAGTCTTCTCTCTGGACAGATCCATCTCTGTGTCCAAAACCCCCTCCTCCACTCCCAACTCCCCTGTTTTTATCTGAGCATAGTTGACACACAATGTTACATTCCTTGCAGGTGTACAACTTAGTGATTTGACAAGTTTACATGTTACATTATGTTCACCGTGAGTATAGCTACCATCTGTCTCCTTAGATCACTATTACAGCATCATTGACTGTATTCCTTATGCTCTGTTTTTTATTCTAGTGACTTACTCCTTCCATAACCGGAGGCCTGTATCTCCATTCTCCCTCACCCATTTTGCCCAAATGCCCACCCCTCTCCCCTTTGGCAACCATCAGTTTATCCTCTGTATTTACAGTTCTGATTCTGCTTTTGTTTATTCATTTTTTAAAATTTCCTCTTTTTGTAAGGACACCTGTCATATTGGCTTAGGGATCACCCTAATGATTTTATTTTAATTTGATTAAATGTGGTCTTTACAAAGACCCTTAAGTCCCTTATAAGGCCACAGAATAAGGTTACATTTTATGATATTGTAGATTAGGATTTCAACATATCTCTTTTGAAGGATATGATTCAACTAATAATGGATGAATAATGATTATTCAAAATGATAACCATATTTGCAGCTTCAAATTTCAAATAAAAGAATTAAATCAAATTATCTACTTTACTGAGAAGTCATATTTCTATGACATTTTTAACCTCATAAAACTTATAAGTTATATACATTTTTAAAAACAAATGCTCTTTCTATTCTTGAAAATTTCCTGTCTTGTGTAACTCATGTCTTTTTGTACATTTGATTTTTCTGGTTATGACACACTAATACACAAATAATTTTAAAGCCTAAGACTTTTACATCTGCCCTGGTTTACTTCTATATTAATTTTAAAGGGCTTAACTCCCCAATAAGTTTGGATCTAAAAAGAAAAAGGATACACCTTTAATTGGAATCAATGTTTTTTTCTTAATTCCCTTTTAATGTCCACCAGACCCTCCTTTTCATCTTCTGTAATATCTATATGCGTATATTCTGTAGGATATGATCTTTTAATTAAATATGAAGTTTTATAAGATAATGGTGCATAGTTTGGGCTACACTTTAAAAAAACTTGGGGAAAAGGAAATATTGAGAAATTTGGCTAAAATTTTCTTTTTAAATGAATAATTAGATCTCTATAAGGAAGTAAATAGCTGTAAGTTGGTTGTACTGTTAGTTTCATGTGTCTTTTAAAAAATTTCCAGACAGGGCGCCTGGGTGGCTCAGTAGGTTGAGCCGCTGCCTTCGGCTCAGGTCATGATCTCAGGGTCCTGGGATCGAGTCCCGCATCGGGCTCTCTGCTCGGCGGGGAGCCTTCTTCCCTCTCTCCCTCTCTCTCTGCCTGCCTCTCTGTCTACTGTGATCTCTCTCTGTCAAATAAATAAATAAAATCTTTTTTAAAAAAAAAAAATTTCCAGACAGCTTGTGATACTTTGACATTCGAGTTGCTTTAGAATGATTTAATCATTCAATAGGCTTAAGACATCCAGAAGGAAAATCAATGCAGTTATATCATTCCAGGGGAAAAAAAAAAAAAAAAAAAAAACCACCAAAAAACCTTAAAAAAAAAACTGCATAATGTATCACACGAACAAATATACATTTTGTATGAATTATTCAAATAATTTTTTCTGGTAAAAATAGATATTATAGATAGACTCTTATTTAGCATATTTGAATCCTCTTTGTTCCACTTTAGGAATGTCAGCAAGTCTTTTGGATTTTTGATTCTTCTCAGTCTAGTATTCTTTACATATTCTCCCCTATCAGTTCAAAATGGAATCATCTTTTTTCAGAACCACTTCCATATTTCTCTACATGGGATAACCACAAACACTCTGACACATGTTTAAAAAGTTTTTCTCATTGAAACTAGATTGGTTACTTTAAAATACAAATCTAGTGTCATCACTCATCTGCTTAAACATTGTGAATGGCTTGGCTTTTTTTTTCCCCTGAAAATAAAAATGGCTCTGTAATACTGAGCATCCATGTCCATAATCCAGTCTAAGATTAAGCAAAACATAGAAGTCTTGCAGCACCTTTTGGATTATTTTTTTTTTTAGACAATTTTATTTATTTATTTGAGAAAGAATGAGCATGAGCAGGGGGAGAAGCAGAGGGAGAGGGAGAAACAGACTCCTTGCTAAGCATGGAGCCCAGTGCAGGGCTGGATCTGGGGACTCCAGAATCATAACCTGAGCTGAAGGCAAAAGCTTAACCAACTGAGCCACCCAGGCACCTCTGCAGTACCTTTTTGGTATTTCCTCTCTCTCCAGACTGAACCCTTGGAGGTGCTTTTGTTTTCATGCCCTGCAACTTTCATTATTCTCCAACTTCCTAATCCTCCACCACACATCCTTGATACGACCTTTCAACTCTTTGGTCCAGAATCAGATGAAAAAAAATAATAATAACAATAATATTGTGATTGTTACATATTGCTGTATTTTCAAAAATGTCCCAAAGGCACTGACATTACTTAGGTCAACATGATGATTTTGTGTGTGTGTGTGTGTGTGTGTGTGTGTAATTACACATTCTGGAGCATTTCAGTGATGGAGATTTGTTGGCTTTGTGGGATTTCTTTATAAACACAAGTACTTGCCATGTATGCAATCACCTACTGCCATATTAAATTTCTTACCTTGAAATCAGTGCAGACAACGTTGGAAAAATATTTCTTGATATGATGACACATTGAATAACAGTAAAATATTATAGACCAAAATTCTTGTATAAAACTCAAATATTCAATGTTTAAAAACATCTGAAAAGTAAATATTGAAAATAATTCTATTATAGGAATAAGCATCTAATTATTAAAAAAATGTCATGGGAGTGAAAGGTATAGCATTGTAACTACAGTTAATACTGTATAGTTAATAATACTGTAAATATAGTGTTTATATTGCATAATTGAAAGTTAGTAAGAGATTAGATCTTAAAAATTCTCACAAGAAAAAATTTCCATGTATATGTATGGTGATGGATGGTTAACTAGGCTCATTGTGGGGATCATCACACAATATACACATTTACTGAATCATTATATTGCATACCTGAAACTAATTTAATGGTACATGTTCATTATCTTAATAAAAAAGTCCCACAGGAAATTAAATCAGATTTTATTTTCTTACTTATATATGTAACATCTTATTTTTATTATATGAAGTTTTTGTTTATAATTTTAACTTTTAAAAATTTATTGAGTCTAATCAACCAAATAATCTCAAATTCATTTAAAATTAGATGATCTTATTGATAAGAGAAATTCGAGAGGCAGTATGGGGGATTTGGGGAGTAGAGAAGGAAAAAATGAAACAAGATGGGACCAGGAGAGAGACAAATCATAAGAGACTCTTAATCCCACAAAACAAACTGAGGGTTGTTGCGGGGTGGAGGGGTAGGGACAGGGTGACTTGGTTATGGACATTGGGGAGGGTACATGCTGTGATGAGTGCTGTGAAATATGTAAGCCTGATGATTCACAGACCTGTACCCCTGGGGCAAGTAATACATTATATGTTAATAAAAATAATTAATTAAAAAATTAGATGATCTTAGTCTAGAGTTAATACATATAGATCAACTTAAAGTAACAATCAGGATAAACTAACGATTTATAAACAAATTCAAGGTTATGATTTCATACTCAGAGAACCAGCATAACCATAAGTAGAGCTGACATCCAGTTTTATTTTTTATTTTTATTTTTAAAAGTTTATTTATATATTTTTAGAGAGAGGAAGAGAAAGAGAGAGAGAGAGCATGAGAGAGAGTGCACAGCAGGGAGGGGCAGAAGGAGAGGGAGAGAAGCAGACTCCCCACTGAATGGGGAGCCTAACATAGGGCTCCATCCAAAGACCATGAGATCATGACCTGAGCCAAAATCAAGAGTCAGATGCTTGATTGATTGAGTCACGCACCCCTGACATCTATTTTAGTATATTTCAGAAAATCCTTCTAAAAAGGCATTAAATGAATGCTTTCCAGTTTGTAACCAAGTAAGAAACAAAATTTCTCAGAAGCATGAAAAAAGATTTTCTGTTAAATCTCTTGATACTGTACACATCATTCATTTTTATCTTGGTTTTTAATAAACTGAAGAGTGGATATACCTCAAAGCATGTAACTAAGACACAAAGATTCTGGTCTTCACTTTGTCAGGAAGAATCCCTTTTAGTCATTTACCTCGTCAAAGAAACAAATGAGGAATTTGAACAGAACATAAATATCTGTTGAGCAATGAGAATTATGGAACATTATAGGTTGTGTAAGGCTGAGTAGTCGGTACATGGGCAGTATGAGATTGATTTCCTGAGGAGCTAAGGCTAGAGGCTAAATAAAGAGATCTGTATACTTAACCAAGGAGTACATTATTTAATTCTTTAGGACAATGGTACTCAAACCTTGCTCCATGTAACAATAAATAAATTATTATGAAACTCAGATCCTGACTCTTCCACTAGAAATTCTTATTTAGTAAGTCTCAGGTAAGGGCAAGGAATGTTTTATTTTAACAAGCATTCCAAGTGATTCTGATGATAAAGTTTTGTTTGAGAAACACTGTTCCAAGCCATGAGGAGCTAAGAGGTATTTTAAAAATTGGGGGGATGAAAACTGATTGATATACTGACATTTCACATTGGAGAATATACATGATATCTTTGCATATGCATGTTCTATGTTAATTTTTACTAAAAAAATCATGGGCTTCGAAATATAGAAATAATTCTACATAGAGTACACAACTGAGAAAATATACAGAGTCCATGACCATGTATACAAATAAACATTCATTATCTAAGTGATAGATGACATGTTAGTGACATTGAATATTATAAAAACTTTGTGCTATTGGTATTGAATGTCAAGGCCGCTGTAAAAAAATACGAGTTTTTAATAGGGTGCTGTTTTACATAATATCCTCTGTCAAAAACATTTACATTTATAATTGGTATATAAAAGATCATGAAAACTGAAATATTCATAAGGCAAGGAAAAAGTTTTATGAAGAATAAGAAATTGATGGATGCTTCTGTAAAAATGAACTGTCTGCATTAAAAAGTGACAAGTTTTATAACTGTTCATAATGGTGATCTCTTACTGGCTGTAAAGCACTTAGCAATATATAAAATTTTGATGATAAAAAGATTCACCATACTTTATTGCATTATAGAAGTTATGCTCATTATTATTTTTATTCTGTGTATTTTATTCTAATATAAAAGTAATTGTGTATATTTAAAATATGTATTAAATCATTAACCTTGAAATTTTCTCCTTTTAACAGAAACTAAATCTCAGAACATGAATTCCTATTATCTTCCCTTAACATTTATTATAGCCATTGCATTTCCTAATACAAAATGTGATATTTGAAAAATCTACCCAGAGTATAAATTTCTACAATACTTTCAAATTTATTTAAGTGTTGAGTTGCTAATTTGGTGGAGATTTATACTATATTCAAGGTTTTTCTTTATAGTATTTCTAAATTATTTTCAAATATCAATTGATGGTCTCTAAAATATTTGCATATTTTTAGACATTTTATTTCTGATTCCTGATTTAAAGTTTACCCTTGTAAATGCCTGGTCTTATTTTCATTTATTGATGACTATATTTTGCTCCTAGTAACTATTGATTATTCAAAGTTGATTGAGGTACTATACCCATTGGATTATTGGCTTTTATTCTTATATCAAGAAAATGGATCTACAATAGAATTCAAAAAAACTATTTCACAGAAGAAGCTTTTTTGTTGTTTGTTTTTAAGTTTGTCACCAAGGCAATATTTTGAAATGAATGTTAAATCTAGACTCTTGAGAAACAAAATATTTCAATGAGAGCCCCAAAATTTGGTTTTAATATTAAAATTAAAATATTAAAAATAAATGAATAAATTTATTTATTTATAAATATATAAAAATATAATGTGTATATTATATATAAAGTATATGTAATATTTATAAAATAAATAAATAAATAAAATATTAAGAAATTAAAATATTAAAAGCTAGATCTTGGGTGAAGCAAAGTATATAGAATTTTTAGAATGCACCAATAAGGTGGCTGTATAAAGAGTTTAAGCAGAATTTTTCTTCCCCGAACTATAAGAGACAAAACCAAAAGGAAGAATGGAGTTGTTAATGGGAACATTTCCAAAAACTTAAACAAAGAGTATCAAAATCTTCCTTAAATAAATATGGCAATGGGGAAGTCAGTGAGAATACCAGTAGTAGAAACTCCAGAGTAGATAAAACCACTGTCTTACTTCTCAGGGTGGAATAGCACACCTCACAGGAAACCTCACTTCAGGATGGCACTTGACTGGTGGTGACAGCAGCTAAAAGTTCCTAAAACCAGTCCAAAGTGTGAAAGCTCAAAAAAGACGGCAGATCAGGGGGGACCCTAAAGCTCTTATCAAGGAGGACTTAGCACATGTTTTCTTCTTGATCAGTGTAAGACACTTTTGGTCCAAGGATATAATAGTGAACGTCAGTGAGAAGTGAAATGAAAAAGTATACCACCCTGGAGGCCAGTGATGTCTCCTCATGTATGGAAAGCACACATATTTTTCATTTAAATTGCTTTGAGTTTGGGGAATACAATCTTATTAGAATCCTAAATATAAATATTTTTATATTCACATATTCACACAAAAAATTCTTCAAAAAATTGCTTCTACACAGATGTTAAAAGTAGGTATAACATCCCTGGAAATGCAAAAGTTATCTAAATTGTTACCCTGTAAGCAGCTTGATTCCCACTGTTTCATGTTTTCATGTTTAGAATTTAGTAGTGTTTTTTTCACACCTGGTTGGAATGTTTTCAGAAGAGATTTAACAGACTTATTTATAAATTGTTGCTCTCTTAAGTGAATATTATTCATATCAACTATATTAAGTCTGTAGACTCATTATACGTGTTTTATTATACTTTAACACACAGAAGAGAAATCTATAATTCTGGCCACATCCTTTGGGCTCAGTTTAAACAAGTACCTTATATAAAGTGACATAGTGAATGCATTGCTTTTACCTGGTACTCCAATTTTTTAATGTATAAATAATATTATGTCTTTCTCTTCCTTAAACCTCTCCCATGGTTTCCAACTGTGATTAGAATATAAATCAAGTCCTTTCAGGAGGTATGCGTGCAATTATACTACCTAGTCCTGGTCTAGCTTTTGACTGTAATTCATGCCAACCTTCTCCCTGCTCACTAGCTCCAGTCATCTTGAACTGTTTATTTTGTGAGGTTATATCAAGTCTTTTCCAACATCAATGACTTGGCAGTTGCTGTTTACTCTCAGATCTCCAAATGTTTGATTCCTTCTTGTAATTAGGGTCTCATCTGACATATTATCTCAGGGAAGAGGAATTTTCCTGAATATATTACAGAAGTAGCCTCCTCATCCAAGTTCTCCATGTACATACCCACACCACAGGCACATACAGCTTTACTGTTTTCTGTTTTTTCACTATCTACTGGAACTTTTTATTTGACTTCTTGATCTGAGATTTTAAAATATCATAATAAACATCAAAGGTTAATTATTAAATAATCATTATAGAAAGGCTAATATGATTAAAGGAAGGGGAATATTATTTGTCTATTTATATACATGTTTTATTCATTTTCGTTTAGGGGATAATTAAATGAGCTTTATAAATGAAAGAAATTGTAACCAGTAACCCTATGATATCTGGGTGACTATGCATAGTTCCAAGTTACTAGAGCATACATTACAAAACAGTGGATATGGAGATCTAAGTTTGGAGAGTTACGGAGGTCCTCGGATGTTTTGTTAAAACATTTGACTTTGACAGAGAAACAATGAGAATTCTAATCCCTGAAGTGACATCTTCAAATGTATAACTAGGGAACAAATATCTTGGGTACAATAAAATAAAATATTTGAGAGGATGTTGCCATATTATTCATTTTCATTCATTCATTCATTCACTCATGCAGCAGTTACTAATTGAGCACTGTTTCAGACACTGGGGATACAGTGGTGAACAAACAATATTCTTATCCTTATGGGGCTTATATTCCAGGGGGAGACACAGAAAATAAACGGATGAACAAAAAATATAAATGAAAACATGAAATTCTGAAAAATGTAAATGCTTAAACAAAGCCAAGGAGATGCAATATAATGGTATTGTAATTTTAGGAAATGTCTTTTAGTAGGAAAATTTTGAATAAGAGTAAATTTACTGTGGGAGACATATATGACACAATACATGGAGATATATAAATATATCACATTTCTTAAATATAATAATCTTAGGACTGTATATTCTTAAAATTATTGAGGATCTTGAAGAACTTTTGTTTATCTGAGTCATATCTTTGTCTATATCTGTATCTATAACCACCTCTACATCTAAATCTATATCTGTATCTCTATCTTTATACCCATAGAGCAATATCATCTCTCTATATGTTATCTTGTTAGGAGTTAAAATTAATATTATAAAATAATTATCAATTTCTTTTAAAATAACAGTAGCAATCCATAACATGTTAATATAAAATATATTTATAAAAAGTAACTGTTTTCCAAAACCAAAAAAATATGAGAAGAGTTTTATACATTTTTACAATTTTCTTTAATTTCAGGCTAAATAGAATCTATCCGGGTTCTCAAATTTTTTCCATAATCAATGTATTACAATGTGTTGTTTATACTGAAGTATATGAAGAAAATATGGCTTCATGCAGATATGTAATTGGAAAACTAAAGAGTATTTTGATAATCTTTTCAGATAAATATGAATATTCTTTGTTGATACTATACCAAAACTCAACAAGCAGTTGTTTATTATGTTAATTTCAAGGTGGAATTTGAAATCATAGCTATGAATTTCTCATGCTGTATTCTAATAAAATCCATTGATATATCTTGTACTTTGAACGGGTATGTTATTTATATACAACTTTATAACATCATGTATTGGTCATTTGGAAAATGTTGATACGTTTTGTTATAAAATACCAAGTAAAATTGTATTTGTTATCACCACCAATCTCATAGAAAAAGTCTTTAAATCTTTATAAATGTTTTATCCTCTTATTGGATTAGTCCCTTTATCTTGCATAGCATGCTACTTTGTCTATTATTATAGCCTTCCCCCCACCCCAGTGTTTATTTTGCCTGATATGAGTATAAATACTCCACCTTTTTTAAAAATTTTGATTACCATTTGCATGAAATATTTGTTTTCATACCTACACTTTCGGTCTGTCTGTCCTTATATCTAAAGTGTGTATTTTATAAGCAGCATACAGATGGGTCTTATATTTTTATCCATTAGCCACTCTTCTTCCTTTTTTTTTCTTTTTTTTTTTTTTCTTGCCACTCTGTCTTTTGATTTGGATCTTTACTTTATGTATCCAACATAGGAGTACCTAAGTACATAAGCAATATGTACAAACCTAAAGAAAAAAAAAAGTACATAAGCAATATTAACAAACCTAAAGGAAAAAAATAGCAATACAGTAATAGAAGGGGACTTTAATACCCCACTTACATCAATGTATAGGTAGTCCACACAGAAAATTGATAAGGAAACATCAGTCTTAAAGGATATATTAGACTAGATAGGCTTGATAGATATTTAATGGAACATGGGTATTAAATAGATACATAATGGAACATTATATCCCAAAACAACAAAATGCATACTTCTTCAAGTGCCCATGGAACATTATCTAAGACGGATCTGTTAGGTAGGCCACAAAACAATTATTAGTAAATTTAAGAGTACTGAAATCATATCAAGCATCTTTTCTGCCCACCACAGTTGAAACCAGAAATTAATTGCATAAATAAAACAATTTACAAATTTACAAATATGTGGAAATTAAACAACTTGCTGCTGAACAAGCAGTGGATCAAGGAAGAAATCAAAAGAGAAAACAAAAAATAGTTTCAGACAGATGAAAATAGGAATGTAACATACTAAAATTTATGGGATGCAGCAAAAGCTGTTCTAAGAGAGATAAATGCCTACCTCAAGAAACAAGAACAGTCTCACATAAGCAGCCTAACTTTACACTGTAAGGAACTAGAAAAAGAAGAGCAAATGAAACTCAAAGTTAGTAGAAGGAAGAAAACAAAAATTAAGTCAGAAATAAATAAAAGATTAAAAAGACAATGGGAAAGATCAATGAAATTAAGAGTTGGTTCTTTGAAAAGATAAACAGAATTAATAGACTTTTAACTAGACTCATCAAGGAAAAAAGAGAAATCAAATGAGTCAAATCGCAAATATAAGAGGAGATGTTACAACGGATGCCCCAGAAATACAAAAGATCATAAGGGACCACTATGAACAATTACAGACCGACAAATTGTACAACCTAGAAGAAATGGATAAATTCCTAGAAATATACAATGTGCCAAGATTAAATCATGATGAAAGAGAATCTGAAAAAACTAACTATTGTTAAGGAGATGGAATCAGTAATCAAAAACCTCCTGACAAACAAAAGTCCAGAACCAGACGGTTCTAAACCTTCTAAACCTTCTAAATCTTCTACATGTTCAAGGAAAAGTTAATATCAATCCTTTTCAAACTCTTCCAAAAGGAGAGCTCTTCCAAATACATTTTACAAAGTACTAACCTAATACCAAAGTCATATAAGGATATCACAGAAAATAATTATAGTCCAATATCCCTAATGAACATTGATGGAAAATTCCTCAGCAAAGTATTAGCAAAACAAATTAAAAAAAAAAAATACATGACAAGGATCATACACCATGATCAAGTGTGATTTAGTCCAGGGATTCAGGGATGATTCAACGTCTACTAATCAATCAACATGATACATCACATTAACAAATGAAGGATAAAAATCCTCAATAGGTGCAGAAGAAGCTTCAAACATCAAAGTTCAACATACATTATGATAAAAACTCTCAACACGTGGGTAGAAAGGGAACGTACCTCAACATAATAAAAGCCATATATGTCAAGCCCTTAGCTAACATCATACCCAATAATGGGAGGCTAAAAGCTTTTCCTCGAAGATCAGGAGCAAGACCAGAATGTCCACTCTCACTACTATTATTCAACATAGGATTGGAAGTCCACCACACCAATTAAGTAAGAAAAATAAATAAAAGATATCTAAATTGGAAAGGAAGAAATAAAACTGTCGCTATTTACAGGTGGCGTTATATTATATATAGAAAACCCAAAAGAGTCATTAAAAACTGTTAGAACTAATAAAAGTTGCAGGATACAAAATCAACACACAAAAACCTGTTGTGTTTCTTCACAATAATAACAAAAGAAAGATAACTTAAGAAAGCAATCTTGGGGCACCTGGGTGGCTCAGTGGGTTAAAGCCTCTGCCTTCAGCTCAGGTCATGATCCCAGGGTCCTGGGTTCGAGCCCCGCATCTGGCTCTCTGCTCAGCGGGGGCCTGCTTCCTCCTCTCTCTGTCTGCCTCTCTATCTACTGGTGATCTCTGTCTGTCAAATAAATAAATAAATAATCTTAAAAAAAAAAAAAAAGAAAAGAAAAGAAAGCAATCCTATTGGGGAGCCTGCATGGCTCAGTCAGTCTGGTGGCTGACTTTTGATTCTGGCTCAGGTCATGAGCTCAGGGTCCTAGGATCAAGCCCCATATTGAGCTCCCCACTCAGCAGGGAATCTGCTTGAGTATTCTTTCTCTCCCTTTCCATCTGCCCGGCTCCCCCCTTTCTTTCTCTCCCTCTCTAGAATAAATAAATAAGTCTTAAAAAAAAAAAAAATCCTGTTCACAATCACATCAAAAATAATAAAATAGTTAAAAATAAATTTAAGCAAGGAGATGAAAAACTTGTATATTGAAAACTATAAGACATTAATGAAAGAAATGAAGACCACACAAATAAATTGAAAGATATTTCATGTTTATGGATTGGAAGAATTAAAATTTTGTTTTTGTTTTTTTTTAAGATTTTATTTATTTATTTTTGTGAGAGAGAAAGAGCACAAGCAGGGAGGAGGGGCAGAGGGAGAAGCAGACTCCGTGCTGAGCAGGAAGCCTGAGGTGGGACTTGATCCCACGACCCTGGATTCATGACCTGAGCCAAAGGCAGACATTTAACCAACTGAGCCACCCAGGTACCCTGGAAGAATTAGTATTTTAAAAATGTCTTACTGCCCAGGGGCGCCTGGGTGGCTCAGTGGGTTAGGGCCTCTGCCTTCAGCTCGGGTCATGATCCCAGCCTGGGATCGGGCCCCGCATCGGGCTCCCTGCTCAGCACGGAGCCTGCTTCCCTTCCTCTCTCTCTTTCTGCCTACTTGTGATCTCTGTCTGTCAAATAAGTAAATACAAATCTTAAAAAAAAAAAAAAAAGAAGTAAGAAGTACTTCTAAAAAAAGTCTTACTGCCCAAAGCAATCTGCAGATGTAATTCAATCCCTACCAAAAGTTCAGTGATTTTTTTTTTTTCCACAGAAATAGAACAAATAATCCTAAAATTTGCTTGGAACCACAGAAGACCCTGAATAACCATAGCAAACTTGGGAAAGCAGAGCAAAGCTGGAGGCATTAGGCTCCCTGATTTCACACTATATTAAAAGTTATAGTAATTAAAACAGTGTGGTATTGACATAAAAGCGACATAAATCAATGGAACAAAATGGAGATCACAGAAATAAATCCACCCATACCTGGTCAACTAACTTACGACAGAGGAGCAAAGAATATGTAATGAGAAAAGGATAGTCTTTTTTAATTAATCATGTCAGGAAATTGGACAGCCACATGCCAAAGAATGAAACTGGACCACTATCTTACATTGTACACAAAGATGAAGTCAAAATAGATTAAATACTTGAATGTAAGACCTGAAATTACAAAATTCCTAGAAGAAAAATAGGCAGTAAGCTCCTTGACATAGGTCTTGGAGATGATTTTTTTTTTTTTTAATCTAACACCAAAAGCAAAAATAAGTAAGTGGGACTACATTAAACTAAAAAGCATCTGCACAGCAAAGGAAACCATCAACAAAATGAAAAGGCAAACTACTGAATGGGAAAAAAAAATTGTAAATTATACATCTGATAAGGGGCTAGTATACAAAATATATAAAGTATGTATACAATTCAATGGCAAAAAAATCCAATTTTTAAAAACATGGGCAGAAGATATGAATAGACATTTCTCCCATGGAGACATACAGATGGCTAACAAGTCCATGAAAAGATGCTCTACATCATTACTTGTCAGAAAAATGCAAATCAAAATCACAAGGAGATATCACCTTTTACCTGTTAGAATAGCTATTCAAAAAGGCAAAAATAACAAATGTTAGTGAGGACTTGGAGGAAAGGGAATCTTTGTGCACTGTTGGGGGGAATGTAAATTGGTGCAACCACTATCAGAAAAGAGTGTGGATGTTCTTCAAAAAATTAAAAATGAAACTACCATATAATCCAGCATTCAATTTCTGTGTATTTATTCAAAGAAAATAAAAATACTAATATGAAAAACTATATGCATCTCCATGTTCATTGAAACATTATTTATAATAGCCAATATGGAAGTAATCTAAGTATCCATCATTGGATAAATGGATAAAGAAATTGTGGTATATGTATACAGTGGAATATTATTCAGCTCTAAAGAATAAAATCTTGCCTTTTAGGACAACATGGGTGGACCTCAAGAGCATTATGCTAAGTGAAATCTAAAGGAAAAAAAAACAACAAAACCCCCATAATCAAGCTCATAGACACAGAGAACAGATTGATGTTGTGAGAGGTAGGGAGTGGAGGGTAAAAGAAATGGGTAATTATATATATTATTTTAAATTGAATTGAATTGAATAAAATGTCAAATAAAATAATAAAATGTTAAAAAGAATAAAGAAAAAAGTCTTTAAATGAGAAATTCTTAATATCATAGTGGTCAAGACAAAATTTCCAAAATTCCAAATGCTTGGAATCAATACTGCTGGGTTTTAACTTGAAGCAGTAGGTGGATTCATTCCTTTCATTTTTGACAAAGTAGCTGTCAAGTCCCAATATACATGGTTTAACAGCAATTCATGAAATAAAACAGTGTTTCATTAAAAAAAAAAAAAAGGCAGCTAGTTCAGCTCACAACTCATTTACCCAAGTTGTTTTCCTTGAGACAAACTTTGTACTTTAGTATACCTCAGAAATAATTCCTGTATGCTTTTTCCTATTTTATCATACAGAATATTTAAAAAGGTGGTTACTCAAAAGTCAATATTTAGGGACAACTGGGTGGCTCCATCGGTAAAGCATCTGCCTCCAGCTCAGGTCATGATTCCAGGGTCCTGGGATGGAGGTCTCTATCTGGCTCTCTGCTCACCAGGGAGCCTGCTTCTCCCTCTCCTTCTGCCTGCTGCTCCCCCTGCTTCTGCTCTCTCTCTCTTTCTCGCTGACAAATAAATAAGTAAAATCTTTAAAAAACAAAACAAAACAAAAAAAGAGTCAATATTTTAAAAATTTTATTGGGCCGCCGTGATGGCTCAGTCGTTAAGCATCTGCCTCTAGCTCAGGCCATGATCTCAGGGTCCTGGGATCAAGTCTGGCATCAGGCTCCCTGCTTGGCTGGAAGCCTTCTTCTCCCTCTCCCACTCCCCCTGCTTGAGTTCCCTCTCTTGCAGTCTCTCTCACTGTCAAAAAATAAATAAAATCTTTAAAAAATAAAAAAACAAAAAAATAAATAAATAAATTTGCTGCTTCATCAAGAATATTTTTAAGCCAAACTGAAATTTTATTCGTCAGCTATGTGAGTGTTGGTGAAGAATTCAATGACTTTTCAAAGTTGCTGCTTTGATTCTGCAAGTGCCCGTTCTTTTACTTCCATCAAGACCCATGTCAACATGACAAAAAGGGCAAAGACATCATAATATTGTTAGGAATATAGTTTTCAACTAACAGATTCCCGGTTGCCTAAGGATTCACATAGTTCTTGAGCATCTTTGATTTACGTTCTGTATTGGACTGTGCAAGAGGGCTGAGTCTATATAACCCAGTCTTTACGAGAAAGCTTTAATATTACATTTTACATATAGAAAATACTTTTTGAAACTAGAACAGAAGAGCAGACAAGAGCTTATGGAAGACTTACACCTGCTATAAATTTGGCCATCCTTCTATCATATGTGGTTTCATTTCATTAAATGATAAGTGCCTTAAAATCTCCAGGTATGGTAAGCATTTTGGCTGATACTTGTTTTTTTGTTTTGTTTTGTTTTGTTTAATTTTTTTTTAAAGATTTTATTTATTTATTTGTCAGAGAGAGAGAGAGAGAGAGAGAGCTAGCGAGCACAGGCAGACAGAGTGGCAGGCAGAGGGAGAAGCAGGCTCCCTGCCGAGCAAGAAGCCCGATGCGGGACTCGATCCCAGGACTCTGGGATCATGACCTGAGTCGAAGGCAGCCGCTTAACCAACTGAGCCACTCAGGCGCCCCTGATACTTGTTTTTGAATGCCTGCATAACACATGCAATGTAGGATATCTAGTGAGAGTAGCTGTAATACAGTCGAGATATATATGTACAAGAGTCTCCTATTCCTGGCAGTTTATTTTGGGAGAACCCTGGAAAGGTCATTCTTACATCTAGTGATCCAGCCAATACCAGGGACAATTTTAATACTTGTCACCTAATCTCGTTCTTCAGGTTCTTTTCACCACTTCTGGGGACAGGATTGGGCATGAAGCAGATCCCTACCTGGGAGACTTTAGGAGTCATCGAAGTGGCCACATAAAACTTTACAGGCGCCTGGTATAATTCTAACGTATTCCATCACGTACAACAAATTGACAATCTACATTGTTTGCACAAATTCCCTATAAAACAATTTCTGGAACATTTTCTGTATCCAAAATGAAATGCCCTCTGCAGTTTACTAACAAATGTCTCTATGTTATGTAGCTATCAATAACCTCCTATCGTTTCCATGCACATCAATACTGGGCTAGTAACAGACAGAAAACAAAATTGAAAGGCAGTAGTCATATCCACAGAATTTCTGTGAATGAGCCAGCTCTGTTTTCAATATTAGTCACATTTATTTCTCTACCCACAGCCAAATGTGTAGCTAAAAAAGTACTTGAGACAGGCTCTGCAGCCACAAAGAAAGTCCTGCCCCAAACTTCCTTGATCAATTTAACATCTCCTGCCAGTGTCCACACTGATCATGGTTTTGTCGCAGTAGGTTTAGCATGGAAACTTGAAATGTGGCTGAAATAGAGGGGAAATTTCATCAAACTACCTAGTTCAAATTCATTAGAAGCCATGACCTGAGACGTGTTACTTAAACTCTCTGTGCTTACTTTCCCGAGGAAGATAGTAACTGTATCTACTTCATAAAGTGGTTTTTGAGATTAAGTCTATCCGAGGAGGATACAGGACAGTGTCCATCCCTAGTAACTGCTTAAAAAATATTATTTTGTCATTATTATCATTTATACTAGTTCATATGTTCAATCATCTTCCATTTAATTTAACAAGTGTATTTGTAGCATGCCTACATTTATACCTTTATTTTATTTTTAAATTCATAATGATTCATTATCTACCTATGATATGCTAGTCACATATTTTCTTTCTAATTTAGCTTCTAGAAATTTGCCTTTGGCAGCAAAGCCTGGGGCAAAAATTGTTTGACTGCAGTTTCAATAATCCACAGTATAGAACTAAAAGCATCCTTCTCGAAGAATTGTAGAGGATAAAAAAATAGAGTGCAGCCAAAAATTATGAATCTCCTTCCAAGACTATCATTGGCTAGAGAGATTGCTTTTGGTAAATAATTAACTCAAGCTTTGGAAGTGCATTGTTTAATCTGTTTTACAAAAGAATACAAGACAAAGCCAACCCAAATAAAACCCTACAACCATTCTTTGGATATATCAAATTAAGGCTGTGAAATAAGAGTAATTGCTGGGTTCGTTATTTTTTTTAAAATATGCAATTATGGTTGAATAAGGTTCCAATAAGATTGTAAGAAAACACTGGTAATTTTTGGAGTTTAAAGATAAAGGCTATCATCTCCCCTGTGTGTTGGACAGACATGTGTTTTTGGCAAACACCTTGAATTTTTGCCCGGACCCTATTACAGCCATGCTTATCTACGTTTCATACAGAGAAATAGAGAAGAAAGAAAAATCCCAGTCTGCTGAGGCAGGAATAAATGCATTGTGCATCTGATAGAGTTCATTCGTTCCATTGAAAAAAATACTGGCAGCCTACCAATTTGCAGTGAAAGAAGATTTCTTTTCAGGGTGAAATTAATTTCTAATAATATTGCAAACTCCACTAGCAGACAGTCTTTTGTTAAGATGAATTGCAAAACAAAATAAAACAAAACAAAAAAGAAGAAAAGTGATATGAGAGAATGGAGGAAATTGATCTTAACAAAACAATATACATCCTCTAGCAGCTTGTTTTCATAGTGACTGTTATCTGTAGGTGAGGTAATTTACACTACTTTGATGGGCTTGGGAAAGGAAAAATGGAATATTTAAGACATTTTTAAAAAACTGATTTATAGGTGAGAAGATTTGGGAACGTACTTAAAGTATATATACTGTCATATATACACACAGATAGATATATATATTTTTTTTTCCTTATTTATTATATATTTTAACTAAATATTGATCATTCTATTATAATGGGATTTCTGGAGAAAGTAACTTAATTTTATTAATGATTATGGACTGATGACTGTGAAAAAGAATGAAATTATTTCAAGTAGTAAGAAACAGGAGAATATTTCTTGCTAATGATAACAGTTCTTAAGGAAAATACTTGATTTGTATAATATACTACTAAAAAATGACTTTTCTTACATTATCATTTATCAGGGGAGAATTCTTAGTGTGACAGAGTGCTAAGCATATCTCAAGAAAATGGGAGGCAGAGCTAGGATATGGTAGAATCCGTATCATGATAAGATAATGAGCAGATTGAAAAGTCTTTCAGATAGTAACTAAAAGCATACACACACAACACACACTTCCATAAGTATGAGCCAATTAGGTCTCTCTTCATAAAGCTCGGTGTCTTAATGTCTTAGTGATTTTTGTGTGTGTGTGCTTAAATTCATTTCAGTGACAAATTTTAAAAACCATCATTATTAACATTCCTAAAAATGTATCTTTTATTTCTCCAAAAACATGAGCAATGCCTGAGTTAACTTATTCATTTGTAGAAAAATATTGCTGGATTAAGAAAACATTTTGTTAAGAAATCTACATAGTTCCAGATTTCTAACAGAGTGATTTCTGTATACTCTAGCTAAATAAGACATACCTACAAAATTCACTTATTAGAATATATAGCCTCTTATTTAAAGGCTATTTTATCACCTTTCTTAATAGTTTCAAGATGTAAAAATATAATTTTCTTTATACATATTTCACAGTGATGTAAATGTCTTAAGGTTTATCTGACAAAAGAGAGTTGTCAGAATATTTCTATGTGAGTCAATTCCTTTCCCATATTCTACTATGACTCAAATATCAATTATCCAGAGTCAAATAATTCATTCTTTTCTGCCTACATTTATTATGTTGCTTGCTGCATACTAGCTAGTATGCTGGGTCCAAGAGAAAAAGTGGCTCAACTCTTATCTATGCCTTCAATACACTCATAGTTTAGAACAGGATTTTAGTGCTTTTTCTCTCTGCCTTCTCTGCCACTCTCTTTTTTGTTATTTTAAGATTTTATTCATTTTTTTTTTGACAGAGAGAGATACACAGGGAGAAAGGGAACAGAAGTAGGGGGAGTGGGCTAGCGAAGGGCAGGCTTCCCACTGAGCAGGGGGGCCTATGTGGGTCTCGATCCTAGGACCCTGGGATCATGACCTGAGCTGAAGGCAGATGCTTAACAACTGAGCCTCCCAGGTGCCCCTCCCTGCCACTCTCTTGATTGTCAGTCCTTCCTCTAGAAGACCACAGAAAGATGTTCCTTGATGTGTCAGGATGTGAAACACTCAAGTTCTGTCAGATGCTCTTTGTAAATGGTAATAATATCTTCTGTTGGCTCATCTCTACTAAATGTTGAAAAAGAGAGGTGGGTAAATAGAGGAGAAAGAACTTAACCACAAGAGATAAGAACAAGGGCTTCTAGTTCAAAGCAAATGAGAAAACAAAAAGCAACAATAGCAACAACCAATGCTAGGAAAGAAGAGAAAAGATTGCCCTTAACAATGGAATACATGTGTATATTTCTTTTTTTCTTTTTTTTTTTTTAAGATTTTATTTATTTATTTGACAGACAGAGATCACAAGTAGGCAGAGAGGCAGGCAGAGAGAGAGGAAGAGAAGCAGGCTCCCTGCTGAGCAGAGACCCGATGCGGGGCTCGATCCCAGGACCCTGGGATCATGACCTGAGTCGAAGGCAGAGGCTTTCACCCACTGAGCCACCCAGGTGCCCAAGAATACATGTGTATATTTCTTGTAGCAAATTTTTATAGGAGATCCTAAATGTCATCTAGGGGTTAAATTATTTAGGCTATTTTGAAGAGCTCAGGGATTGCAAAATGAGAATATTTTAAAAGTTCAGAAATGGCTGTCACTGTACTTACGTGCTTACATATAAAATGAGGATGAAATTACCATTCTTACAAAGTATGTAAGTATGTACTCTTACAAAGAGTAAAGGTAGAAAGCAGAATGAGGATAAAGCAGTTTTTAATTTAAAAATTTTAGGGGCACCTGGGTGGCTCAGTCGTTTGGGTGCCTGCCTTTGGCTCAGGTCATGATCCTGGGGTCCTGGGATCCAGCCCTGCTTTAGGTTCCCGACTCGGTGGGGAGCCTGCTTCTCCCTCTCCCTCTGCTTCTCTCCCTGCTTGTAGGCTCTCTCTCTCAAATAAATACATAAAATCTTTTAAGAAAGATTTTAACTACACATTTCTTTTTCTGTTGAATTGTATTTTATGATTCAATTTTCATTATTTGTTATTCTCAGTTTACCCTCTAGATTGACAACTAGGTTTTTATGTTATCTATTTCCTTAAGAATCTAAACCTGCTTACTATGAAATGGTGATTATAAATAACTATAAATAACTAAAATAACTAAAAATACTATTTCAGAATACTATTTCAAAGTACTGACTTTGGCATATAGTTTCAAAATCACTTTCCTTATAAAGTTATATATATTCAATGTTTTTAAATCATATATATATATATATATTTTTTTTAGATTTTATTTATTTATTTGACAGAGATCACAAGTAGGCAGAGAGGCAGGCAGAGAGAGAGAGAGAGGAGGAAGCAAGCTCCCTGCTGAGCAGAGAGCCCGATGCGGGGCTCGATCCCAGGACCCCGGGATCATGACCTAAGCCGAAGGCAGAGGCTTTAAACCACTGAGCCACCCAGGCACCCCTTAAATCATATTTTTAAAAGTTCTACACACTATGATATAGCCAATGAAATTTATTAGTAAAAGTTAGTCCTAATTATTCTCCCTTACACATATTGCTGAAGAGAAAACCAGTTCTACTAGGGAATTAAGAGGTAGATTAAATAGTATTATGAACAAGGAAACTCTAACAATTTTCAGTGAGACCCATTTACTTACTTTTGGTGATGTTTAAAAAATGCGCTACATTATAGATAAACCATGTAATTTTTTTACAGGGGTGTAGTAGATCCTTCTAGCTTCTTTGCAGGGCCGATTTTCTCTTCCGAGGCACTCAGCTAAATAGTATCTTCCCATTTCTTTACCATTTAAATGTGGCTTCTTCCCTAGTTCTTATCCAGAGAATGTGAGCCACTGTGACGTGTGTCACTTCCCAGCCAATGTTTTTGAGAAGTACATTTGTTATGCTATGATCTTTTACCTCTCCTTCCGGCCAGATGGTGATGAGGCCTTGGTGGCAGCAGAACTGAAGATGCAGTTGCCAGATTCATGGGTGTCTGAGTGGAGGAGAGCTGCCCACAAGCCAGGAGCAACCCCCTGAGTGCATGTAGGTAAGAGGTACACTTCCACTGTGCTCCAGTCCATAAACACAGGGTTTCCTGGTGACAAGTGCTAAAATAATTTGAACACGCTGAGGATACAGGCTTATGTTTTCACTATTAGTCTTTTTTGAGAATTCTCTTATTATCAAGAAATCAGTAAAACCAAACCATGGTCTAACTTTAATTCGTGTGTCCAAATGTTTCTCTACTATGTGGTGTTTCAAGCACTTTGTGACTTATGTTAAATATATGAAATGATCTTTTTTTGTAGACCAGATTGGTTGAATATAATAGGCATTTGTCTATGGTGTGAACTTATATGTATTTAATGTCATAGAAAGTGTATTTTGATACCAATATAGGAATCAAATATCAAATTTCAATGTCATTTTCTGGATTCTAAAATACAAATAAATACTAATTGCGTTTTTAATAATTTTAATTCCTGAACCCCTAAAATAGGAATTCCTTTCCCTTAAAACAATTTGCCATGAGTTTCAATTTATATATATACATATATATATATGTGTGTATATATATATATAAAACACTGTTTAACTGTACAGAAAGTATGTTTATAAAATCTTGGCTTCTCTCTTTGAGAAATAACATTTCCCAACTTCATAAACAGTGCCACACTGAGTCAATGAAATCTTCCATTCAATCATAACTCACCCCTGTATACTGCAGTATTAATAGATTTTTTTTCTTATTACCGAAACCTTTCTTTGTTCTTAATGTCCTCTCCCCAACTTTGAACTGGTTTCTAAACAGTTGTAAAGAATACATATTCCCTTTCATATTGTTTAAATTTACTCTTTGCTTCACTTAGTCATGATTTCAGGCCTACACCCTCCAACTTTAATTTCTTCTCTTATTTGGACACGCTACTTCTCCTAAGCCATCCTTTCTTCTGCCTACACAAAGTACTAATAATTATTTTATTTTTTAAATACCTGGATGCATTTATTGATTATCACTCCAGGTTTTACTTGGATGGTTAAGTAGATTGAGAGAAGGAAATACCACCAAAGTATAAAAGGCATGGCTAGGGAGGGCTGTAGAGTACAGTGGTTAAAAGTATAATTGAAGGGCAGAATTCCTGAGGTCGAATTCAGTTTTTTTTCTCTATTTTCACATTTAAACCTTAGGCAGGTCATTAACCTTTTCAATAAAATAAAAATAATACTAGAATTTAAATGACCTAATTTTGGTGAAACATTTAGAACAGTGTTTTCCAAATAGCAAATGCCTACTAAATGTGAGTTTTTTAATTGTTATTACACTGATAGATACCTGTTGAGCTGTTAAATGCTATCTGATTGATTTGGAGAATTCTTGGTCTCTCTTCTTAATCCCATTAAGTAAAGCAATCTTTGATTCAATTTATCCAAACATAACCTTTAACTTAAATAAAGAAACCTTTTTGCTAAAGATCTTTTTTTTTTTTTTTTTAAGGATCCAAGTAGATTGAGTCAACAATCTAGGAGCCCTGTATTCTCAGAAGAGAAGACGCTGAAACTCCAGTAAAGGAGCTTTGGGTTTGATAGTTTTGTGATCTGAAGCTAACTCTTCTTATTCCATTTCCCCTTGCTAAAGCACGCTCATCAGCTGTCAGTCACTAACCTGATTCTTAAACCTCCTGAATAATATCTCTTTACCTCCCCACCCCCTCTTATCTTTCCAACTTCAATTCACTTTTGTTTACATTACTCTGCCTATGGAGGCATATTTGTATATGTAGTTCTCTTTTTATCTACCGTGCTATTTACTCTTCTCTCACTTTTGCAACTTCACCAGAGGTTAGGATGTATTTGTAGACTGATGTAGGACTTAAAAGTCTTTTCTCTCTCTTTTTTTTTGGATAGTCATTGTCCTCTCACAAGGATTTTTATGTATAAATACTTTGGAACCTAAAAATACATAATATAATATTATATTTGAAATATATACATTACATGTATAGTTGTAATAAGTAAATTGGATGCTAACAAATTTCCTTTTCAACCATGTTTAATTTCTACTATAAATCTTATTTTTTTTTTAAACATTGTTCGTGTATAATAGTGATTAATTGTAATTTGACTGCTCATTCCTTCAGGAGTGTTTGCGGACCCTTTAAAAATAATATTTTGGGATGCCTGGATGGCTCAGTCAGTTAAGTGGCTGCTTTCGGTTCAGGTTATGATCCCCAGGTGCTGGGATTGAGTCCCACATCCGGGATCCTTGCTCAGCAGGAGCTGAGCAGAAGCTCCTGCTTCTCCCTCTGCCTGCTGCTTCCCCTGCTTGTACTCTCTCTCTCTTACAAATGAATAAATAAAATCTTAAAAAATAATAATATTTGGTATAGACTATACCATTTAAAGCAAACATATCATCATAGGGCCAAAATGATATTAAATCTTAATGAAAAAGAAAAGGAAAGTATAGCTAACTCTTCCATTAACTGGCTAAAAGCTTACGGGTTAGTTGCTTAAACCAGGACTTGAATCTCAGAATTCCCACTTGTAAACCTGTGGCAAGTTTACCTTTAAAATTGGGGATAATACTACCAACCTTTTTGACCTGCTGTATGGGATGAATGAGAATGAGATGGACTGGTTAAAAAGAATAGCTAGCATCATTTGTATATTCCAAGAAGAGTGCTATCCTTCATAACCAGCTTTAGGAACACATCAGATTCAATGTAACATTTTGGTTTGTTTTTTATTTCAATTGTCATATTGGCACTAAGACTGTTTTCCTTCTCCCATTAGGACAGAGCCCCTTTCTTTTATACTAGGGCATCCCACTGTGGCTAGGTCATTATCTAACCATGACCAAAGTTTGAAAATTATTAGCATGTGGGACTTGGGCCACCACATTTTGCTTTAGCCATTACAAGTGGTTTGTTGATGCTAATGTATGGCACCCCATGGTGATTCTTTCCCCCCTTCCTCTTTGACTTTCTCTTTTGTAACATTTCACATGTGGAGCTGCAGTGATTAATATTTTATGCAGTTGTTCTTATGTGCAGCATGAGAGTGAGGGTTCCATTCAACTCTCCAGTACCTCTGCTGCCACTGAAAGGTAACTAATAGCTTGTGCTGGGCCTCTCCTGGCTCTGGGAGGTCTCCTGTGAAAAAGAAACAGACAATATCTTGTCACATCATAAATTTATAAGGAGTTAATTAAAGGCTTTCTCTTGCATCTTAAACACATTCAAAGTCCCATATCACAAGGAATGATTCCTGTTTAATTACCAATGGCTTGTAAAAATTTGCTGCTCAAAGTGTATTTTAATGTCAGGCAGATTATGACTACAAATGGAAAACTGTGCCTGGAAAATGTCCAGAGACATTTATACCAAACTATGTGCATATATTTTTCTTTTAATTATTTGTGTAGAGAGACCTATAATTTATTTTTAAAACCTTTGAAACTGTTATCATGAGTATTTATTATTTTATTTATCACATTGAACTACAAAACTGAATATTCATTTATGATAATATTTGCATTTTCCCAACTAGTACACTCTATGAACTGCTGTTTTAGACTTTTTTTTTTTTTTTTAATAAATGCATGTTTAACAATTGCGCTGCTAGAGGATTTAGTGGATTGATGGTCAGTTTTTAGAATCTTCCAAGAAATGCTACAGGAGCAAAGTTTCCAATTCTGATATGGGGCACTACCAATTATTACATATATTACTGGGAATGGAACAGGATAAAAATCAGATTCTAAGGGAGTTCAGGGGGAAAAAATGAGTTTAAAAAAATGGGTTTAGATTAATTTGGAAGAAATTTACCCTGAAGGCTCTTTGATTATTCCTGCTGGATAACCTATTCAAGCTCCTGGATAATAGATAATCCATTTAAGTGCTCTTATCAGAAGCCCTGAAGCTGTTTGTAGTGATCTCAATAGATTACAGCTCTTCAGCTGAATAATAAATAATCAAGGTTGTAATAGGTAACTATGAGCTATGGTGAAATCATTAGGTAATATAAACAGATTTTTTTTTTCTAGCATCGGATATTCAGATGTATTTGTTTATTTGAGCAGATCACTATTGGCAGATTCTAATTTATACAGTAGCACAAGAATAAAATATACCCCTATAGGCATTTTAATTTTATTACTTAAAACACAAAGTTTTAGTAAGGAAGTGTAGATGTAAAATCTGGAAAAATTCCATTTTTGTTATAAAGGGATTCTTAAAAGATAGATACAATTGTTAGGGGTAATAACAGTTTCTTGTTTGTTTTACTTTTATTTTTTAACCCCTTACTCATAATGTAAAATATTTTCCCCCTCCTATTCAGTTAATACTAAGGATAGGAAAGTAAATTTTTCTATAATTCAGGACCATTTAAGCTATTACTGAGCAAGAGAGCTGCCTGTATTTGGACATGGCAAACCAGGAACAACTCCATTTTAAAATACATTCAATTATATTTATGAATTTCTGTTCTTTCCTAATCTTCTTTGTGGCTCAGGTATAGACATGTGACTTAGGCCTTCAGGAATTCACACCAGACTGTTTTTCAGAAGAAGCAGATGATGTGTGAAAATTTTCTTCTGGGAATTTTGGGGAGGACAACTTCCAGTGATCACAAGTGATCTCCTTGGTCCAGGCATCCAAGGAGATACAGGGCATCCACACTAAGGAACATGATTAGTAGTGACTTAGCTGTAGTGATAACCCAGTGTGGTTTGGACATTGATCTTGGCTGGATAAGTTCTGTGCTTAACTCTGTATCCCCCAGAGATTTAGTAAGCTACCAAATATTCTTTCATACAAGGACTTTTTTTCTTAAATTGACGAGATTTGGTTCTGTTAAAGACCAAGTTAGTTTATATGGAAATGAACATTATATCTAAAAGTAGGCATGTTCTGGTGTAACATATTACGGGTTATGTACAATGTCATCTTCCTTGAAAATGTACACTTGGTTAACTAAAATTCTTTTATTATATCTGCGTTCCTCTCGGTTTCAGAATGACTCCTTACAAAGCATCTTTGGTAAGGTTTTCATAAATTATACTGCTGTACTTTAGTATGGATTTATTATGACTGCTCAAGATTTAGTTTGATAAAACCCATCTAGAGGTGCCCTGAAAGCAAGAGAGAACGGGATGGACAGTGGAATTACTGAGTGAGAGCTAAGGAAGACCCATTTTACTTTCCTCACAGTTTTACTAAAAACTTCTTACCCACATCCCAAATACTTTTCCAGAATTCCCTTACATATTTTGATAATTGTGCTTGCGTTTCTTTTCTATAGCCCTTAGAACTCACTCTTATTGATACTGAATATGTACGAGATGAAATACTGTATGTAACATGTCTTAATCATTTACACTTTATGACAATCTCCTGAGATATGCATATTACAGTTTGAAAGGAGGGGCACTCAGAGTATTTAGTAACTTGTCAAGGTGTGACAGATGATAAATACTGTAGCCTAGATTCTTATTTGTAAGCTTGTTTGCCTCAAAATTCAGTTTTTGCCACCATATCCTCTCCTGCAATCGAATACATCATGATTTTATCATTCAGTTGGTTGCTAAAGGAGTTTTCTAAATCTACTAGTGATAAATTCCTAAATATCTCTGGACTTTGTATTCCCAAATGACTCCTTAAAAGACCCAATTCACTGAAGTACTGGCTTAAGTATATAACCATTTATGATACTGTGGGGAAAGTAATCCCATCAAGTAAGCCACAGACTAAATGCGGGTACTACACCTATAGAACTACCTCTTCTGCTTGTCTTAGCTGAGCACTTAGTTTAGTTATACAATATTTCAGAAATAAGTTACGATTTAATTCTGGGGCATCTTAATACTTGAAGGAGAATAAACTTATTATCATATGTATAACTCTAAAATTGCTATCCCAAACTCTGAACTGTCTTTTGAATTTTAGATCCAAATTCTTATTGGAAAAGTATAGTGGACTTAATGATGAATACTCCAAGGGATGTACCTATATTCAAAACCCAGAATCTATTAATATAAACTTTTGGAAAAATCTATTAATATAAACTTTTGCTGGTGTAATTAAGGATCTAGATGGGTACGGCATACATCTTGGATTATCAAGGTAGACCTTATATACAAAGACAAGTGTCTTCATAAGAGACACACGGAAGAGACACATGGAAGAGAAGACCATGGGATGATGAAGGCAGACACAAAAGTTATGCAACCACAAGCCAAGGAATGCATGGAGACACCAGAAGTCAAGAGAGACAAAGTTAGATTCTCCCCTAAGGCCTCTGGAGGGCACACAAATCCGTGAACAACTTGATTTAGGACTTCTGGACTTTTGAAATGTGAGAAAATAAATTTCTGTTGCTTTTAGGTACCAAGATTGTGGTAATCTGTTATGGCAACCATGGGAAATGAATACACATTTAAAAATATATATATTTTCTGTTTTGATCTCTAATATAATCTCTTTGAATGCAGTTTATCATTCTTTCCTTGACATTTCTTTCTTTACTTTTCTCTTAACTGGAAAGGCTTAAAACTTTGGAGCTATTTTACTCCTCCATGATTTCATCACTTACTTCTGTCTTGTGTCAATCTTTACTTGCTTCCTTTTACAAGTTTTTGTGTTTTTTTTTTTAATTCCTATTACTTGCTAGTCACTGTAACAGGTGATAGGGAAACAGTTTTTGAGCAAAACACACAATCTCAGACTGCATAAAATATTCAGTCTAATAAAGTTCTTTAACCAATATTATATAAATAATAAAAAACCCTAATACTTTGAATTTAAGGAAGTTTCCCTACCCCCAAGATTCCTGATCTTCACCAACGTGATATTCATGCCCTGCCTGTTCCATAGAAACTAGGAAATAAGAGTAGACAGAGGAAAGTGGATTTATAAGTGAATAAATCCTGAGTGGGAGAGTTCCTTAGAGAACTTGTGAGCAAAAAGAAAGAAGGGAAAAACACAATTAAATTTGAGAAATTAAGTCCCATCTAATGTGGGACATTTCCCTAAGAGAGAAACTTATAAGATTTCCCAGTACCAATCAAGCAATACAGAGCCCATGTGTATGTGTGTCAAACTGTTTTGGTAGCAAAATTTGACCTAACTGACCGTGTATACTATGTGCATAGGTGTGTGTGTGTGTGTGTGTGTGTGTGTGTGTGTGTAATTTTTACTTTTTTACTTATAGTGAGAATATATTTTGCTTCATAAATGTTATTTTTTTTTTTAATGGGGTACTCCCAAGACTGGATTGGTAGTGTTACATAATACATGATAAGAATATAAGAATGCTTTTATCTTGTTACAATCTGGAAAGTTATATATTCCAAAAACCATCTGGGCCTCTTCAATTTAAAAAATAAAGTGTTTATAGGGGACATTATTCCTTTCAAACATTTGATAGAGCATAGCTCTGTAGAAAACACAAAGCAGCACTTTGCAAACATGGCTGTAATGAGACTTCATGCAACTTCCAATAGGACGAATGATGTAGTAAGAAATCGACACTTCAGCATGTAACAAAAAAAAGCAATAAATACCTTGGGTCAATCTGTGAGAACAGACATGCTTCGTACTTTCATTCTGAAATGATAGAAAAGGCAGGAACTCTGGGACTCTTGCCCTCCCTGACAGACTAGATTATTCACTACCTGAGGGCTCTTTAGACCAACAAACTTCTTAAGTTTCATTGGAGGCAATAAGGGGTGCATTGAATAACCAGAGTTTTGAATTGTGAAATCATTTCGTAATGTTTATCTAAATGCAAGGATGACCAGACTATCTGCCTAGGAAAGTTCTGTTTAATTAATATTGTTACTGTGTAATTGTGAGTAGTTCTCTCTTTTATTCTTAAGAGCATCTTGATCTGTACAATAATGTAGAAGCTGTAATGGGTTGAACGGTGTTGCCCCCAAATTCATATATTGATGCCCTAACCTCCAATACCTCTGAATGTGACTGTTTGGAGTTAAGCCTTTAAAGAGGTAAGTTGAAAGGAGGCTATTAGAATGAGCCCTAATTCAATCTGACTGATATCTTTATAAGAGGAAATTTGGACACACGAAGATACAGGAATGTGTGTGCACTGAGGAGGGACATCTGAGAACACAGCATGAAGACAGTTATCTACAAACCAAGGAGAGAGACCTCAGAAGAAATCAACCTGCCGTCACCTTGATCTTGGACTTCTAGCCTCCAGAAGTTTAGGAATCTAAATTTTTTTTCTTTATGCTACCCAGTCTGTAATACTTCGTTATGGCAGCCCTAGAAAGCTAATGCATATGTGCTCTCTACTTAATCTCACTCTTTTTCTCTTTTTATCACTCATTAATTAATTAACCTCACTGAAAAATTAATAAGAGGGAGAACTAATGTCTAGAAAGCACCATGGCCAGTGCGAAGTGGCCACTGTTTATTTTCACCTTTTTTTTTTTTTTAAGTATGCTACATGCCTTGCAGGGAGCCCAATGCAGGGCTTGAACTCACAACCCTGAGATCAAGACCTGAGCTGAGATCAAGAGTCGGATGCTTAACCGAGTGTGCCACCCGGGTGCCCATGTTTTCAACATTTTTAATAAGAACAACAATAACACCAGTTTTGTCAGAACCAATGACCATGGTATTTGTAGGATTTAATACTTTTCTTCTCTGTAGGTAATAATCCCAGAAACTCGCTCATATATCAGCTTTGCACTGAAACCCTGGGACTAGAAAGAGGGGCTGGACCCTAAATTTTTCCAACTTCACTTTTAAAAAAATATAAAAACATTGTTTAATAAAATGGTTCAAGAAAGCATTTCTGTAATTAAGTCAGAGTCAGAGTTGGGTGGATGACCTCACATGATCTATTTATACTGACTTTTGACCTGAACATATTTAAAATAAATTCAAAAGCAAGTGCATTAAATAGGATAATCCTTCTTCTCAGTATTTAAAGAAATGCTCCCAGGACCTTTCTAAAGAAACAGATGTAGTCTAAGGGGAGGTCATATGAGCATTTTGCCAAAACTGTGACAGCTGCTTACAGGGGGAATTAATTTAAATTCCTTTGGGACTCTTTAAGCCACATTTCAATGCTGCTTTAAGGAATTAACTCTCTAATGACTGACATATTATATTTGTCAGGAATTCGGTAAAAATCCATTATTTCTCCCTTGCTTGAGGTCTTTCTAAATTGAGCCGGCAAAGAGAATAATAAAAAGAATGTCCATCCTTAATAGTACAGGCATAAATACTTTAGTGTGATATTTGGGGTAGGAAGCATTGTCTTTTTCCCAGGAATATGTCAGATAACCCATTCCTGCTACTGGAGTATAGAATTTTAACTAGATTTGAGTCATGGGCCTCTGATAAGACCTGATGAAATTTATGAACATTTGTCTCAGGAAAATGTACTTATATATACACATACAAACACCTCCATGGAAGAGTGCCGATACTCTCAAAGACCTGCCTTAGAAATTTGATCCGTCAGACTTTCCCTGAAAGGTAATTCATTTTATTTATAATATATGTAGCCACGTGAAGAATAGCTCCATAGGCGATTAGAGTTTCATAACATAACAGGAAATAAGTGATATTCAAAAAAGCAAAACAAAAATGACCCAGGAAACTATTCTGAGCACTATCTAGGAAAAACAAAATAGCAAAGGATATTAGTACTGAAGATAACCTGATTTACATATTTTTCTCAAGAAGACTCTGGAATTTGAGTTCTAATTGTTTACTTGTACCTCAGAGATATATATTCTATGTTATAAAGAATCATAGAAATAGAAAAATAGAATGATAATTCAAAAGCTGTTTACATACATATGTAGAGGTAGAGATACAGAAATATACCAAGATTGAAATATATAACAATTTTTCAGAAGAAACATGCTAATGCTTCAAAACTTTGGCCTTCAGAAGGAACACAAACCCTAAGAGACTCTTAACCTCACGAAACAAACTAAGGGCTGCTGGGGGGTGGGGGGTTAGAGATAGGGTGGCTGGGTTATGGACATTGGAGAAGGTACATGCTATGGTGACTGTTGTGAAATGTGTAAGTCTAATGATTCACAGACCTGTACCCCTGGGGCAAATAATACATTATATGTTATTTTTTTTAAAAAAATGTAAAAAAACAAAAGCAAAAACAAAACCCTAATATTTTCACACACCTGTTATAGACTGATGCTTGTGTATCTTCAAAATTCGTTACGTTAAAGCTCCAACTCCCACTATGATTATATTTGGATTAGAGACTTTGGGAGGTAATTAGATTGTGAGTGTGGAGCCCTCCTGAATGGAAATAGTGTCCTTATAAGAAGACACATCAGAGAGATGATCTCCAGCTCAGCTGTGTAAGGATATGGCAACAAGGTGGCCATCTGCAAACCAGAAATGAGGCTTGCATCATGCACTGATCTGTAGGTACCTTGATCTTGGACTTACAAACCCCCAGAATTATTAGAAATAATGTTTGTTTTTTAAACCACTGAATCTGTGGCAATTTTGGTATAGCCTCCCAAACTGACAATAACAATAATAGTTAATCATCACTTATATATTTTTAAATCTATTTTTTTAACTTCTCAAAGATAATAGGATCACTACAGAAAAAGTTCAATTTAAAGATAACTACCTGGGACATTAAGTGAAGAGGTCTATTGGATATTGTGCATTAGAACAACTTGTTCTTTAGAAATGCAGAGAGTCCAGGCAAACTCACATTTATGAAGAATGTTAATTTTAATCTTCAGTTACCTTTTGTTTACAAGTGATAGTTACAATTTTGTTTACAAGTTCAAGCAGAAAAAGAAAAAAATTGTCTAGGTTATAAAGTTGAATAGTCAAGGAATAATTTGACTTCAGGCTTTATGTGATTCAGAGATGGATGTTAAATGGATTTGGTTCCTCTGGTATTTTAACTCTATGTTCTTAGTGTTGGTTTCATTGAGAGACTATAAGCAAGGGCATGAAGGCTATTATCTTGGTCTGTCCAGGCTGCCATAACAAAATGCCATGGAATAAGGTCTTAAACAACAGACATTTATCTTCTCACGGTTCTGGAGACTGGAAGTCTAAGATCTAGACGCCATCAAGGTTAGTTTCTGGTGAGAGCTCTGCCTGGCTTGCAGAGCTTCTTTCTATTTTCTCACACAACGGGAAGAGAGCAAGCTCTGGGGTCTCTTCCTCTTCTTATGAGGGGATCAGTCCTTGCAGATGAGGGCCAGTGTTACCCTTGTAACTTCAATTAACCTTTCTCACGTCCTCACAAACCCCATCTCCAAACATAGTCATGTTGGGGGTTAGAGCTTCAACATACAGATTTTAAAGGGACACAGATATTCAGTCTATAACATTCAGCCTCTGGTCTCCCCAAATTCATGTCCTTAAAGTCCAAATGTCCAAAGTCTTAACAAATTCCAGTATCAACTATAAAGTCTCGGATCCAAAGTCTTATCTAAATATCTTTTAAGTCAGACATGAGTGAGACTTGAGATATGAGTCATCCTGAAGCAAAATTCTTCTCTGGCTGTGAATCTGAAACTAGACTAGTGATGTACTTCTAAAATACAATGGTGGACAGGCAGAGGAGAGAAAACAGAAAAAAAAAAAAAAAAAAATGGAAAGGGTGACAGGTCCCAAACAAGTCCCAAACCCAGCAAGACAAATTCCACTAGATCTTAAGGTTCAAGAATGCCCTTCTTTGGCCCCGTGTTCTGTCCTCCAGGCCCACTGCAGTGGCGGTGTCAGCCCATGGTTCTACAAAGAAGCCATCCCTTCAACTCAGTGGAAGGTAGCCCTTCAGCTCTCAGTGAGGGCCCTGCCCTCTGCAAACAAGGGCCCTCAGCCTTTGGTGGGAGTGGCAGCCTTCAGGATCCTTACATTGCCTTAGGGGTCATTCTCTCTGCTTTTAAAGGATAACACTTGCTGGTAGCCATCTTTCATTCCATCTTAGTTTCTTTTTCTTCCTTCAGTTCCATCTGGCAGTGCCTCTGCTCGTGCAATCCCATTTTTGTTCCTGGCACCTGCCTCATGGGGGCTGATTAAATTTGTCCTTCATACCCATACTAATTTCCTTATCAAATGGCTGTTTGGTAACACCCTTAGTGTTCTCTTCAGAATAAGCTCTTATTTTGCACAATCTGAGTAAGTTGAGAATTTTCCAAATCACCAACTTCTGGTTCCATTTTGCATAACAATTCCTTCTTCGATTCATGTTTCTCCTTTTACATTTTACTATTAGCAGTCAGGAGGACCCAGATTGCATCTTCAATATTTTGCTTATAAATATCCTTAGCTGGGTATCCAGTTTCATGTCTCCCGAGTTTAATCCTGCACAAAATACTAGAATACAATTCAACCAATTTCTTTGCCACTTTTATAGTAAGGATCGCCTTTCTTCAGTTTCCAACAACCTGCTCTTCATGTCCATCTGTGACCTCAGCAGAGTAGCCTTTAAAGCCCACATTTGTAGCATGACAATCTTGGCTTTTTATTATTTTTTTAAAGATTTTATTTATTTATTTATTTGATAGAGAGAGACACCATGAGAGAGGGAACACAAGCAGGGGGGTTGGGAGAAGGAGAAGCAGACTTTCCATTGAGCAGGGACCTCGATGTGGGGCTTGATCCCAGAACCCTGGTATCATGACCTGAGCTGAAGGCAGACACTTAATGACTGAGCCACCCAGTGCCCCTAAACTTGGCTTTTTAAAGCACATACCTCCAAACATTTCCAGGCTCTACTCATCAGCCAGTTCCAAATTCACTTCTACATTTTTAGGTGCAGCAATACCCCATCTCCCAGTATCACAATCTCTCAAGGTTCTCTAGAAAAATGGAACCAATAAGCAAGAGATAGAAAGAAAGATATGGATGCAAACAAAACTAGAGTCAGACAGAAGTTAAAGCAAATTTTATTTAAGACTATTGTGATAGGGGAGAAGAAACCCCAGTATAGAACTGCGCTCCATCCCAAATACAGTAAGGACAGTAGGGTGTAAAGCTAAGGAATGTGGGGGTTGTTAGATAAAACTTACTAAGAGGAGACATCAAGTCTGGGGGAATTTATGGCTGAACCAATCTAAATATAGATGTAGATTCAGATGTAAATGTCGATGTAGATATAGATAGATATTGATATAAGGAATTTGCTTGTATGGTTATGAAAGCAGACAGGTCTCAAGATCTGTAGTCAACAAGCCAGAGACTCAGGAAAGTCTGATCCAGGTCCAGTCCAAATGCTGGCAAGCGGCAGACACAGAAAGAGTGTGTTTCAGTTTGGGTCTGCAGGCATCAAAGAACCAATGCCTCAGCTCAAGGCAGCCAGACAGGAAGAGTGCCATCCTACCCTAGAGAGGGGCAGATTTTTAAATTCTATTCAGGCCTTCAATTGACTGGATGAAGTTTACTCATTTTAGGGAGGACAATCAGTCTATTTTACTCAGTCTACTGATCCAATGTTAATGTCATCTAGAAACATCCTCATAGATACACCTAAAATCCTTGACCAAATGTCTGGGTACACTGTGGCCTAGTCAAGTTGCTACATAAAATTAACCATCACAACTACCAAAAGGGTAGTTTTCTGATCACTTTAAACCAGTCCTGTGATTCACTCTGTTTGGATCAACCAGCCTTTGTTACCATCCCTACACCAATCACTACCTATGAGTAGATGGATAGACACGTACTGACTGGCAAATCTGGGTTCCAAGCTTCTTCCTTGACTCTGTCACACTTGTTCAAGGACTCATTTTCCTTCTTCCCAAGATTTTCTGCTTTGTGACCAGAACTTCTGAGCAGCTGGTGGTTAAGCCACTGCAAAACTGATCGTAATATTTCCTAAAGGAAGTTCAGAATTCAAGGCACTTTTTCTAGAAAATGGAGAAATGGCAGGCAAAGAACCCCAATTGTTTTCCCAAATTGAAAGGTGATAATAAGAATTTTGTAATCGCTGACCACGTATATGTATAAATAAACAAAAGGCAGTGACTCATAAGATACCTGAATGTTGTAATATACTATAGGTTATAGAAGAATTTCTATTGGCACCAAGCAACATCTAGTACAGGTCATCTATGAACAAAGGGCCTCTTTAGTTCTAATAAGTCAGGGCTCAGGAATGTTTCTCTCCCTTGCGAGGGTTTCTTCTTTCAGGTCATAGTATCTTTCTCTACTGTTTAAAAAAGAGCAATGTGAATAACGTCTTCAATGTCTAGATTTGTATATAGGAAAAAAAAAAATCACCTGGGGCACCTGGGTGGCTCAGTGGGTTAAAAACTCTGCCTTCAGCTCATGATCCCAGGATCAAGATACTGATCAACCTATTTTGATAGGTACTGATTCTTTGAATTTCAGTCTGACCTTTTCAAATGAACTGGGAAGGAGATACATAATGGTAGCTACACCTTTTGCACATCTGCACTCACTTTCTGGCAATTATGTGGTGGATGGAAGATTACAACGTCATCCATGGGGCATATTTGAGAGTTTGTAAACTGCTCTTCCCACACTTTTCCTCATATTTCTGAAAGCCGGAAGAATGACAGAGATGGCAGTTACCCCCGTTTTCGGCTGGAGTGCAATCTGCCTGAGCCAGACTTGATCCTCTCTGAGTTTGTTTTAGAATAATAATTATTGTTGACTTGACACACATCCAGCAGAGAGACCTATAGTGTGCCATCCATAGATGGGCACAGTCTGTGCTGTGAAATACACTCTCCTAAAGGAGGGTAGTTTTATTTTTTAATGCTTCTCCATTTCATAAGTAGTTATATGTCAAAGTTTTCAAACACTCGAGATACAAATTTCAACAGCAATTCATTTTCTTCTTTCTTAGTTGTTTATGTGCATTAAAGTAAATGTTCATCCAAGTATATCATTAATGTTTTGCTAGTATGTTTTATTAACATATTTTAATAAAAATTTCTAATGAAAGTTTAAAATGCACCAGAAATATAACATCTAATTCAGTGGATTAAAAAAAAAAATAAAATGTAGGTTTGCTAATTTAAGTGGTGGTCAGGTTTCAGGTTTTGATATCTCATAAAATTTTCATCATTAAATCTCAAGTGTTTTCATTTACTACTGAATGCTGCCTTCAGATTTTAACCATTTCGGTTGCTACCAATTGGTCCATGCTCAGTATTCATTCAGCTACTAATAAAAAGAGTTAACTAACTCCCAAATACCTTTTCATGTGGCTCTAATTTTGTTTTCTTAAGATGAGTAGAATTGATTTCTAAACCTAGTAATTATGGCATTTCATGACTTAGGTCCAGCTTGCTAGAAAAACTTTTCATATTCTCTTTGTTCCCTTGAAAATCATCAGCTGCCTAAGCCACCCACTGAAGCTTCCCATGGTCTAGGGAGTAATGCCTCTTTCATGTTCTCATCCCTCGGATATGGAATATTCTATTACTTAATTTGAAACCAGTGGCTTTGTGAGTTTCAGGAAATAGCTATGGTTCTATGCAAAATTATATAAATTTGTTTACAGAACTATGGGATGCATATCTATCTTCTTATATTTTAACCAACTGTAATAGAAGATGCTTTTCTGTGCATAACATAGCATTTAAAAAAAATATGGGTAAATGGCAAGAAAGGACAGAAAATATGCATTTGTTTTTTAACATGAGGTAAGTTTATACTAAAGATACTAAATCCATGCAAACTTTATGGCACATACATAACAACTAAGTCCCTATGTGCCTATGTGATATTATTTAACAAATTTGAATTCATGCACTATATGGCAAGTTTTCTATTTAACTATATTTCTCTTTATCTTTTCTTTCCTAATCATTACTTGCTTCATAATAAAAGAAACTATCCACAAGAATAAAAGCTTTTGCTACAGACAAATGGATTAGCTGAAAATTCCAACAAAGTGTAGGTTATCCTGTGTATTTTATGCTCAGAAAGCTAGATGGAAAATTAAACCATCAGCAAACTGTTAGAGAATTCCTTTCTCCTTATTTATAGCCCTTTAAAATACTTATATATTTTAGGTAGTAAGGCTTAGATATAAGTTTTGGTCATTAGAGTTAAATCATGCCTTAACTTACTAGATTAATACTCTCTATAAGAATTTCTAATTAAAAGTTCAACTTGGAAAAAAGAGTTCAACTTGGTTTTTTGACAGGAGTTAATTGAGTAAGAATATTGGTTATCTAGCTTGTTTTTTGTTTTTAAGTCAGTCATACACAGTGGCAATAATCTAAATTTGCCATATATAATACAGAAATAATTTCTCTATTTTCCTTTATTTAATTATGTTTTATTCTGTTCTTCACTCATCAACAAGCTAAGTTCCTACCATATCTTCACCTCAAAGATACCCATTTTGAGCATTTTACACACAGGATATTAGCTACAAAGCTTTGTGCGTCTCTTTCTTATTGTTCTTTGTTGAATATTCTACTTTTGAGTTCTGTCCATGATGACACACATAGATTTAGATTTAGATTAATTCTTATTAACTACTTTATTTTATTCTACCATTTGTTTATAACCAACTTTTATTTATCGATTTTTTAATTGAAGGACACTTCCTGGTATATGTATCTTAGCAGCTTTGCAAAAGATTCTTTAAGGTATATATATCAGAACTGAAATTGTTGAATCATTTAAAACATTTCCCAAATGCTGTCCAGGAGGGCTGGGCGAGGTTATGTTCCTAGCAGCAGTACATGAAAACGTGTTTCTCCACAATCTCACTACCAATTTATGTTATTAAAATTAGATTCTTGCTTTTCTGGTGGATAAAAAGCCACTTCTAATTATTGTATAAATATGTATTCTTCTAGTTGGTAATGAGCTTAGACATCACTTATATGTTTATTACCCATTTTAATTATTTCTTGTGTGAATTGCCTGTCAAATTATGTTAATTTGCATAGATTTAAAAATGTACGTTAGACTCAGTCCTATGTTATTATGCTTTGTTGCACCTATCTTCTCCAAATCTGTGCTTACTGTGAGATCCTTTATAAAAATAAACTATTAATGTCCATGTAATCAAAGCCACATTTTTTATTTTATTGTTGCATATTTTTGCCTTTTAAATACGAATGTCTTTCCCCACCTTGTCCTATATAGATATTTTTTTTTATTTACATCTCAATGTCCTGTGAATTTATATTCTCACTTATGTTTTATTCTGGTGGGATAATTTTATGATTTAATATATTATTCTCCAAGTAGGGAGCTAATTTTCACATCTCCAATGAGCAATCCATTCTTCCCTAACTGATTGGTCCTGCTATCATTTATAAGTTCCCATTATATACATGGTTTCTTTCTCTGGTTTATACCATTGCTGTATTTGTCTGTGAATATGTTAGTGCCATCAGTTTGATTTATGATAGATTTGAAATATGTCTTAATACTGTAATAGGGATGTCTCTCATTTGCTCTTTTCATTCTTCCCAAAAAGTTCCATCTACACTTTGTTCTTTCATATAAATTTTAGGATAATTTTGTATGTTTCCACACAAAATCCTGCTGAGATTATGATTAAATTTATATTAAATTTATCATGCAGTTCAATAATTGACATCTTTACAATATGAAATATTATCTATGATTTTATATCTTTAAGTGGCTCACAAAAATTTTATTTATTTTTAGGAAAATCCTTAATTTATGCTTTTATTTTTTATTTTTTAAAATTACATTAAATTAAATTCTTTTTTTTTCACTGTTCCAAAATTCGTGGGTATTATGGAGGGCAAGTATTGCATGGAGCACTGGGTGTGTTGCATAAACAATGAATTTATGCTTTTATTAAACACAAATAGAGTGTATAAATGTTAATTTCTTCCATTGATTAACTATCTATTTCCCTAAACTCAGTATTTCTTTTCTTTTTAAATGTTTATTTATTTATTTTAGAGAGAGAGAGAGAGAGAGAGAGCGCACAAGTGGGAGGAGCAGAGGCAGAGGAGAGAGAGCATTTGAAACATTCCATGCTGAGTGCTGAGCCTGACATGGGGTCAGGTTCTGACCTAAGCCAGAACCAAGAGTCAAATGCTTAACCAACTAAGCAACCCAGGTGCCTCTAAACTCAGTATTTCTAACAATTTGTGAATTGTATTAGATTTTCTAGGTAAAATACCATACCTTCTGCATTTTCTGTCTTATTGCATTGGCTATGTCCTCAAATCTAATATTTGTAGCAAAGATGGAAATCAGCTGTTACACTCCAGGGGGACTTGACTTCATCAGATCTAAATGCTTGGTACTGAATCTGGACTAGTTTTTAAAAATATTTTGAATGCTATCCTTAAATCCTATAAATCTTTATTTTGTTCCCAATTGCTTCAAAGCTTTTCCATTATGTACAGTTATATATTTTATTTTACATAGCTAACCTTTACGAGATGGAGAAAGTTGTGTTTATTTCTGTTTTCTTAACACCTTTGACAATTAATAGTTGTTGAATATATCAATTACTTTGTACAATATGATTTTCTGTTGCATATTATTTGTGAGGCATTTTACAAGGATAGACTTTTCTAATGATAAACTACATTTTTTCTGGAATAAACTTTTTTAGTTCTGATTCATTATTATAATACAGCATTAGAAACATTTAGCTAATAGTTTAATTAAAAATTTGGCTCAACTTCATAGGCAAAGACCTGTATGATTTCATTTTTGCACTGTCTTTATCAGTTTTGGGTCAGAATTATCCTAGTTTCAAAAAATCAATTCCTGCTACCACTAATAATAGAAATAATTATTGGGTGTATTGGGCCCTTATGACATAGTAGGCATTTTCTGTGTACTTGGATACATTTTGAAATTATAGCATAATTCAATGCATATTAAAATATGACCAGCAAATTTGTTTCTTCACCATTTTCTTTTGCCAATTATAGTGATTTGTCACAATTACTATCATTGTCTTTTAATACTGAAGACATGATGACAGCTAACTACTGAACACTTGAAATATTCCAAGTATTATATATTTATCAATTCATTTATTTCTCACAATAACACTATGAGGTAGGGACTATTATTAGTCTCAATTTCTGTGAGGGAACTGATGGATCTGCCCAAGGTCAAATCCTTGGACTGACATTGATCCTTGGACTGAATCTAATCTGCACAAGATTCAAACCTGCGCAAGTCCATAACCACTACATTGCCTTTCTTTCTTTCTTTCTTTCTTCCTTTCTTTCTTTCTCTCTCAAGATTTTATTTGTCAGAGAGAGAGAGAGAGAGGAAGTGAGCACACAAGGTGGGGAAGTGGCACACAAAGAGAGAAGCAGACCCCCCGCTGAGCAGAGGTTGCCTGCACCATCTTAGGACCCTGGGATCATGACCAGAGCCAAAGGCAGATGCTTAACTAACTGAGCCACACAGGCTTCCCTACATTGCCTTTCAAGTGATGATGATTTCTAACTTATAAGCAAGAGAAATTTGCTTTTAGAGAGTTAGCTGAATCTCCATTTAATAATATTAGTTTGTACTTTTTTAAAAAGGAAAATTGTTACCAGAGTAATTTCTTTATTGGTAGTTTGACAAAATATTGCAACAATATTGTGCTTTCAATAGAATGGTTATGATTTTGTCAAAATAGCCTATTGATTAATAATAGATACTATTCAAATAGCACTTCCTAGGCCTTATGTTTTAGGTAAATTGTAGCTAGATAGAACATGAGCCATAAATCAAAACTATGAGGAATGATACAGTGATATTTCTTGTTATTTATACCTAATGCTCTGAAAATATTTCTTGTTTGTAGATTTAAGATAAATCATTTATTTATTTATTTTAAAGATTTATTTATTTATTAGAGAGAGAGAGATGAGGCGAGAGAGGGGCAGAGAGTGAGAGAGTTCCAAGCAGACACCCTGCTGAGCACAGAGCCTGATGCAGGACTTGATCTCAAGACCCTGAGATCATGACCTGAGCTGAAATCAAGAGTAAGACGCTTAACCGACTGAGCCACCTAGGTGCTGCATTCAAGAGAAATCATTTAAGATGCTTCCAGTCATTTAGTCATAGTATTATGATAGTAAAAATTATTTATTATTAAATTACTATTATTGTTATATCATTAAAAAAATTTTTTTTCCCTCTTACTGGCAAACCTGAAAAAATATAATTTTCAGTAACGATATAGCATTAAAATCCCAGGTATAATGTTGATATTAATTAGAGGAATTCTGCCCTTTTGACAAATGTTAGTGGGCAAGGTTGATCCTGCTTGATGTAATAAAGAACACTGAAGAAGTGGATGGTGGAATTATGATAATAAAAAAATTATCTGGAGTGTTTCCATCTTATCAATCTCATTAACCATTATCTCTGCTGACTTATGAAATACTTTAAGTGAGGCAGGCTGTTTGTTGACAGTACTTCGCTATTGTGCTTTATTCTACCAGCTCTGAAAAGTCTGTGCTTACTGGGTAGGTGAGAAGAGGGTGGCAACAATTAAACAGGGCTTTATAGGAAAAATAAAATGATAGATTTTTTTCCTTAACTCGAGATGGCAATTGGGGAAAAAAAAAAAAAAGAACAGAAAGATGATTCCTATGCTACTCACATATCTTTTAGTATTAAATTAATGATTAAAATTAATGATCTGCATAGTTTTAATTAAAATACTATTAAGCCTTCTGATATCACAAGCACGAATTAACTGTGAATGCTAATATAAAGGAATAAAGCTTTCTCACATGTACAATTCCAAGAATGTGTTATTTTTTCCATCATATTAAGCCACTATCAATTTACCTATATATAGGTATATATATATTTTTTTTGTATATATATTTTACATGCACAATTGGAAAACATTTTGAAAAAATAAAATTGTGTAACCTGAAAAAATCTACATGTAATCTGTATCTTAGAAACAGTTAATATAAGTTTAACAAATAAATAAAATATTTATTGTTTATGTTTTATAAATATTAAAAAATAATTTAGATAAAAAGCCAGCTTCTCATCCCCCTCCATGAAGTTCCCATTTCAGAAAGCCCTGGGTAACCTAGAAAAGTAGTTTTACCTGTTTCTTTTAATTTTTTAAATGTGGCTATAGATATGTAAAAATTATGTCTGTGATTCATTTATTTCTTTTGAAGAGTTCTGATTTAGAACTCAATCTTTGAAATTCTAAGGGCCTTTTATAGATTGAAATTTTAAAAAACATATTATGTTGGAGTCCTAACTTCCAGTACCTCAGAATGTGACCTTATTTGGAAACTGGGTCATTGTACATGTGATTAGTTAAGATACCAAAGCTCATGCAGGATATTAATTTAAAGATGACTATTGGACAAAATACATCAGAATATCAGCATCTAGTTGGTTTATTTGGATTTGAGGAGATGCATACTTCACAGGTGGAAATATTGCTAAACTCTTATAACCCGTGGACAGCAGTCAATGGCCTGGTCATATAGTCATGCTGAAAAACAGTGGAAAACTGGCCTAAAAATATTATCATATGAGGCATTGTCCAATAGAAATCACTATGAGAATTTGAGGGTTGCAGTAAAGTAGGATTGGTTGATGTCTATTAAAGGGTTGCATTAGTAAGATTGGCTGATGTCTACTCTAAGATCAAAAGATGATTGGAACCAGTGAGTAGATTTTCCAATGTACTTGCTTGAAGTGGCCACCTACATCCATCGTGTAAGTGGATCCCAAGGAACTGCAGTAAAGAACAGATGTGCTGAATCTAGATGAATTCCTCTTGCATCCTGTCTGTTAGTTGTGTCAGCTGATGGTTCCTAATGGTAGCTCGTTTCATGATGTGATTTTTAAAGCTACTGCTTTGTTTGATTTTTTTTTTTTGTTTTTCTGTGGTAGTCTCATACTGGGTTGTATGAAGGCTACTAGGAAAGAACTTTTCTTTTGCCTTTTTAGAAGCTCTGGGAATTCAAACAGTTTGAAATTACTTTTTATGGTAATCACTCACATTAGCAATTCTTTCACTAGACAGGTAATATAAATTTGGACTCGTCACATATATATGATGCTGATCTTGTGTCATGCAATATCATGAAAATTCCTAGTCTGCCTTATGGATTCAATTATGCCTCCCTTCACCCTCCCCCCAAAGGAGATATGTTGAAGATCTCAGCCCTGGTACCTACAAATATAAATTTATTTGGAAATAGAATATTTGAAGATACAACAAAATTAAAATGAGGTCATACTGGATTTCAGAGTAATTTCCTAAATTCTACAACTGGTGTCCTTATAAAGACATTTAAATACACACAGACGCACAGAAGGAAGGCCATGAAATAAAAGATAAAGAGATTAAAGTGATACAGCTACAAACCAAGAAATGCCAAGACATTTCACTAGTTTTTCAAATTCTTCTGTCCCTCTTCTTTCTTTCTTTCTCTCTGTTTTTTTAGGTTACATTTCTCTGGTTTGGAACACGGGGGTTCATATTCGCTCAGTCTATGGTATTGTAAATAGCGCAAAGCTCTCCTCTATAACCCCTCCCCTATGCAATCTATGCTCCTTCTCTAGGAAAACATTGTTTGCAAACATATTATGATGCTGATATTACCTTACCTTTACACATGCTCTCCTCTCTATTGGGATCACTTTTTCCATTCTTATTCCAGCTCCTCTACTTTTCAGCTAAGCTTTCTCTGAATACCCTCAGGGTGAAACAGGCATTTTATTAGCCTGTATTTTGCATGTATCAGAAAAGTTCATTAAAATATGAGTTCATCAAGGGCACAGAGTATGATATTTTCATTTTTATATCCCGGGGCTTGGCACAAAATGTACACTCAATTTTTTTAATAAGGAAATGGGAGACTGTGTTTTTGATGTGTTATCTGTACTATTAATATTAATTAGAAATTACTAAAGGGAAGTCCACGACCTTCAAAAGATCTTTTTCTTTATAAAATAACAGAATTAAGTAAACATTGGCTCATAAAAATTATTTGCAGTATCTTCATTATAAAGAAGTATTTTACTATCTAATTTCTAAATAGTATATATTAAGGGATCCCAGCATTATTTCATTCTTTGAACCCACTGCAATACTTGGACAGCATAAACATAAGCATACTTACCATGTTCTTAACAACCCAGCAAGGTGAATCAAATGGCATCCATGGAAGATTTTCCATATTATTTTTCTTTGAATCCTCAGTATCTTGAAGAGTCAATGACACACACAAAAAGTACATAATGATGTACTGCATAAATAAATGAGCAGGTGGATGATAAAAGTATATGCAAACTTTTATAGTTAAAGGCCAAAAATGACATGTACTTGGCACATCCCTTGTTAAAGCAGGTATTTTTGAAATTTGAGAAATGCATTGCTTTCAGGGTTGTGTGCCATTTTTCATTTTATATGGCATTACAAAACTCTTTTCCAGTAGTGTCTAGTACTCAATAGACTTCTGAATTAATAATTATTTTGTAGAAGCTCACGGTTGCATTCTTTCTCTGCTGTCTATATCTTTGCCATTCTCTCAAATTTGGCTGCATTAAGAAGAAATCGAGCTAAACTCGTTCAGGAAACAAAGAAATCTCTTTCCAAACCATGTGATAAGGTTAAATGAAAGAGCTGCCTTTGGCAGAGCAGAGATCTTTTTCAATGAATTAAATTATACAGTCCATTAGAATAGGAAATATATATCATGCCAACTTGATTTAACACATGGAACATGTATTTGGCCTCAGGACTAAACTATATCTTCAATAGTTGCTTTTGGGTTGCTTCCACTAAGAAAATATTGCTGTCTAAACCTCAAAATAATACCACCTGTCCATTTATTTATTCATGAAATGAACATTTATTGAGCATGTACTATTAGAAATAATGCCATAAAGAAGTTTATACTCTACTAGAGAATGACTTTTAAAATGATTAAAAGTTGTGATAATTTCTATGTAACACATCTACAATATGAATAAACCTTACAAGTGTGCACAAGATGGGGAAAATACTTTTTCTTGATAAATGGCCATGAATAAATTAGTTGGTTTTCTAAGATGACCTTTCAATGCCAAGTCTTCTGTTGTACTGTGCAAAAAAATGGACAAAGAATATCATATTCTTGATGCTCTTTCTTGCTAAATTTATATACAATGTTAATATCCTTTTCAACATAACAATCTAAGCAGATTCTAGCAATTAATCAGAGTTGGTTGGCCCTCAAGACAAAATCCTTTGGTTATCTTTACTGATATAGATCAAATTCCGATGAAACTTGTGAGAGCCTTACTAAAGAGTAACCTACCAGGAATATTCAGCTCAGCAACCTTGAGAAGAATACCCAGTGAGAAAGCCAGATTTAGCTGCCGAAGTGACTTACATTATGCATATCCACATGCTGTGAAGAAAAAATTACTTGTGTGTATGTATATAAATATTTGCGTGTATGTGTGTATCTGTGTGGTATGTGTGTATGTGTGTGTTTATGCTATTTGAGAATTTCTCAAGTCTTTGTTTATCTTTTAAGAATATTTGATAAAGACATTTTAAGAGTAGAAAATCAATTTTTATTTTCTAACTACTTTGAATGATTGGGTTTAACATAATTACAATAAATATTTGCCAAGTGCTTATGGGACATATAGGTAAAACTAACATCAACCTCTAAAACAAAAGACATACATTAAAAATATTTAATCTGACAACATTTATAAAAATATAAAGAGTATACATTTTTATATAATTGAAAAGGAAAACATACTCTGAATGAAACAAACATTAGCATAAAAGGTGGAGATATATACAATCTTTTATTTATAAATTGGAATTTTGTTTTCTGACTCTGTTCATGGACATAAAATTGTGGGTAGTTGTCTGTATAACTCTCTAAATCTGATTACGATATGTAATGTCTTAAGAAAACAGCAGGTCCTATTAATTTAAATAGTTTATTTGGGATTTGTTACTTGTTTTCTATGTTGGAATTACTTTAATAATCCATAGCATTTTTTTTCTCATAGTGAGTTATATTTCCTTGGCATCACTGTTATATCATTTCTGATTAGCCATTAGTGGTTTAACTCACCATGTGGACTATGAAACTGTTATTCATAGGGTAAATATTAACATCATTTATTTTCTATGACATTTTTATGTGAGAAACAGTGCTGCTAACATAATTGCAAGATGGTCTGGAGCTGTTAATTCCACAAAATTCATTGTGATTTCATTGGAATTATGTGGATTATGTGGTTACCAATTAATTTATGCAATGTAATGAGTGCTTCATTTCATTCATCAGGAATTTAAAAAATGTCCATATTACAGCTTTTTGTTTTTACAAAGACTCAGTCATCCTTTATTCTTCTATACATAATGACAGTGAAATTGGTTTCTAGACACGATGCTTTCACATTTTTATTAAGAATAACAGAACTAGAAAGAAATTGCTGTCATAAAGTTTCTAATGCAAAATATGGCATATTATTATTTTTTCTTTTCAGTACATGTAAATATTTTTTCAGATAAAATTTTGAACAATTTCATTACTATGTGCGTATATATTTTATATGCATTTTTCCTACTGTATTAACCAGCAAACCTTAAACACACAAATATTTTGCTCTAAATGAATTTCTTTATATATATTACATAGCAATCACCAAACTAATAATATACATATATATTTTTATATTGATAATAAAATTATGATTTGTTTGTAATTTTCTTTTGACATCTCAGGTTACATACAAGAACAAGTTCATTTGGTGTCTTTTTTCTTTACCAATGCAATATATCTTTTTGTTTTTCCAAATTAAGTCATAAACTATTAGCTAAAACTAGTAATAAAATCAAATCTCTTTGATTATAATTTCATGCATTTTTAAAAATTTGAAATGTTTCACAAAGCACAAAAGGCTTGAATTGTTATTCTCTTCTGGTCTTAGAATATTTTATTTTGTTTACGGGTTGCATGTGCCTTGACAATTACAGGTCATTGTTTATGAATGCAAAATATATTATACTTAACAATTTATTACTGATATTTATATATATGTATATACAATATACAAATATATATATATGTACATATATACATATATGTATATATATGTATATACATATACAAATATATATATATATATATATATATTTTTTTAAGATCACTCACATGCTTCCTGATGTGTGGGTATTATATATCCCAAATGACAACTATATAGATCATATTTTGTTCTTTTTTTTTTTTTAAGATTTTGTTTACTTATTTATTTGATGGAGAGAGGTGCAATGAGAGAAGGAACACAAGCAGGTAGAGTGGGAGAGGGAGAAGCAGGCTTTCTGCTGAGCAGGGAGCCTGACGCAGGGCTGGATCCCAGGACACCGGGATTATGATCTGAGCCAAAGGCAGATGCTTAACGACTGAACCAACCAGGCATCCCTGATTATATTTTGTTCTTGCCCCACTTTCTCTTTTCCAGCATTTTGAATGCATATATACTGACTTATTTTATTATCAAGGGATATTTAATAGCCCAGGATAATCTGACTTAAATTGGAAGTAAATATCAAGGGGGTTTCATTTTCACCTTGTTCCTTTTACCTTAAAATTATTGACAAAAACTCCTTTATGAAACTTAACTTTGGCTCCCCGAACCTGTTTTTGGACAAGGCTTCATATTTGGGCCAGGTCTTCAGCCTGCCTGGGCCAACTGTATCAGGCATCCAGCTAAATCAGTTTAATGGCAATCCTTCCACCCTTCATAACTGATCACCCTGGTCTGCTTTCAGCAAGAATCCTGTTAAATGAATTTAGCAAGAAATCTCTTACCCTAATGTCTCCTCTTAGTATTTTCCATCCACTGAGCTTCTCACCCTGTTCCCTGGCTATAAATTCCCATTTATCCTTGTAGTCTGAGTTGAGCCTGATCTCTCTCCCTTATTGCAATAGTCCTGAATACACACTTCCTTACCTTTTTTTTTTTTTTTTTTAAGATTTAATTTTTTTTATTTTCAGAGAGAGAGAGAGTGCACAAGCAGGGGTAGGGGCAGAGGGCCAGAAGGAGAGAGAGAAGCAGACTCCCCACTGAGCAGGGAGCGTGAAAGTGGGGCTCCATCTCAGGACACTGAAATCATGACCAGATCTGAAATCAAGAGCAAGTCACTTAACCAGATGCTTAACCTACTGAGCCACCCAGGTGCCCTAATCTTCCTTACCTTTTTAACAAATGTCAGAATAATTTTTAACACAATTCAGTCTAATGTTTATGGGTTAATGTTATCTACTTCTTTATTAGAAAAAAATTAACAAAACTCTTATCCTTTTAAACTTCAAAGAGCCTCCATGAAAAGTTCAACTATAATGAGTCTAAAAGCAACTTAAACTAGAAAGTAAATCAAAAGAAAAATGGAAAACTAGGAAAAAATATAACTACAATTCAAATATCTGACAAAGGTTTTCATATCTGAATATAGAGAGGACTCTTGGGGTGCCTGGGTGGCTTAATTGGTTACGCAACTGCCTTTGGCTCAGGGTTGTGACCTCAAGGTCCTGGGATTGAGCCCTGCATTGGGTTCCCTGCTCAGCAGGGAGTCTGTTTTTCCCTCTTCCCCTGGTTTATATTCTCTTTCTCAAAATAAATAAATAAATTCTTAAAAAAAGAAAGAAAGAAAGAAAGAAAGGGCTCTTAAAACCAACATAATGAAAAACAGAAAATCTGTTACAGTTAACATGAATATATATTACAGAGGAAAAAAATTGATATGCAAATGTTTTCTAACCCATGAAAAAGTGTTTAAACTCAGGGTCTTCTAGTTGTCTGCCAATAGCTGTTCTCTTCTCTCACAGTAAAAAATGAATAAAATAAAACAAAATAAAATAAAATAAGATAAAACCCAGCATCATTTACTATAAAACTTGCAGTAAATACAGAATTCAATAATAAAGTTCTGGTAAAAAATTTTGAAAAATATGTAAAACAGAAACATGAAAAAGTGCTCTACATCACTTAGCATCAGGGAAATACAAATCAAAACCACAATGAGATACCACCCCACACCACTCAGAATGACTAAAATTAACAAGTCAGGAAATGATGGATGCTGGCAAGGATATGGAGAAAGGGGAACCCTTCCACACTGTTGGTGGGAATACAAGCTAGTGAAACCACTCTGGAAAACAGCATGGAGGTTCCTCAAGAAGCTGAAAATAGAGCTACCCTACCACCCAGCATTTGCACTACTGGGTATTTACCCTAAAAATACAAATGTAGTGATCCAAAGGGGCATGTGCACCCGAATGTTTATAGCAGCAATGTCCACAATAGCCAAACTATAGAAAGAACCTAGATGTCCATCAACAGGTGAATGGATAAAGAAGATGTGGTATATATGCACAATGGAATACTATGCAGCCATCAAAAGAAATGTAATCTTGCCATTTGCAATGACGTGGATGGAACCAGAACGTATTATGCTTAGAGAAATAAGTCAATCGGAGAAAGACAACTATCATATGATCTCCCTGATGTGAGGATGTTGAGATGCAACGTGGGGGGTTTGGGAGGTAGGAAAAGAATATATGAAACAAGATGGGATCTGGAGGGAGACAAACCATAAAAGACTCTTAATCTCATGAAATAAACTGAGGGTTGCTGGGGGGAGGGAGAAGGTGGTGGGGTTATGGACATTGGGGAAGGTATGTGCTATGGTGAGTGCTGTGAAGTGTGTAAACCTGGTGATTCACGGGCCTGTAACCCTGGGGCAAATAATACATTATATGTTAATAAAAAAATTTAAAAAAATTAAAAAATTAAAAAATATATGGAACATCTATTTAGCATAGACAGCCCTGCCTTTACAAAGGATGAGGAAGATTTCTGGTTACTAATGTAGGAGGATATGCAGGAAAGAGTGAGTGAAAAAACAAGTCTATAAAATTCTTCCAACCTCACAATGCTTTAGGCAATTTTGACCTCACTGGCCCTTCTGTGTGTTTTCTGACAGCATTTTCTAACTGGGAGATAACCTCAGGGCTGTTAGGATACCCTCAATTTTTATCAGTTATTATTTTTTTTTAAGCAGGATTAACAAGATAACACCTGAAAATAAGCCACTTACCACTGGACTGACTTGTATTGCATATGGTGCTTGATTATCATTTCAGAATCCAAATGTCTCCCAGTGGTAGAGAGGAGATTAATAGGAAACCAAATCTGATGGTTTTAGAGATTCCCAGATACTGATGCTGAATTGGCAGTCAGATTGGGTAAGATCTATAAATCATGCATCTTTTTGATAGTTCAGGCTTTATAATTCAACATTCAAGATATGTTGGTATCTCTAAAGCAAATTAGAGAATAGATTGCCTATATAAAATACATGATGGGAAGAGTAGGTTCCTGGTTGGATACATGAGGAATTGTTAATACTGAGGAATGCATCTACTTACTATAATTTATCCACTGAATTATTTTCCCACATGCGATATTAATTTTGATTTGCACTGAAATTAATGCAAGAGAGTAAACATAGATTATTTTTTTTTCTAACTCCCAGTAAATAAGAACTATCCATACTACCATTATTTATATCAAGATCTGTGACAGCTTCATCCTTGAGTTAAATATTACAAGGTTGGTGAGAAAATTCAAATTCAATTTCTGAGTCCAAATTTACTTGATGATCTATAAACATCATTCCATCAAGATTGAGCATTACATTTAGAATAAACCTATTAAAGTAGAAACTCATGAGAAGTTTCCTTAAAAAAAAAAAATCAGAATTTAATCATGATTATCATGATAATGACAAAGTAAGATTAAGTGGAAACATGGCACACAGACCTTTTGAACAAATCTAGTTACTGTTTATATTTTCAGTATATTTATGGAGGCAAACATATAAATATTCTGTTGCCTTCTTCATTGTACAAAAAGTTGTCTAATGATAGGTATCTCAGTCCTTTATAATAAATCAAAGGATCATTTCCTACAACTCGAAGTTTTCCATTCTTTTTAGTTTTGTGATGTTGAAATTTATGGCCTTTGGTCTCAATTTACTTTTCATAAAAGCTTAGGTAAAGCATTGGGAAATTATATATTTAAAATTTTCACACTTATATGAAGTTATATTATTTGGAAAGGATTATAGGAAAGGGACTTTTCAGATTATACCCTTCTGTATTGCTTTTACTATTTCCAAATGATTTTTATTTTTTACTATGTTTGTAAAAAAAGTTAGAAATGTATCTCTTGGCATTAAAAATTATCATAGAAATGAATTAAAACAAACCATGTTTGAATAAGGAACGTATCTCCTTTCTTTTGTTTTTCTTTTTTATTTCTCCCTTTCAAGTATGTAGATAAGCACTATAGTGGGGAAAGATTGTAAGATACTAGATTTCTGAAAATCACTTTGAGGTGAATGAGTTAGTTTACATGACAAATAAATCTTATTCTGTGTATAGCTCCTCAACATAACTATCAAAACGTAGAATTTTCTAATTCAGTAAATACCTGGAATAAAAGTTACATTAGATAAAATCCTCACATTCTAATCCTAGCTCACTCTGTATCTTTTCAGTGTGATCTTGGGAGGGGAAAAAAAGATCTTTCAACTTTGTCTAAGAACCATGTGGTTGACAAGCTAAAAAAAGAAGTTTCGGAGTGATAACAGATAATGATACAATCCTTTTTACAGTTAGTTTGTAAATCTGATGATGAGGATGAATGATAGTAGCAGAATAAGAGACTTTTTAGAGAAGGATTAAAGTTCCAGCAATTGTGATCATCATTCTTTCAAAATCCTCTACTTTATAATACAAATTTTTTTCTGAAAATAAAAATTAGTTGTATCACGAAAGAAAAAAATGATTTTGACACTTTTTTTGTTGTACAAACGATGATGCTTCATCTATAACCAAAGACGATTTCATTCTAATCCCTGGTAAAATGCAATGATTTGATGATAACATATCCTTTATTTTCTTCTCAGATTTGAATTATTAACTATATGTGATTTAAAATATTAATGGTGGGAAGTATAATTTTCCATCCTCGATAGAAGTCATCTTATGACATCTGCTTTATCAGAAAACACTGAGTATGTGCCCAGTCATAATTAAAAGCCAGAATTCACCACCTATTCACTACATGGAATGCTTTATAAGTACTTTTGCATATTCTGAAATTTTAGTCCCATAACAGTCATGTGACATTGGTAACATTTTCCCTCATTTTGCAGGTAAATAATTTGGAACCACACAGTTTAAGTGGCCTTTCCAGAAACGGCAGCCTCGTCAGATTTGAGCACAGCTAGTCCTAGCCTTTTTTTGTAAGTACACTCTGTTGTCTTCACACAACTATTCAACATTAAGAAATGCATATTGACAAAGCATCATTTTTAGCTTCAATGTACTTGGAATCCATTTAATGGAGAAGATTGGAAATATGCCTAATGAAGTAAATAGGAGTCTAGAGTACTGAAATCATATGAGAAAATATGTATCAAGGTATAAATAAAGTTCAGATTATTTTAATTATTCCAACAAATTTTTATATAAAATTTTTAGAAGAGCCTCACATCACTCTTTGAATGAATCAGAATAGAATGAGCACACAATATTATTCATTTTAATATTTTTATTGCATGTGATTAAATGCTTAAAAAATGTCAGATATTGATATTTTTGGCACCCAGGTTAAGTTTTGCATATACGGATAACTTAAAACTGTGTGAATAAAATTTTTAAAAAAGTTATCTGGATTATATTATTAAACAAGCATGATAATATTTTTTTTTAAAGATTTTATTTATTTGACACACAGAGAGAGATCACAAGTAGGCAGAGAGAGAGGGGGAAGCAGGCTTCCCACCAAGCAGAGAGCCCAATATGGGGCTCGATCCCAGGACCCTGAGATCATGACCTGAGCCGAAGGCAGAGGCTTTAACCCACTGAGCCACCCAGGTGCCCCAAGCATGATAATATTTAATGTTAAATATCAGTAACTACATTCTGTACACAAATATATTAGAGTTAATACTATTTATCTTATTAATTTATTTTTTATTTTAATTTTTTTAAAAGATTTTATTTATTTATTTTACAGACTGAGATCACAAGTAGGCAGAGAGGCAGGCAAAGAGAGAGAGGGGGAGGAGCAGGCTCCCCGCTGAGCAGAGAGCCTGATGCGGGACTCGATTCCAGGAACCGGGATCATGACCTGAGCCGAAGGCAGCAGCTTAACCCACTGAACCACCCAGGCGCCCCTTATTTTAATTTTTTAAGGAAATTTATTTTTATTTTTATTTTTTTGAGAGAGAGATTGCAACAGCATGAGGGGAAGGGGTACAGGGTGAAGGAGGGAGAGAGAATCCTAAGCAGACTCCATGCTCAGTGCAGAGCCCAACATGGGGCTGATCTCACAACCGTGAGATCAAAACCTAAGCTGAAGTCAAGAGTTGGCTGCTTAACCGAGTGAGCCACCGAGGTGCCCCACTATTTATCTTATTTGGATTTATTTTCACTATAGTTATAATAATTGAAAAATTAATACTATTTGATTAATTGATTTTGATGAATTAGATTAATTTTTGCTTTGGTATTTTATGAGGTTGATTCTCAGCTATAGTGTTCTTTATTACAGTTACTCTGAATAGTTTTGTTTATATTAATGGTTATATTATTGTTGAATTTTTACATCTTACATTGTCACAGCTATGGATGTTATAGGTGTTTCATTTCAATGTAAATTAACAGTGCATCTGGACAGTTAAATTGTTAGTAAATCTATCTTAATATGTTTTATGTTTTAACTCAATAAAGAATCCACTTTAGTCAGAAGTAAATTATAGTTTGATTAATGATTCTGAAGTTTTGAAATAAAAAATCACAGCAGAACTCATAAATATGTTTCCCATCTTTACGGAGAAAATATGCTTTATCTATGACTTAACTGTCTGGATTATAGTAACTTAAAACTTCAGGTAAAAAATGCATTTTTTGGAGACAAAGCTATAAATCCTAAAAGCAAAAAATCATAATCTTTTAATTAGCTGTTATTGTGTTCAGTCTGGTAATAAAAGTCAGAAAGAACTTTAACATAAGCTCTTTATCATCATCCTCCCACCCCCGCACTCTGTTACAGCCAACTACTTGAAAAATTGTAAAGGCACGGCACTGTTATGCAAGGCATGACACTCTATACTTAGACATTGTTTTATGTTAATTCAATATGTTATGTTAATTCAATATGCTATAACAAACTGTGGGCTATAAAAATAATTTCCATTTTTTTTTTCTGAAAAAAGAGGAAATGTCTTTGGAGTTACGATTTTTTAAAAAAAATTATTCAGTGTCTTCTGAAGATTTCAGATCTATAATTGGGTAAACCGACTTTTAATATTGTAATTGTTTTATTATTTTTATTAAGGATTTTAGTAGTTTTCAGTTTTTGATTTTGTATTTTATTTTTCTTCCTCTTGTGGTTCATCTGTATTTTTCAGTCATCCCATCTCTTACTGGTTTCCTCTCTTAATTTCTTTCAGTTTCATGTGGTGTTACTTCATGTGTCTTCATATGCTATTGCTGACATTCTTGCCAATGTCTGTAAATCTCTCAGTAGTATATACTCGTGTTCTGGTAGACAGTAATGCTAATGACATTTTTGCCAGTGTCTGTTCTCACTTGCATTTGTAAATCTTTCAATAGTGTATACTTACTCGTGTTCTGGTAGACAGTAATGCTAATGAAGCTAGCAGATATCATGAAAAGTAACTTTAGAATAAATTCCTTCAAGGTGAATTTCCCATGTGTACTTATATATATGATATTATTCAAAACTTGCACTTACATAGAGGACTCTTTGAAGAGTTCACAATCTCTATAGCAAGACTGACTTGATAACCATTTTACTTTGATAAAGGACAATCCTTAGTAAATTCAAGGCATCTAACTAAATACAAAATTTCCTTGGAGGCTCTCCACAGTTGTCCTTTAATGGGCTGGTAGTACAGTGAGTTCCCACCAATAGACTGTCTGTGTTCATGCTCAGTTAATTTCCTACTTCCAAATTAATTACCTTAATTAATTCATAAGGAAAGTTGCCAGTCACTTAGTCTTACCAAGTCTTACTAGATATTCACTATTTAGGAAACCATCCAGGACAAAATTCTTTCTCAAAGGGTTATCTACTTTGAATGCAACAAAGAAGGAATTTATTTTTGTTTCATTTTAAGTGTTTCCATTCTTTTTCCTGAAAGTCAAGTATTTTATATGCATCAAGTACAATGAGTATAGTATGTAAAATTGCAGAGATATAAATTACACTAATTGTGGCAGCCATGGAGGTGTGGCCACTCAGAACTTCTTGTCAAGAGAAAACCTGCTGCCAGAGGTTGAGTTAGCTTACAGTTTCCACCTGCTGCATCTTCTGGTTTCTTGAGGTGTATATGCCAAAATTTTTTTTTTTTTTTTTTTTTTTTAGATTTTATTTATTTATTTATTTATTTATTTGACAGACAGAGATCACAAGTAGGCAGAGAGCCAGACGGGGAGGTGGGGGGAAAGCAGGTTCCTGGCTGAGCAGAGAGCCTGATATGGGGCTTGATCCCAGAACCCTGGGATCATGACCTGAGCTGAAGGCAGAGGCTTAAACCCACTGAGCCACCCAGGCGCCCCTAGATGCCAAACTTCTGAGTGCTCCCAGTGAACTAGTGAGTGCAGTGGGGATAAGAGAGCTGGACCATTTCCACTCAATGTGGGCACCTCAAGCTGGTAATCACGGCTACTACCTGACAGAGACTTTCTCAGAGCAGTTCTGGAGTATTAAGCTTCCTCTTATCCACTGTCCTCCCTTAACTTCTTTCTCAAGTGTCAGCTATACAAAGGTTCTCCCTGCCTATCCCTGCTCCTTGCCCTGTTAAGAATTCTCAGACATTTCCCTCAATATATTTTTTGCTCTTCCCACTTGCATCTTGGCATCTACTTCCCAGAAGACTCAAGTTGACACAGTATTGATTTGAGATGGTTTTTTGATCCCTATTAAAAAATGACCCCTCTCGGGGCACCTGGGTGGCTCAGTGGGTTGAAGCCTCTGCCTTCGGCTCGGGTCATGATCTCGGGGTCCTGGGATCGAGCCCCGCATTGGGCTCTCTGCTCGGCGGGGGGCCTGCTTCCTCCTCTCTCTCTGCCTGCCTCTCTGCCTACTTGTTATCTCTGTCTGTCAAATAAATAAATAAAATCTTTAAAAAAAAAATGACCCCTCTCTTAATTATGTCTAGCCTGGGTCAACTAGAAATAAAATTATGAACATAAAGAATATTGCACAAGGTATTGCTCAAAATTCCCATGCCATTAAGTAGGATGAAAGAAATCACCATGTTTACAATAGAATGAGACCTCCATTGCGGTGTTTTCGCAAATGAAATATCTATACTCTCTGATATAATGATGATCAATTTGAAAAATTTGGTTATCAAAATCATGAAATAGAGCTCCAGTAATTTTAGAAGTAAATTTTAAAATACCATGGATTTTTAAATCTATTCTTCTTGTCTGGAACTCTCTTTTTTTGATAGTATAGTATATATCACGATTAACATAAAAGATTTTTTTTAAAAGAGCTTTAAGGGACCTTTAAAATTATCCTGTATAACCTTCTTGTTTTACTTAAGAGTAGTTAAGATTCTGAGAAACTAAGGTCACCATTACTACCAGAACCAGAATTAAAATTCCTATCTCTTGGTAGCAACTTTACATCAAAATAGTGTAGTGCTTTTTATATTGCCTTTTTTTTTTTTAAAGATTTTATTTATTTATTTAAGAGAGAGACAGTGAGAGAGAGCATGAGAGGCAAGAAGGTCAGAGGGAGAAGCAGACTCCCCATGGAGCTGGGAGCCTGATGCGGGACTCGATCCCTGGACTCAGGACCGTGACCTGAGCCGAAGGCAGTTGCTTAACCAACTGAGCCACTCAGGCGCCCTTTATATTGCTTTTGATAAGAACAGCAATTTAAGGAGTTATACAAGAAGTTTTCTTTCAAAAAAAAAAAAAAAAGAAGTTTTCTTTCTACTGCAATCATTTCTCTATCAGACCTCCAAATGTTAGACTGTCTCAGGGCACGAAAGGCTGAAAAGTTACATAAAGTACATCTACATGTATTAGAATTTCAGATAAAGGGAACTGGGGATTAAGAAAGATTTGCTAGTTATTGCAGGACTCGGGGGTCTCAATCCTAAATGCAGTGGAGGATTATTAATGGATGCAAAATGCCCTGCTTCAGTTTAAAGAGGAATCCTTCACATGTTCTAAGAATATGCCAGTGCCAATTATCATTGGATTTAAGTACCAGAATGCAATTTCCTTTCATTCCTATTTAAAATTACATTGTTATTACTCTAATATAGTTGTTATATATTTTTAAAACACTATTTTCTTGAAGACACAGCACATTTCTTTTAAAAAATTACAGATAAAATTTATGAGATTACCATTTTTTATTTGATTAATATCCACTCCTTACAACACCTTGTTTTCTTAGAGTTTATGCTAATACACACTAATCTTTTAATCCTATAGAGAGCTACAAGTGTGAATTGGGTGGGGGGAACAAAATCCTGTGTGCTCAATATATTTTAATGCCAGAGGGATGGAAAATGAGCATACTGTTCTGTATGTAAATTTTGTAAGAGCATGCAGAAAAACTTGTTGCGAAAATCTGCTTCAAATGAGAAGGATTTTCATTAATGATGAGAAAACATGGATCACAGTCTCTGGGGATGTACAGAAGAATCCACAATGGTAATCTCAAAGAGCAAAGCCTATTAGGCAGATGGTATCATGGAAAAAAAAGTGAGTGAGCATGCTGAGAGGGAGGAAAAGTCCATATCCTCTTTAGAATGGTAAATATAATGGAAAGTGCCCTCATGGACAAAAGAAGATAGGAAAATACATATTCATAGCTAGAAAATTCATGAAGGGTATTTGAATCACAGCAAAATGTTTAAGAAAGAGAGAATAAAGGTTAAAAGCTTAAGAAGTAAGCGAATCAGGCAAGTCTTATGCATTTGAACACTTAATTTACTAGAGCTCTTTAAAAATACTAACTGGAAATAGAATCATCATTTTAATTTTTATTGTTAGAACTGATTCTAATCTAAGAATAGCCAGATCACAACTTTTAAAGGCAGAGTTAACGTGGACATAAACTACATTTTATTAAAACTTTCATCTAATCATGTAATCTTTACCTCTACTTCCTCCCATATTTTCCAAATAAATGGTGCGATTATAACACCAGGACTTCCTGAGCTCCTAATTTACTCAAAGAGAAACTTGTAGAGGCAATGCATAACTAGTTTTCCAAAATTAAAATTAGTCCATTTATTTTTCAGTTTTAAAACAACCTCCTTGTTTTAAAATTATGAAAAATGGAAACATACAAACAATAAAGTAAAAATAATTTCAAGACCACTATCCAGTTATAAATACTGTTAGCCCTTTTGAGAAAACCATTCAGACATCACTCTGTTATACACAAATGTAAGCAATAGATTTTACAAAAATAGAACAAGATGTGCTGTTTTATACCTCTTTAGTGGCTAAAAAATTTCCATGACTTTTTTTCAACAATAAGTACCTTTATCTGTTATACAAAGTGTTGCCATTCAGTGAGCACTTACCATGTGTCAGACCTCTAGCAATGTAAGCAGCAATAACAGATGTTAAATGTTGGTTGTTATTACTATCATATTATTTAATATTTAAAATGATCCTGTATATTAGTAGTCATATCTCCATTTTATAGATAAAGACACCAATCTTTATGAATGTTTCTCAAGGTCGCACAGTTACAGTTTTTCCTTATCTAATGCTATCAGATATTCTTAATATCTAACTAATAAATGCAGAGTTTTAATCCAAATTTATCCCAATTTAGTCCATCCTCTACTTGTGAAATTTTAGTTTATATAGAATCATCTAATTATTACAAAAACTTTGGTTAAATTTTTGCAGGAATTTTTTTTTTATCTATTCAGAATAAACCCCTAGAATAGAAATTACTAGTTCAAAGGAAGTACAGTATTTGGATTTTGAGATATACTGACAAATCATTACCCAAATACTGTCTATCAAATCATAATCATATTGTTGTCAGCAATGCAAGGTATAGCCAATATTTTTTAACTTTTTCCAATCTGTTAAGTGTTGGAGAGGAAGACACTCCTCTGTCCTATGGTCCTTATAACTGGATTTAGGATCAAATTAATATGAAACAAATTAGCAGGAGAAAAATCTAATTTAATAGGCATACATACAAGGAATCTACACAGATATGAAATTTCAAAGACAATGAGGCAACATAAAGCTTATATGAGCTAAGGGGAGGGGCCAGGGTCTGAGGAGAGATTATTAACAAGAAGCTGAAAGGAGATGCTTGGAAAAACAAAGGTTCCCTATTAAGCAGATAAGTTTCTTAGGTTAAGAGGAGTCTCTGTTAATACCTCTCTTCCTGGCACAAGCTCTTCTTTCCAATATAAATTTAGACAGTTGAGGGAGAGGCAGAGAGCTTTTCTTGCATCTGCTGGGTTTTGATTATTTTTAACTCAAAATAATCTTTATGCCTAAGTGGCTCATCTTGGGGCAGCCTGCTTTTGTCCTCTACATAAGTAAACAAAGGAGATCTCATTTTTTTATATATTTTCATGTCTATGATCACTGGCTATTTTTGTTATTCTATTATTATTTTTAATTCACTATTTTCAACATTTTTCTTTTAGACTATTAGCCTTTTTAGTGATTATAAGGATATATACTACAGGTATTCTAGTGTAACATATGGGTAAATAGTTTTTCTTGGTGCCTCTTCTTACTTAAAACATTTTTATAAGAACATTAATATGTTGATATTTGTATTTTTATTGTGTTCAAATGCTATCAAGTGCATAAAAAATTAACAAATGTTTTAACATAAAACATGATCCATGGTTTCTTTAGAAGGAATTTTTTTTTTTTAAGATTTTATTTATTTGACAGAGAGAGAGCACAAGCAAGGGGAGCAGCTGGCAGAGGGACAGGGAGAAGCAGACTCTCCAACTGAACAGGGAGCCTGATGCCCTGATGGGGGCTTGATCCCAGGACCCTGGGATCATGACCTGAGCCTAAGACAGATGCTTAACTGACTGAGCCACCCAGGTGCCCCTAGAAGGAATTTCTTAATTTAGAAACATATATGGATTATCTACTAATCTTTTGGTGTTTAATTTTTAATTTAGTTTCACTGTGAATAAATTCTCCGTATGATTTTCATATTTTGAAATTAGTTGTGCCCTGTTTCAAGAATCACCAAATTATTACTTTTGATAACTTTTCTGTGTTTCCTTTTTCTTAAAAAAATGTTTTTTTCTGATATTTTTTAGCAGCAATACTGTAACATTAATTCTAGGAGACAGGATGGGAAAAGCAAAAAACCCCAAAAAACAAAAACAAAAGACCTGTGAATAACTTAAGGAAAAACCAAAGTGACATGGCCATAACCAAGGGAGTGTGGTGTCTTTTTAGCCAAGTAAAGAAACTTCTCCAGGAACAAGGTGGGTTTGTCTATGTCACATGCTGCTGACAGGAGAATGGAATGATTACCACTGGGTTTGTCATCATAAAGTCATTAGGAATCTTGACAATAGAATTTTGAAGAAGCATTATAATTAATAATTAATAAAAAGCATCTTAATAAAAAGCTTCATATATAAAAGCATCTTAATAAAAGCATCACCTGAGTGTCTCTAATACAGAATGGAAAAGAAATGTTGGAGAAGGGATTTCTATGTGTAATGTCCTTATGGTTTTAAAAAGGAAAGGTTGTGTTTCTATTATTTTGTTGAACTCCCAAGTCTGAATTCTGAAGGAATCTAAATCTAAATCTAAATCTAAATCTAAAGAAAATCCTTCCTTTAGAAATGTAGCTTCTAAAAAGTAGTAGTTCTAGATTGGACTGAATTACGAGTATAAGACACAAATTTATTTAATTATCCTTTTATTTCCTAGTAATTACTACTACTACTATTACTACAGTAATCTAAAAGAGCCTTACATAACTTTCTTTCAACCTTCAAAAAACTTCATCAGAGAGTAGGTCTTTTTACTTTATTTTTCCTTTGCTACTTAGTTATGTATTATTTGGAGAACAACACATTTGTTTCTAAGAGAGTTTTATTCTTAAATTACTTTCACAGAACAAGGTGCAAGCTAAGAAGTGACCCACTGAGGAAAAACAACAATAACAACAAAACAAACACAACAAAGCAAAATGAAATGTGAACATTTACAAAGCCCTTAACCATATCACATGTAAGAGCGGTCTATGGATATTGTGCTTTAAGCTATGTAAGTTCTTGTCTCTCTATGTTATGTGTGGTATTTTAACTTGTGAAACATGACATTGTAAATAGATAGCTACACAGTATCAATAATTCCTGAAATATTAGGTGATTGTCCTTTAGGATGCATGGAGTGACCACAGGTAAAACCAAAGGATAGTAAGACAGTAAAGATATTTCCTATAGAAGTGAGACTACAGGTGATAATTTGCACCAGGAAACTTAAGAGAACATAGACAAAGCGCAATCAATAAAAACACCATTCTTTCATAAATACTTTGTATTTCTACCTTATTCGAGTGAACTATATTTATTTGAAATTCAAAATATTTTATTTTAATTTAAGTAGTTATTTAATGGTTTGAAATAGTAGATACAGTCATCCTTACTTATAATCACAAAAACCAGTGCATGGACCACACTATTTTGGAAGCACTATATCCTTTCTTCAGCATACAAAAATCTTCCCAATTCTGTGACTATACACTATTGCCAATTCTTTTAAGTCTGTTCCTTGGATTTAATTTTTTGTTTTTCTACTAACCTGTGTCATTTTAAATTTTATTCATATGGATAATACATTGTGCTATTAATCTCTTAGTAACAAAAAGTTACTCTTTCCACTTCGTCATCTATAAAATGGGTATGACAAATCTGTCCTCATAGGATTGTTAAGAAGATTAAATGAGTTAATTTACTTCTAGGAAGATGCCTCATAGAAAATGTGTTCAATATATATTAGTTATTATCTTTTCATATATTCTATTTATTGAAACAAACATTTCAGAAGTATTTTAGTTAATCTAGACAATAATGTTGTTAGTAGGTAATAGTATTATCCAAATTTTATCTATATTATGCACTTACAGATCTAGAGAAAGAAACTAAGACTTAAAAGCTCAGCTCCATCTACACCAGTTAAATAGTGTAATTATTCTTCTGCTGAAACTTTTAGTCTTCAGTTTATGCACTATGCATTTAAAATTATCTGTCATTTTCTGATCCAAATGGAAACATCCTATAGAAGGAAAACTCAGGAAACAAACAAAAAAAACTGAAGAAACAAAATGTTAGAAAGGTTACTTAATAAGGAGGTTGAAAAATTTTCACTGCATTTGTTAAATAACAAGCAATTTATAATAAAGTAAATTTTTAGTCAAATAGTTAGAAAAAGGCCAGACTTTAGGAATATCAAAAAATTATATATCCAGTGGGAAAATAATGGATATACAATACATTTTGCTAATTCCAACCTTAATAGCACACTTATTCTGGATTAGGAACAAGTTTCAGAAGTCTAACAACACAATGAGGAATAGTTAGGCTATGTCTGGAGTTAATAGATTTATGGAATATTTAGGTATATATACATGACAGAATATATGCTACTGAATCTTAGATTCATAAAGTTTTCTGGTCGTTCTTTATTCCATTTAGTTTATTTTCATATAAAAATATTAAGTTTGAATATAAATATTTGGTTATATTCTATGTTGGCTTAGAAAGCAGGTATACAAAAGCTTTTATTTCAATATCAAGAATTCAAAATAGCAAAACTACTGAAAAGTAACTTAAAACTTCCAAGTTTTACATTCTGTATATTAAACATGTCTTCATAGATTGGGAATTCTAAATTAAATTTGAATAAATACATTTTGGTTCCTATAAAAGATAACTTTAGTCCTTCCTAAGTTTGGTTCCAAGCCAGGTTTGTTAAAATCTGAATTTATTTTTACTATTTTTATTGATTTCAAAGTTTGACCTGGTAAGAGCTCCAGAAAAACTACTTATTGTGCAGCATATATTACTCTCAAGTGCAAAGTACATTTGCATGCATTAAGTGTTCAACTATGTAATTAAATATGCTCACATAGTAATTACCTGTTCTAATTATGATCCATAATTATTATAAGTGCATATAATTATGTAGTTACATGAAAATTCCATGTGATAATAAAAAAAAAACTTACATTATTATTGAAGATGAAAATGGGGTATTAAATAGTAAAGTGAATCAAATTTAGAGGAACTATTCATGGTTCTCACAGTATGTTCTGTAATTCTCTCTTCTATTAACTAGCAGTTGTTTAATAGGATAACTAAGTTAATTCTTACTGTTGTTCTTAAGAGTTACGAATGAAAGAAAGAAGAAAATAAGGTAAAAAATATTGAATTAAGTAATTTAGCATGTAGGTGACTACCTGAATCACTAGAATAATTAGTTCTCTAGTAGAAAGGTAAGAAATTCTCTTTTTTTCCCTTTTTTTTTTTCAAGATTTTATTTATTTGACAGAGAGAGAGAGAACACAAGCAGGGGGAGCTGGAGAGGGAGAAAAAGTCTCCCCACAGGGAGCCTGAGGACGCAGGGCTTGATCCCAAAATGCTGGGATCAGGACCTGAGCAGAAGGCAGTGGCTTAACAACTGAGCCACCTACCCAGGCGGCCCAAAAGGTAAGAAATTTTCTAATGTCAGTAGTGCCTAACAAGAGTTGTGATGTAACTGATTTTAAAAAACTTAGATGAACAACACTAAAATTAAAATAATTATCTTTGACAGATGTTTCTACGTATCTTGATGATATCTCCATATCTAAAGTGTAAATCAATTCATTTACTTATCTAGAAGTCTTTTTACTAGAGTATTACTCCGCTTACTGTTAAAGTGTAATAGGCAATGTGTTGTGACTTTTTTTAATACTCATAATAGGAAATTGGTAAAAGCTGCTTTAAATTTTCATTATGGTAAAATTTTTGAAGGCTATTGTACATAGTGCCAATTACATAATAATAACCAGTTAATATATATATTCATATAAATATGTATGTTGCATATTTGAATAATTTAATTAATTGACTCAAACAAAAAGAATCATGTAGCAATAACCCTTGGCCTCATTCATGTGCCCACTGTCGCATTAGAGAAGACTTAAAATGGTTTCTTAAGGAAGAAGTACAGGCTGAATGTAGTAAGATGCCCTTATATTAAGCTATCCTGAATGGCTTATCAATGTTTTTAAGAAGATATCAACCCCAGCTCCTGGAAGTTATACCATCTGAGTCTGTCCTTAATTGACAACATAGCATGTTGATACACCAAGTGCTTGTCAGAAAAGTATAACCCTTTGATAAATTACTCTGAGATTCTCTGAATATTTATTGAGAATTGCCCAAAGGAGATGAAGTCCATTTTGTTCTGTAGGTAGCTCACTTTTAATCAAGTCCTCAGAGCAGCATATTTAAACCGGATCAAGTTAACTTGTCATTGAATTGATTTCTTGTTTTATGCCTATGACACTGACCTTCATTTTGCGGTTATAAAGATTCTATGTCTCAACCTGGAAATGCCAGGGAAATGTCCATAAGAAAAGTTTTCTACATCAGCTTGCAGACTCTCAATGCACAGTTCTAGGAGTATACTGGGGTCAAGGGCTTGAAGAAAACAGAAGCAACAGTTGTTGATGTAAAAGTATTTTCTAGGTTTGACAGAAGGTTATTGTGAATAAAAAGTCTTGCAAACATTATAGAAAGGTCTGAGTAGAAAGCCAATATAAACAAAATGGGATCATTGCTTAATAACAACTTGTGTAAGCAAGGGGACAGAGTACATATTAAATTCATTTGTATGAATTATCAATCCATACTTAATGACAGGGACTTCAATTCTTCCTATGATTTTTCTTCATAGTTAACAGGCTTCATTTATTTATTATTGAGATTCATAAGTGATTCACAGAAGGCTGCCAAGAACATGTGTATGGTATCTATTAGCAATTCAGTCTTATATACAAATAGAAAGTTACTCTCATTTAAGAAAAGACTCAATGTAGGGGCGCCTGGGTGGCTCAGTGTGTTAAAGCCTCTGCTTTCGGCTCAGGTCATGGTCTCAGGGTCCTGGTATCGAGCCTCGCATTGGGCTCTCTGCTCAGCAGGGAGCCTGCTTCCTTCTCTCTCTCTCTGCCTGCCTCTCTGCCTACTTGTGATCTCTGTCTGTCAAATAAATAAATAAAATCTTAAAAAAAAAAAGAAAAGACTCAATGTATGTTGAAATTTCAAATATTTTGCTTTATATTTTGTCTTTCAATATTTCAAAGTGGAGGTCACACTCTTGAAATATTGTTAACCATGTCCTTGTCAAACAGAATATGTTGCATAGGTTGTAGGATTTAGAAAGAGACACCAGATGTGCAAAAGCAGCAAAAATAGTTTGTGGTTGTTAGGGCGTCTCAAATTTGTGAAGTTAATATTACAGTGTTCTTCTGACATATCAGTTTACAGCATCTACATAGTTTCTCAAAAGTAGTTCATAATCTGTGTGTTTTGTGAAAATAATACTCAATAGTAATCATGCTAGAATTCATAATCATCAAAGGTTCTTTTGTTAATTTTCTAGTTCCTAAAATAAAAGCAGATAGCCAACTAGTCCAATTCATCTATTTTATCTTTAGCCATTAAACCAATACAATGAAGTATACCAAACTTAGAACAGTGAATACCACGAATGAAGCTGCTTTTTCTCATTAAGGAATCTCAGCTTTAGTTCATGCAAAATTTATAGTTATGTTATTCAGAAATAATAGATATCCCATTTAAAAAAATCAACACATAGTGTATACTTATCACAATCCAGGCAGTTCTAAGCTCTTTGCCTATGAACTTATTGAAAATGACAATAGCACCATAGATTCTATTCTCATCATACGCATTTTACAGATGAAGAAACTTAGAAAAAGGAAGGTGAAGTAATTTACTCAAAGTCATGCTTTAGCAAGTGAAAGTTGTAAGTTTATAACCTGGTACTAGTTATGAAACCTTGACTATTTGATTCCAGGGTTCCTTTGCTTAACCACTTCACCACGTGGCCATTTGACACTATTACTAGAAGCTAACTTTGTGTATATAAGTATTTAAGTAAGGCAAGGCCTTTCCCTTTATTTTGATTGAACCATTTTCTATCTTACATATTTTGGTTCAAACTGACCTTCCGAGGAATTGTGACTTTCTTTTCTGGGCGTAGGGACTTAATTTTTGCCTTTTTGTAAGTAATCATTCATTAATAGGCATAAACACACATATTAAATGTCCTCTATCAACTAGATTATCTTTAACCCATAAGTCATAATTTGTCCGGGCTTCTGTGATAATGACTCATTGAAATCATGGTAATTTTGCATTTATCTTCATAAAATAACTTCTCAAGAGGCCAAACTTCTGATGTGTGCAGAAGATAAATTCTGTTACTTAGTAATGTATACTTATTGCTTATTTTTGAGTGGTCTTTTTGAAAATATGTCTACTTTTATTCTTTACTGATGTTTTTAAGTTTTTCCTTAGAAAACAAGTTTCTTAAGAATAAGTCTTAGCTTCAAATAGATTCTACTTATTCGATGACATTCTTGACATTCAAAATACATACATTCTCAAATAGGGGAAAATCTTGAACATAACACAGGTAAGAGATTCTTATCCCTTTTGATATTTGCATTCCTTTTTTAGTTCTATCAGTAACTTTTATTTAAGTACCTTGCTGACAGGTGTGGATTAATATAAAAATATTTCATTATAGAAAATGAATAAGTATACAAAAGCTACCAAAGCAAAGAATAATCATCAATGGGAGACAAAAGCATGGGGTCCCTATACAAATAATGATTGAAAACACAATTGTCCAAAAATTTCTCATGTTTGTGGGAAAATAAAAACTGCCACTCTTACATGAGAATGTTTCTCCCAGAACTTTTACAGAGTTTTGACATTTATAATTGGGTTGTTAGAATAATTAGGACATATTAGGTAATTAGGATATGACATTTGTCCAGTGAACTTTCTCTCATAGATTAAGAGAAATAATGGTTTTCTGTTGCCCCTGTAAACCTGTTTCCCTAAATTCATAGCTTCTTTATCAGATCCCTCTGAAGTTACAATCTAAATCATGGTGGCAAGAGATACATGTGTTCAGTATTTCAATGTCCAAAACTAAGGGTAGTGTATACAGAAACACCTTTTCTTCATATTATAAAGAATTTTGTACCTTATTTTTGAAATAAACTAAAAGATAGTATATTATTTATTTTAATCTCTAACAATACTAACTCTAACAATACTAATGTCATTCCTATCACTTTTATTTGGTTAGGATAACTATATTTCTTTTCCTTTATTTTTATCTTATAAATATTTACAACTTGACTTGGAACAAAATGTACACCTGAAGATTAATCACATATCATCAGGTAAGACAAACATACCATACTATACTACTTTCTACTGATGCTCTTGTAAAATCATGACACTTTGTTACAAACATTAAAGAAACTGAACTGAATGTACAAGCTTATTCTAGCAATAAGAATAGTTCTGCTATGTGGAACATGGTTTAATTTGTGGCCCAAGATTTTATCAAGACTGATTTTTTTTTTCTGTCACTCTCTTCTGCCATTTTCAGCATATGAGTTTTTTCTTCAGACTAACTCCTTTCACAGTTGCCAGATAACTCTAGCAGTCTCAGGTGCAAATCCACAGAAAAAGGTTTAGGGAAAGAATTAAGCTTTTCTACCTTTTCCCCCTAAAGTTGCAGATTTTATTTCCACTTTCCATTGACCAGAACCACCTCACATACTCATGCTTGTGCCAAAAAGTAGCAAGGGATATTAGTGATTAAGAGCACACCTTGATTGTTATTATTGCTTGCTTGTGTCCTTACCTAATTCATATATGGAAACCCTAGTTCTCGAGATGATGGTATTTGAAGATGGGGCCGTTGGGAGTCATAAAGGTGGAGTTCTCCACTTAGGTGTTATATATAATTGATGAATCACTAAATTCTGCTGTTGAAGCCAATACTACACTGTATGTTCACTAACTTAAACTTAAATTAAAAATATTAAAAATAAACAGATAAGAATGGAACCCTCATGGTGGGATTAGTATCCCTATATGAAGAGACAGGGAAGTTTCTTCTTGCTCTGATCTCTGCCATGTGAGGAAATAAGAAGAGACTAGCTGTCTACAAGCTGGGAAGAGAGAGACTGATCTGTCAGTACCTTGATCATGGCCTTCCCAGACTCAACAACTGTAAGAAATAAATGTTTGTTGTTTAAGCCACCCACTCTATAAGATTTTTGTTGTAACAATTGGAACTGATTAAGACACTAATGCACTTTCTGATACTTGGTATTAGAACTATCTTCTCAAGTCATCATTGTGAACAAGAGTGCAGATGAACAAAACTGGATTTCTTACGAAGGAAATACTCTCAAGAATGAAATTTATGTACAACAGAGTGGAAAAATAGACTCAGCCTGAATATTTAAAATTTTGTAAGTCAAAAAATAAGTCAAGCCCTGGGTTATTCACCAAAAAATGATGTTATCTGTGAAAATAAACCGCTGGGTGTTTAGTTGTTATGGTCACTGTTATTCATAATCTTAATCAGTGTATAACTCATAACTCATAAGATAGCATGACAAATTTATAAATTCACACAAATTCCATATAAGTTTTATATATAAAAAATGGGACACTTAGTAACCTTAAGTCATTACCAGAATGGAAGTGTTTGAAACAGTAGAATACTTCATATCTTCAATTAATAAAAATTTTATGCTGTGTTATAGAATTGGGAATTTTAAGTTTTAATAACCACTGAAATGGATATTAGTTAATATTTCCCCTGGAGTAATATAATTCTAAAATACTCTGAACCATTTCAACATACATATTTATTACTAATTTAAATAAAATTAAATTTTCTCTTTCTCTGACAGGTAATGATTTATATTTCAGATCAGTTTATCAAGTCATTTTTCAATATATAAAATCCCTTGTATAAAACCTCATTCCCAAATTATGATAAACCAAAATTATTCCCTGTGCTTCTCTTTAAAACAATACACATCTACACTTTGATGACTATTGAAAATAAATCCTAAGCATATCTAGTATGGTAAAAATGCTGATTTTTGTCATTTTAATTTAATTATCATTTTTTTTCTTGTTTTGGTGAATGAGAAATTAGCCAATGAACTGGGTGTAATGAAACTTAGTTTGTTATTTTAATCCTCTCAAATGAATTCTATATTCAGATCGTACTATTGAACTTAACATTTTAAAGACCATGACTAATATTTTTTGTACTGTGTAGTAATATTTCTAGTGAGTATACTATCACTGTCAATGCTTTCTTTGTTTAAAAGCAGCATTTTTTTGACCAAAAACCATAGTTATATAAAAACCAGTGCGTTGCTGGATATCTGGTATCCTGATGTGTGACAGTGATAGAATGCATATTTTTATTATTAGAATGGGCATTGAAAAAATGGAGACATAATTAATAATTTATATTCACCTACTACCTGTAATAAATTAATACTTGTCATAAGTCTTATAAGGACTAAGTCATCTCAGTTCATATTCCCTAAGGCCTAAGATTCATGACGTGCAAATAGCATTAACTCTTTAATAGGTAAAAAGTAACTTAGCTTTAAAATAAAAACTCATTATAAAATCTTTAGTGAAAAATATGTTAATCAGATATAAGCATATTTATCATTACTTTTATCAGTAAGAAAATGCTTTTCCTACACCAGGCCTTGGACACCCTATGAATTCTTCATAAGACCATTACTTTCAGGAGCAGGAGACATACCAGGTTTTTCTAATACACAAAAGAAGACAGAGACTTAGACAAAATGTCAAGACAGAGGAATATATCCCAAAGGAAAGAACAAGGAAAGGTCATCACCAGAAATCTAATTGAAACAGGTATAAGTAATATGTTTGATCCAGAATTTAAAGCAACAATAATAAGGATACTTGCTGGCTTGAAAAAAGAAGACTTCAGAGGGTCCCTTACTATAGAGATGAAAGAGTTAAAAATAATCAGTCAGAACTGAAAAATACAATAACCAAGATTCGGAACTGACTGAATGTAATGACCACAAGGATGGAAGAATCAGAGGAACAGAGAAATGATAAAGAATATAGAATAATAGAAAATAATGAAGCTGAACAAAAAAGAAAGAATAATTATGGATCTTGAGAGTAAATTTAGGGAACTTAGTGACTCCATCCAGTGTAATAACATTTATAACATAGGAGTTCCAGAAGAAGAAGAGAGAAAAGGGAGCAGTAGGTTTATTTGAGGAAATAAGAGCTGAAAACTTCCCAAATCTGGGGAAGGAAACAGACATCCAAATCCAAGAGGCCCAGAGAACTCCCATCAAAATCAACAAAAGCAGGCCAACACCAAGACATGCTGTAGCAAAATTTACAAAATACAGTGATAAAGAAAAAATCCTAAAAGCAGGAAGACAAAAGAAATCCCTTACTTACAAGGGAAGACCCATAGGCTAGCTGAAAATGCTTTTCCTAGATATTTTCTTCCTGCAGAATATTAAACAATAGAATAATGTAATATGATAGACTAGATTCCATGAATGACCCTTCTGATAAATATATACTTAAAAGATCAATAATTTTTTTATGCTTAAAAATATATCCTTAACAGGTGTCTGGGGTCTTGGTAGATTGGGCATCAGACTCAGGCTCGTGTCATGATCTCAGGGTCCTGGGATAAAGTCCCTCATTGGGCTCTACACTCACTAGTGGGGAGTCTGCTTCCCTTCTCCATCTACCCCGACCCTCCCCTGACTCACGTTCTCTCTGTCTCTCTCAAATATATAAATAAAATCCTTAAAATAAAGTATCCTTGAGTTAAGCCAAAGACTCCAGAGCACAATAACAAAATCAAAGTGAAAAACCTTGTATGATAAGATAATTTAAAGTCAGATTTCACTTTAAAGATACATTTCAAAACTTAATGAATTTGACCTTAATTTTAATGGTTATGCAGGATTAGAGATGAAGGAAATAAAGCCTAGAGCCCACACAATACAGAAAGCATAATATCATAATCTACATAAAGCTAAGATCCTTGAATAATATACCTTAATGCAAGGACGAACAAGAAATAAATCTGCAAAGCAAAAATAAGCAGTAAATAAGATTTTGTTTTGATCTAGACATTGGGTAAATGAAGAAAAGAAAAACTGAGAAATATTAATTGAAAATAAAGATCTACAATTCAGCTGCTATGTGGATTCTTGGCATAAATTTACAATATTATACAGTTCCAAAACAAGTGGATAATTTTATTTAAAGATTGATTTCATGCAACCAGTAGAAGACTGTGGGATCCACTTCAGGAGGAAAACAACTTCACATTGATCTTAAATAATTATTATGGATAAAGTTACAAGAGACTTCATAGCCAAATTTATACAGCTCTTAATTAAACAGGCAAGAAGCAAAGTGAGTTTCCAGGAAAAAAAAAGGACATTAGAAACAAACATATGAAGACTTTAGTTATTGATAATATGAGACCTAATTTAACTGAATATGTTTAAACTATTTTTAAAGAGTAAAATATTGAAAATATCATGAATCATCAGGAAAATATATAAAGTGATTTTAAAAATTTGTAGCTATAAAAAAACAGATAGACTTTATATACATATGAAAAAATATATAAACAAAATTAAAGATTTTGTGGTTTGAATAAACAAAATATTAGATGCATTTGAAGAGAAAGATCATTTAACTAGAATTTGAATTGGATTGAATTGTACAAAATGTAGTCAAAGTAAAATAAATTAAAATTATTAAAGAGAGGTAAAGCAGCATGTAGTATAAAGTAAGTCAATTTGACATATCTGATCAGAGTTACCAAAGGACTTAGAAAATGAAAAAAAATGAAAAATGTTTACCGAAAGGATATTAAAAACTTTTCAGAATTGTTAAGGAAAAATCCACCAAATTTCAGATTCAGAAAACCCAATGAATCTCAAGATCATAATAAAATTAACTGACACCTTAATACATCTCAAAACATTAATCAAATTCCAAGAAAAGATCTTTAAAACTAAGAAATCTTAATTTATTAATATTTAAAACTAAGAAATCTTAAATCCATTAAGCTAGGGTCAGCAGGGGCTGAGGAGAGGTTGAGCTTTGAGAGACTGGTTAAATCAGACCATCTTCTACAGTGAGTTGAACAAAATTTGTCATAGGATCTTCAGTTGAACTTGACTGAGTCAGCTCAGCATATCTTGCATACCACTCCCACATCTGGGGAATATCTCCCATTTTGTAAATAGTTCTTCAGTGTAGAAATCGGAAAATGAATTGCCATTAACTATAAATAAACAAATATAATATAGGTGCTATCAGTCAGATATATTCTTGCAGACTTCCACTTAGAAGAGAGCAATGTGTGAAAGAAAGCATGGTGTGGATGTTAATTGTTGCTGAGGGGACAGTGGGAGCTTCATTTGACTCTGGGAGGCAGCAGTTGTCTTTCTGGTACCTGCTGCCCAGAATCAACAGTTAAAGCTGCTATGACTGTGGTCCCATTGTAGTTTGTTCTTTTTTCTTAGAATTTACTCCTCTAAGCCAGATTCGAGTTCACTGGAGAGTCTGTGAACCAGCAAATGCCACTGAATAAATAAACTTTATGAAGAAACTTGCAAGAGTAGTTTTTGATGTTTGCTTCTAAGAACACTGCTTATTACAGAAATTGACATTTACCAGGATGTCAACTATCACATTCTAAGAGAATGAGAATCGAGAATAGGTTAACTAGCTTTAGTTAATTTAAAGAACATCAAGTATCCCTCCAGTATTCAAGTATGAAACTCTAGTAACCCATGACATACAATGAAGAAATGATTAATAGATAATTTCCTTTAATCATCTGTAATGAATTGCAAATTGAGAGCAAGTTCTTGGGAGATGTAATTGTCTCTTGCCAAAAAATATTGTAAAGTTCAAGATGAATAAAAGAACTGGCTAATTGGCTCTTCTAAATATATTGGAGAACCTACAGAATGAGACCTTTGTCAGTTTTAATTTCACACAAGAAAATGTTATGAAAAATAGATATTTTCTATGATTGTGTTAAAAGGAAACCACCATTTCTTCCAGTTATAGGGCTAAAATAACTGCAAACCACAAATAAATATCAAATTAAAAATAAGTTTAACCCCTAGCCACTGTATCTGTGATGTAACAGGATATTGTCTTAGAAAAAAAGAGAACCTTGAGAATTGGAAAAGGGATATTTATCAGAATTTAAAGATTGCCTGGATAAACATCTTGACATCTAAATTTCACCGAGCTTCATTTCCATCATAAGCAGCCTTTCATCCTGTCCCATAAGGTTTTTTTCCTGCCATATTAGAAAACCTTGAGTTTTGCCAAGGAATAATCATTTCTCCTCATGCTCCTCAACCAATGCCAGTCACTGTTCCTAACTATAACTAGAGTTAGATTCCAGCATTTCCTTCACATGAAATATCAGGTTTTGATCCTGAGAGGAAAGATCCTATGTGCCAAAGAATTGCTGTTTTAAAATAAATTAAAATTCTGAAATATGTATGGATACTGATAATATTAGAACAAAAAGAAAGGAACATATTTGAGATGAGATTGAATTTATACCAGATGAAATTATCAGAAATTCTGTATGCAATGTCTAGATTAAAAAATATGAGTTTAAAAAATATGAGTTTTAATTATTTCCTGAGACATTGACTAGAACCTGGATTTAACAGCAACTTATAATAAATGAAACTGAGATGCCATCATTTTCTTCTTTTAATAAACAGACAGAATTTAGAGGGATAGGAATGTTGAAGTAGAATTACCCGATGTCATCTGCTCATCCTCTCCTCAATAATGACCCTCTAGGTGGGATATCATTCCCTTCATCTTGACCTAGATTGTACATCAATGAGAGGGAGTGCCAACAACACTAAAAAGTATTGATAGTGGTTCTTTCCTGTTATCTAAGCTTCTCAAGATGATGCCATTAGAATATATTATCAGATTTCAAATGGGATGGTGTTATGGGCTGAATGGTGTCCTCCTCCAATCTGTATGTTAAAATCCCAGGCCCCAGGACCTTAGAATGTGACTGTATTTGGAGATGGGACCTTTAGAAAGATGATTAAAGTGAAATGAGATATGTGGGTGGGCCCCTTTCAATATGACTAGTGTCCTTATAAGAAGAGGAAATTAGAATACAGACACACACAGACCAAAGAATGACCAGGTAAGTATGCAGTGAGAAGATGGCCATATGCAAGACAAGAAAGAAGGCTCAGAAGAAACCAAACCTGCTGTCACCTTGATCTTGGACGTCTAACCTCCAGAATTATGGAAGAAATTCTGTTGCTTAAGCCGTCCAGTCCATGCTATTTTGTTGTATCAGTTTTAACAAACGTATGCAATTGGTAAGTGGATACTGGGCTAGAAGAAACCAATTAGTTCCACTTATCTACTAGATATAGGGTGGGTGTTCATTATAATATTCAACAGAGATAGAGTACAATCTGAGCACCCTGACTGGCCCACACTTTAATCGTAGCAAAAAATATGTCATAGTCCTTAGGACCAAAGTATATCATATGCCATTAAAGTCTTACTTGATGTGTATAATTTTAAAAAGATTACATCTACAGAAAATAGGCTTGAGTGAGCCTTAAAATATACATTAAGGATCCTTATATAATTCTTGAGTCTGTGCTGTCATATCACAGAGCTAAGGTCCTTTGCTTAGGATGGAAATTTTAAAGGTTAGGATGGGAAATTTTGAGAAAAGACTTTGTGATAAAAACCCAAGATTGTGTTATAAATGTTTTCTTGTACTTTTTCCAAAGGATATGTGCTTATTTACCATAGAGACTCTACTAAGGAAAGGGTAATGACTATACTTCGCAATAATCGTATTTATCAGTTTAGCTTCAAACCCTCAGTGATTCCCAACATGTGCTCAAAAGTGTACAAAAATAAAAGTGTGGCCATGTTCCATGCCATCAGATTTTGGGATTACACCTAATATCAATATTAGAATTCCCTTCACCGAAGTTGACCTTGCTTATGCCAATGCTAAAGTATCCGATCTGCCAGAAAGTTCAACGCCCACGCCCTGTAGGTTATCATATTCATCGGGAACCAACCAGCCACTTGGGGGTAGGTTGAGAATATTGTAATATCCTTAAATCATTGAGGAGTGGCAATTTTATATATTTATATATTTAAATTATATTCAGGTTTTGTTTGATTTTCTTGAATAGATGTCTTTGCCAATAAAACTGTGTGGGATTAGTGAATACCCTTATCACCATTTCACCTGTACAACATTGCTTCTGATCATATACAGCAAAAAGATTAAGGTAATTAATTAATTAAGGCAACTGAACCTAATAACATTTTGATATTACTGTCTAACTCATCCACGAGAATAGTAGGACCTTTTAAAACTGTTACCTAATTAGGTCTCAGATGCTAGCTTGCAAAGCTGGATTTCTATCTTACTGGTTGTGTTATATGTTTTGAATTGGAAACGGATTCATTTTCATGTCTCACTTAGAGCCAAAATACACAAGTTTGGGAACTCCGAATGGTGGAATAGGAAGTGGCATTTTTACTATAAAGTTTGATATTTCGTTTCCACATTTATTTGTTTCCTATTTCCATGACTCAAACTAAGACAGTTTGGAGAAGGATCTGTTGCCTGTGAGCCAAACCAGGTCCACTACCTGTTTTTGTAAATTTTATTGGAACACAGCCAAACCTATTTGCTTATATGTTGTCTCTGGCTGCATTTGTGTGATAACAGTAGAACCAAGTAGTTGTAAAAGACACCATATGGTCTCCCAAGCATACACTACTCACTATCTGCCCCTTTACAGAAAGAGTTTGCCTTCTTCCAGGTTGGATTGCCTCTAGGGTGGGAATGTATCGAAAGGGGTTGCCAGGGAATGCAGCACTGGCTCCCCTGAAATAGAAGCTGAAATATTATCTCCCATTTTGGGGTTCAGATGCCACTGTTGAAACTGGTAAAATGAGCATTTCCAGTGTTAAATTAGGTAATTATACCTCTTACAAAGGCAAATACAATGCCACATAATGAAGGGAGAGAGAGTATACTTAAATAATGAAGGTGTTTGGAAGACTAAGTAAACACCTGTGGAAGGACCAGCATGCACTTACTTCCTTCAGGAATGAAGGTTTGGACTGTCCCATCAAATAATAAATTTCAATCAGCTAAAGAGCTGCTTGTGAACAGAAGGAATATAGATACAGAGGAAGAAGGCGTAAATACCAATTGCGGTCTTGTGATCAGTTATAAAGCTAAGAATTGAATTACCTACTTATATACTTCCCTTGCAGTATCATATATCAATATATAAATCTTTCTTTTTTAAAGATTTTATTTATTTATTTGACAGAGAGAGAGAGAGATCACAAGTAGACAGAGAGGCAGGCGTGGGGGTGGGGGGAAGTAGGCTCTCCACTGAGCAGAGAGCCCGATGCAGGGCTCGATCCCAGGACCCTGAAATCATGACCTGAGCTGAAGGCCGAGGCTTAACCCACTGAGCCACCCAGGTGCCTCCATTTATATATAAATCTTAAATAATTTTCTTGTCCCCCAGTCTCTTTCTGCAGTTATTTTAGATACTTTAGTGGTATACATTTTAAAATTTGTATATAGAATAATAGAAAGAATTAGGATGGAAGGAGAGGAAATATGGATATCACTTAGAAATTTAGAGAAATAAAAGCTGAAACTTGGTTCCAAATTAGAATATGAAGAAGGGTTTGTGTTGCCCCACTTTTGAGAAGTGAGTGAACAAGTACACTGAATTACATTAATTGACATGGTATCCTTCATAGTTCATTATATGGGGATGTTACTGCATAGAAGAAAATGTGACTAGAGCACATTGTTTTAAGTCATGTTCAATGGCCTAAAAAACTCAAATATTTTCTTTTCATATTTAAAAGTAATTTTATAGTGTGTAAGGGAGAAACATTTTTTGTTATTGTGTTATGGGGAAAAAAAATCAGACCAATAAGAAGGAGAACTCGGGTTTATTTTACCCTGGTGGACCCAGACAAGCTCAAACTCTAAATTCTGGGCCCTGGGTGGGCAGTAGGGTTACAGAGCTTTTATAGGGCAGTGCAGGGGGTCAGTTTGGAAGGGCTATGCTGGCTGCTAGTAGGTGAGTTTAAATTGGGTCAGGGGAGGGTTCCTTTAGGCAGGAACAGCAGTTAGGGCAGTGCAGGAAGCTGGTGCGCAGGAAACTCATGGTGGGAAGCCTATCTACAGGAGTAGAAATTGGTTGGTTATGTCTTGCTCAAGATCTGGAGGTGACAGGGACAGCTGTGACTGAAGTTTTTCACTGAGCTCTGGTGTCAGTGGATTTTAGGCAACTTGAAGAAAAGGTTGGGCAATGTCATTGGGTGCATATCTGTGAAGCATGATCTCTGTCCTCAGGGGGAGAGTCTTGAATTGCCTTATATTTTCTTAAAAATCTTTCTTCCCAAAGTAGATAGAGTGGAGTTTTTTTTTTTTGGCCTGTAAGGATCCTGAGTGAAACACCTTCATGTTGTAGTGTTTGTGGCGTGAACAGTAGTGAGCCTAGCAGCACCCCTAGAGAGTAACAAATTATTTTATGCATGATTTCTGCTATACAAACAATTATACTGGAACTATTTCTAAATAATTTCTGTATATTTGGAAAGAAAACATGGTAAAGATTTTGATCCATCTCAGCAGAAACACAGTTTTGCCAACCACTAAACATCTTATCTGCCTATTATTTCAGGTAACCACCATCACTGCAGGAACGTTATTTCACTCACAGTAGAAATATGGCATGAATAATTGAAGCAGAAAATCGACAGAAAGAGAGAAACTAAAAAAAAAAAAAAAGGAAGATAAACTGTTGTCAGAATAATTTCACTCGTACAGTTTACCTCATTTATTGTACTTTTGACAATTTGCATTCTTTTAGGTAAATTCTGCTATTTATATTTTTTAATGTGAGAGTATCTGATAAAAGATTATCAGCCATCTTGTATATAATATTTTATTTATGTTAGTTCATGTGCATTAGTCTAGCATTCCGATTTCCTGTGCTTATTCCAATTTTTATTTTTAAAACCTGATTTATAAACTACATTTCAAAAATTGTAAACATGGATGCATAATATTTGTGGCCGTTCTCCAAATTAATTAACTAATTAACACACCATATGTGACAGTCTACCAATATACGTATCAATGAAATAGCGTGTGTGTGTGTGTGTGCCTGTTTGTGTGTGTGTGTTGAGGAGAAGGAATGATCAGAAAAATCCCATACGAGTACCAATCTCTTTCTTTATATTTAAAATTTCAGGATATCTATAAAACTGCATGATGAGGGGATAATATGGATAACATGTTTTAAAATCTACACTATGTCTTTGGAATCTTTAATTTGATGCCTCTCTGATCATCATTGGGAGCAGATATAGCAAATTTAAATTAGCATATTCTTTATGTTTTATACAACTGTAATGCTGTTAATGTTCTTTTATAATTAAATATGTTGCAATAACAAGATAGTAAGCCAAAGATACAATCCAATTAGCATTAGTAGAAAAGCTGTTTTAGTTTAGAAAAATATGATTTCAATATATTCTTATTCAGAATTATGAAAATTCAATTTCAGTGAATACTTTAAAATGCGTCAGCTTAATTTCTTCTCAATTTTAATGAAATTATACTCTTTTTAAAGACACCAGGATTTGTCCAAACTCTTTTGAACAAAGTAGCTTTGAACTATATAAATTAAATGTAAGAGGTTATAGTTTCATTTTATTAAATGTAGGCATTGAGATTTATAAAAAATTTCTTCTACTATCTGTTATGCATATTTCTATGAGTATCCAATAACTGGTATGTTATTTAAAAAAATAGAAATTCATGATAAGATTCAGAATCACAGAACTGTGATGAAAATAAATGATAATTCAGCACTGCTCTGCTAATGAAAACAAGCAAATAAACAAACCTAAAATGCTAAGATGGTATAAAAGCCTTTCAACTCTACTGTCTAGCCTGCCGATAAAACAAGATTCAGTAAGGGAAGATAGGCAAAATGCTATTTTTTTATATATATGCCTCCCTCATCAGTATCTCACATTGTATATCTGCCATTTTAAAACAAACAATGAACAAACAAAAACCAAAAGAGCAATAAGAAACGATAACATACTTTTTTAAAGTACATTACCCAAACTTTCAGACATATAATTTTGAGGATAAGAAGTTTACTAGAGTTATTGATATACTAATTTATCTTTTGTTCAAAGAAGAAAAATTGGAGATCATTGTGTGATTTAATTTCATCCGTAACAGAGACACACATGTATTTTGTATTTCAGAGTTTATTACACCATTTGTAAAAAATGACAGATGATAAACAATAAGAATATAAGGTTTTCAGAATTGAAAGATTGCATTCCAGAAGAAAACATTAAGTTTATGAAGTTCAGAATGTATGAAGATGAAATAGAGACATTTATACGTGTCATAAAAACAACAGTTGTAAGATATAGAGCAGGATATTTAATTTTCTGATCTTTGTAAAGTTTCTAATACAGTTCTTCTGTATAATTTTAGTGTTTCCTTCTTGCACTTGGCTTCTTGCACATAAAATATCTTTCCATTTTTCCAGTATTCTTGTTGTTCCCAAACTGCTTTTTAAAAGTGTTTGCAGTTTCTCAGTTACACAAATTTTCATTTCCTAAAATTAAATCAGAAAATACAGGGCCTGAGGAAGTAAGCACAGGCATGCCAAAGATAAATTCCTTCCCTGGACTGTATTTTTTTAACCACATCTAAGACCTTTTTGCCAAACCTAAGGTCACAAAGGTTTTCTGATCTGGTCTCTTCTAGAATTTTTATAGGTTTACTTTTGAAAAATCAATCCATTACCCATTTTGTGTTAATATTATACAAAGTGTGGTATAAAGTACATGTTTCTTTTCTTGAATGTGAAGTCTAAGTTTTCATTTGTTGAAAAGCTTCCAGGGAAAGAAGGAAATATTGCCAGGTATTACCTGTATGTGGGTTCTGGGGAAAAAAAAAAAAAAAAGTTAAATTCAGAAACACAGAGTAAAATAGTGTTTGTCAGGGGCTGGGGGTGGGAGAAGTAGAAAGAGGTTGGTGATAAGGGTACAAACTTTGAGCTAAAAGATGAATGAGGTCTGAAGATCTAAGGCAGATCATGGTGAGTATACATGAGAACACTGTAGTCCATATTGAAATTTACTGAGTAGAATTTTAATGTTCTTACCAGGAAGGAAAGAAGGAAGGAAGTGAGGGAGGGAGGGAGGAAGGAAGGAAGGGAGGAAGGAAGGAAGAGAGGGAAATATATGAGATGACAAATGTGGGAGGCATGCTTTCACAATGTTCACATATATCCAAGCACCATGATGTGCACTTGAAATACCTTACAATTTTACATAGCAATTAAACCTCAATAAAGCTGAAATAAATAAAAAAAAAAACCAGCCTTGGAAAAAGAAAAAAAAAAGCCAAGAAAGACTTGTTTCTCCATTGAATTGTTTCTGAGCTTTTGTCAAAAATCAAATGACCACATATAGCCCTATTCCTGGACATTAAATATTGTTCCATTGATACATGCTGTATGTATCTTTCTTTTGTCAGTACTACAGTTTATATGGTCATAAATTTACGGTAAGTCTTAGAGTCGAATAGTGTGAGTCCTTTAACTATGTTCTTCTTTTTCAAAATTGATTTTGGCCATTTTACTTAATTATAAACTTCAGAATCAGATTTTCTATCTCTAAATGAAATTACTGCTTGAATTTCAATTACAATTATTCTCAATTACAGATCAACTTGGAAAGAATTGTCATCTTAACTATGTTAACTTTTCCAGTACATGAGCATAGAATGTCTCCCCAATTATTCAGGTCTTCTCTGATTTCTTGTATCCATGATTTTTAATTTTGCACACTGATCTGGCATGTTTTGTTGGATTTATGTCTATGTATTTCATTTTATGGAGCTATGAAAAATTTTTTTTAAAGATTTTATTTATGTATTTGACAGAGAGAGACAGTGAGAGCAGAACACAAGCAGGGGGAGTTGGAGAGGAAAAGCAGGCTTCCCACTCAGCAGGGAGCCCAATGTGGGGCTCCATTCCAGAACCCTGGAATCATGACCTGAGCCAAAGGCAGACGCTTAACCCCTGAGCCACCTAGGCACCCTGACGATACACATTTTTTTCAATTTTAGTTTCTAACTGTTCATTGTCACATAAAACTGTTATGTTTCAAATTTGTATCTTATGATGTTGGTAACGTCACTACTTAGTTTTGGAGATTTATTTATATATTCTTTGGAATCATCTACGAAGATGATCAGTTCATCTGTAAATAGGGACACTTCTATTTTTTTTTCCTTTCCAATCTGCATTTTTCTTTCATCACATTATTCTTATTATTGCACTGGCTATGATTTCCAGTACAATCCGAAAAAATTGGTGAGAGTTGCTATTCTTACTCTGTTCCCAGACTTAATGGAAAGCATTAAATCTTTCACTAATAAATGTAATGTTATCAATGGTATTTTTGTAGCTTCCCTTAATCATTTAAGGACATCCTTTTTTATTCCCAATGTGATAATAATTTTTATAAGGAATACACATTGAACTTTGTTAAATGCTTTTACTATATCAATTAATATGATCACATGGCTTTCCTTCTCTATGGTGTTAACAAGAAGATTACATTGATTCATTTTGAAAACATTCTTGTGTTTTCCAGATAAATGCCACTTGGTTGTTATGTATTATTATTTTCATGTATTTATAAATTTTATTATATATTTATCATTTTTTCAGTATATACATACTAATTATATCATTAAACTAAGCCAAAGGCAGATGCTTAACCAACTGAGCCACACAGGCACCCCATGTTTTATCTTTAGTAAGTTTAAAATTTTGACAACTTCAGATGATTCTCTACAGGCTGTAGTATTGTAGTTGAGAAAGTTATTACTCGTAAGGGCTGAGGTACTTGTTAAATTTAAGAAATTTTGCCACATGGTAGTCGTATAGGAGGATATCCTCAATTTGACTTCTGTTTCTGTATTAAAATGTATACATATTTTAGTCTCAAAATTTTCACAATACTTTTTTCTCCATTCAAAATATCTTTCTTTGAAAAATACTTCATAAGACAAAATGTTATTATTCCTAAATATTTAACCAAATTTAGATTTTGCAAAATTGTAGCTCTTCTCAACTTAATTCTGTTCCCATTCTAGGATTATTTTCAACTGATCATTCTCAGAAGTCTAGACTTTTGAGATAATATTACAGAATATGAAAATCAAATCTTGAGCATTATTTAAGTTTTCTTTCATTTTTTTCCCTCTGATTTTGTTGGGAAAAATATACTATCCTATTTTTAATGTATGTTTTCAATAACCACAATTTACTGAGAACTTTAAAAATTGAAGATTATTGGTGCTTCATTTATGGATTTATGAAACATTTTGAAAACTATCAAATTTTGAATAAAATACAATGATATTTAGAGAACAGTTAAAAAAATATCAAAGTCATTTTTGAACACTTAGTTTGAACTGTATTAGTTTTTAAAGTTCAAAATATTTAAAAAAATCTGATTGATGGTGGACATTCAAGAAAGTGTTTTACTTAAAAATAAGCATTTCTATGAATGATTTATAGTTTAATTCCATTGAATACATATCTATGTATGCACGTATATGAAGATATATATCTTAATTTTTATGAATTCTGTCAGCTGCTTATCTTGGATTAACAGAATATCTCAACCCGTTCAGATGCAATTATGAATAATGTATGTACCACAACCAAGTCTAAATACATTTCTGCTTCATAGTTCTCTAAATTTAGTAGGACCATTGTGCTTTACAACAATGCTGTGCTCCATCCAAATTCATAGTCACAGTAACAGCACAAAAACAAATAATTTTTTCCTCAAAACTTAGTTGATAAAACATTCATAGGAGTAACAGATGTTTCACCTGCAACAGAATGAGCTGCCAAAATCTAGACATTGATTTCATGAGTTGAATTTTTTAAAAAAGTCTATTAGTGGAATTCATGTAACTGATTTTCTATTTGAAGCACATAATAGAAAACTACCACAATAATACCAAACTGAAAAATTCAAATCTTCACTTCACTTTATGTATGTGCCAAATTTGGAGAAAAATCTAGAAATAGGTCACATTAGTTTAGAAATACAGTCATTTTGTTCATAGAAAAAGTCATGTTTCACAGAATAACATGTAATATAGTTCTACAGAAGCATGTGTCATATTTTGGTCTTCGGGAAACATCTTCCTAAATAGTTACTAACTTTCAAGAAGTACTGCATTTCTTTAGCAGATTTGCATCATGCAGTTTGTGATTTTAGGTTTCAACAGAGATCTAATTGTCAAAGGCCAGTGTCAATAGTTTGTGCAAATTACATGTTTATTTTTGCCATTTTGGGAAAAGGAGATGTAGTTCTTGATTTTTTATTAAGTATAAACTTTACTGGTTGACAATGCTCATTTCTTCTAAAGACTTTACTGAAAAACTAAATACTGTCAACAAAGGATAGAATTAATAAATAATTGTAGAATCAATCCATAAAACAAAGAAACAAACTATCATAACAAAGGAGCTCATACTATTTCCTGTATGTTGTAAGGCAGAGCTGTTTGGCCTCTTATTCCCCAGTATATTTCGCATAGATCTAACTTATAACTTCTCTTAGACTATAGGCCTGATGGGCACATGCCCCATTAGGGTCACAATATTGAATATTCCTCTCACTAGCACCCAGGATTCAAAAGGGTTCATCATCCCAAGTATTGGTGTCTGAGTGCACTTCATTGCATCATTGAGCTGACCACATAGGGGAGGTCTACCAAACCTGTAATGTTTACTATAATAAAATAATTAGTAAAACCACATCATTAAAAGTACAAAATCCCAGCAAGTGGTAAACCGTGAGACATTGGGGCAACTGGAATAAACCAGTACAATCCCAGGTAAACCAAGATATATGCCACTTTGATCAGGATCATGATGAACCCTGTAACTTCTTTCTCTTGTCTACCACATTGTTACTTTTACATTGTCACTGTTCATAGCAAGAGTACTTGTTAGAGGTGAAATTAAATTTTCACTGATTGGATCTTAAGCAGATTTTTAACTTGAAAATCAACAATCATTATTTAAAATATGTGGACTGTCAAAGTACTATTGAATACAAAGCCATACAATGTTTGAGTTTTCCCCAAGTGAGTGACAGTTGAGGGAGAAATGGAACTGTGAAAACCAATGGCAGAGAGTCAGGATGGTGAATTATAAAGCAAAGAGATGCATTTTCAGTTATTTATTTACTTGATACATAGTTATTAAATGTACTACTTATACCCTTTAACTAAACCCATACAACTTGTTAGATCCTCTTCCTCTCAAGTTTGGTATTATTGTTCTTCGTTGCTGTTCAATTACTTTTCTGGACCAATTCTGTAAGGTTCTGTATTCTTTGTTCTATAAGGCCACTGAAGCACTCGTTCAGAGATTTCAACCATCTAATGACTAGACAGAGGTTGCCTGAAGTGCTTTGAGGCATTAAGTTTTGTCTTTTTTGAGGGGCTGAGTTGTTTGGGTGTATTTTCCTTTCTTGCTTAAAATATATTTGTAGGAGCACGTGGGCAACTCAGTTAGTTGAGTGACCTACTCTTGATTTTGGCTCAGGATCATAAGATCAAGTTTCTTCCCTCACACACTCTCTAAATAAATAAATAAATAAATGAACAAAAAAAGTCTTTAAAAATATATATGCATCTATATACATACACACACTACTCTGAGATTATTAAAATACAATTTTATATAGTCTTATAAAATACTATAATTTTGCAATTAAATTAGGATATGTAATATACTTGGAAATAATTTTCTCAGGTGGTTTGAGGTAAATGCAATCCATTTAATTTCCATATGGATACATTCTTTTCCAGCACCATATATATATATATATTTTTAAAGATTTTATTTATTTATTTTGACAGACAGAGATCACAAGTAGGCAGAGAGGCAGGCAGAGAGAGAGGAAGGGAAGCAAGCTCCCTGCTGAGCAGAGAGCCCCATGTGGGGCTCAATCTCAGGAACCTGGGATCATGACCTGAGCCCAGGTCAGGGCTGAAGTGGGTTAAAGGCAGAGGTTTTAACCCACTGAACCACCCAGGCACCCCTCCAGCACCATATATTTAGAAGTATTTATTTTACCCATTTGGATGCAGTACTATCTCTGTCCTATACCATATTTCAGTGCATGCAAACATATACCAGCATTGTGATGTCCTATTTGCTTTCTTATCTATTGCTGCAACAATGTTAGACTCTCTTAACAGATATATATTTGTTTAATAGTTCATATTTGTTCAGACTGAGGAAAGTAGAGAACAAAAACTTCAGAGATTAGACCAATGAATACCACATTTTCGTGGAAGAAGTTGGAAACATATTGAGGATGGGACATGGGTAAGGACAATGCACTAGGTAGAGGAAGAAAACTTTTCCCTTCTTCTATTCTAGGTTCTTTGGCTGTTCTAATAATTATAAGACAGATTAATAGGAGATAAACATTTTTTATTTTGTATGTACAAGAACCACAAAAGCTCCAAGTGACGAAAGCAGGAAGTTTTTATACCATTTAGATTAAGAAACAAGTTTGTAGAGATTGACAGGACAAAGAAGTTTGGGCTTGAGTTAGTAAATTTGTGAGGAAGATTTGTTTATACAGCACTCTCTTGGCATTAATTTCCTATCTCTGGCAAAAATGATGCCTTCTACCTTCCTGGTATAGGTAGGATATTTTCATGGGAGATTGATTTCCTACTTTCAAGAGGACAGATGGCGCTCAGAGTATCCTTCTTACATTGGCTGTTTCTCAAGTAAACTTAATTCAAAATAATTAACATGCCAAAGTCATATATTTTGGGGTGTCATATTCTACTTCTCCTCAACTACTACAGTATTTTATTTTATTTACTACAGTATTTTATTTTATTTTATTTATTTATTTATTTATTTGACAGAGAGAGATCACAAGTAGGCAGAGGCAGGCAGAGAGAGAGAGAGGAGGAAGCAGGCTCCCCGCGGAGCAGAGAGCCCGATGCGGGACTCGATCCCAGGACCCTGAGATCATGACCCGAGCTGAAGGCAGAGGCTTAACCCACTGAGCCACCCAGGCGCCCTTACTACAGTATTTTAAAGAAGTTATCATGTATAGCTTAATGTCATTGTACCAACTGATGATTTTGTCAAATGAGATAATCCAAGTGCCCTATTATCTTCATTGGTCTCATTCCTCAAATAATTAAAGAATAATTACTATTAGGAACAATAATTTCATAATTACATCATAAAGAGATTTGTCTTATTCACTGTTATGAAGTAGATAATAATATATTCAGAATCACATAATTATACAGAATTGATACTCAATAACAATCTATCCAATGAATGAAATGAGTGTTGTAATTTTAGTTTGTGAATTTGGAGAATAACATTTTGCTACATTCATAGTTTAGTGTTAAAATGAATATATAATCTCCAATATTTTTCACTCAAGATTTTTTCGGAGTTTTCATAATTGCAACTTTAAAAATTTTCTTAACAATTTACTTAATATTGAAATGCCATTTGCAAACCTGGAAGTAATTTTTTTTTAAAGATTTCATTTATTTATTTGACAAACAGAGATCACAAATAGGCAGAGAGGCGGGGGGCAGGGGGAAGCAGGCTCCCTGCTGAGCAGAGAGACTGATGTGGGGCTTGATCCCAGGACCCTGGGATCATAACTGGAGCCAAAGACAGAGTCTTTAACCCTGAGTCACCCAGGTGCCCCTGGAAGCAATTTTTGATGAATTCATTGTTGGACATATTTGTCATTGCCATTGTTTGGTCTCTTCAAAGATTGTCTGAAAAATGACTTTATTTGAATAAAAATAAAAAATAACTTGTTAAATGTAGATAAAACAAATACAGATATGAGACAGGTCATCTTTGTTCTATAGAAATATTGATCATCAATTAAAGAGTGTTGACTATTGCAAAATAAACATAGTATTTAAAGTGCCTTTATTTGACAATGATATCAAAACTCTATTTACTCAACTATAATTAACAATTATCAATGGATAATATGTAAGTCAACCCAACTAATGGTTTGTGCTTTAAGTTCCATCCTATGCAAGCTTATTTTCTGTAGTTGTGTTTGTTTTAAACAAATCATGTAAATGCTAGAGGCAATGTATATAGAATGGTAGAAAATCAATATATTATGTGATGTTAAAAAATGATGAGTGCACTAGAGGTAAGCAGGAATACAGCATTAACAATGTAGAAACTCTTTTTTTTTTTTTTTTAAGATTTTATTTATTTATTTAACAGAGAGAGATCACAAGCAGGCAGAGAGAGAGGGGGAAGTGGGCTCCCCACTAAGCAGAGAGCCTGATGGGGGGGCTTGATCCCAGGACCCTGAGATCATGACCTGAGCTGAAGGCAGAGGCTTAACACATTGAGCCATCCAGGTGCCCCACTGTAGAAACTCTTTTTAAAAATATTTATTTATTGGGGCACCTGGGTGGCTCAGTGGGTTAAAGCCTCTGCCTTCAGCGCAGTTCATGATCCCAGCTCAACCTTAGCTGAAACCAAGAGTTGGATGCTTAACTGACTGAGCCACTCCGGTGCCCCAAATGTAGAAACTTTTAACTTGATTATTGAAGTAAATTTTAAAGCATTTTCGAATTTCCAGAGGAGTGTCTCAAGAGAAGCAGTGAAGAGTGTGGGCTCCAGAATCAATCTGCATTTGAATTAAGCTGTACTATTTATTAACTACAAGCCCTGGCCAAGTTATTTCAATACTCTCTGCCTCAGATTCTAATTTATAAAATTGGCATAAGAAGAGTTCTTATTATGAAGAATTGTACTGATGATTGAATGAGATAATACATGGAAAGCACTTAGAATGGTTAGGACTGAGTGAAATCTTACTAGTTTTAGTAGTAGTATACTTGTAAGTTTTAGTAAACCAGTCACAACTTTATCTATTTATGGTAGATTCTGGCAGGTAAAAACAATTATCACAGTTACAACCAGAGAACATTCGTATTTGTTCTGTCAATTCAAGTGCACCATTCCTTGATCATGTTTATTGTTCTGACTCACAGACATACATGGAATTGGGAAATACACATAACTCCTAAGTCGAAGCATAGACAAATGTTAAACTCAATATTATTTACAGAATTTATTAATTCATAGGATTCCAATGAACATTAATTTGATTTTTAAGGTTAAGTCACTTCAAAGCATATGTGTTTCATATATATGTGAGTATATTATGTATCTCTAATAATATTAAAATGCAAAATCCCATTATATCAATAGAACACTTTACTTTGAAATACTTTAAAATTATTTCCTCTCACTAATCTTTTAAAAATATATGACACATGGCACACATTAGTCCCACAAACTGATAAAGAAGTTGAAGAAAATTAGTATAAAAAGTATGATTAAACACAAAAAGTCTGGAGCAATAGTTTGGAGACAATTTGATTATCCATCCGCTAGTTTTAACATAGCAAACAGTCCATTGAGACAAATTAGAGCACAGTGATTACGGTGGTTTTTCCTGGGTTGTTGTGAAGTCACTGACTACAAAGGGAGACAGGGCAAATTTGGGGGGGAGTAATGTAAATTTACGTTGATTTTATTTATTTGACATCATGCATTTAATACACCTCACAGAACTGAATTTACTGTATGTAGAATTTATTGTATGTAAATATATCCTAATTTTTTAAAAGCCCTGGAATATTAAAAGACAAAGATGAGATGACTTCTTTCCGTGGAAATCAACAACAAAAAATCTTAAAAATAGCTGGCATATTGGTAAAACCAGTGGCCAGGAATTGCTAAAACAATAGTTCTGAATATTCAGGACCATCTTTCGAGTCCTCTGTTCGATTCTGCTAAATTTTAATTTTTTTTTTTCTGTCTCACGCTGGCATCCATTGTTCAGGTCAGTATTTTATATCAAAATGTTACTTCTCAATTCTTCAAGTGCCTCAATGTTTACCTTTGTTTTGACTTAATTACTTGGCAATTATCAGTAGTATATGTTTCTATTTTTAGCCCTAGTTTCCTTCATATATTGGTGATCTATACAAAACAGTTTCAAGTAAATGAGCTCAGCTAATGCCTTCTGGAACATGCTCCTTGTAAAACTACAGCTTGCTAATAAAACAGTGAATTTGATAACCTCCAGCGCTTCGGGACAAGATAAAATGTGAGCTGAATATTTTCCACATTTCTACTCTATTCTTTATTCTTTAGGTGTCCTTTCTTCACTGGTTATTTTCTTTCCCCTTCTTAAAGAATGCACACTAGAAAAGTATAAACCAGCTGTGGCAACCAGGTCAATAAGGCTCTTTGCTCACTATTCTCTGGAGTGTTCCTATGTAAAAGATTTAGCCAAATAATTGTGTAGTGATTAGAAACCTCAGAATGGATGTGGTAGTAAATATAAAAACAGATATAATGGAGCCATTAATGTTCTCAGTATCTGTCTATGGAGCTGAAATTTAAATGCATAGCTATAGCACAAAGATAACCCATAGAAAATGGCATATGTCACTTAACACGTATAAATAAACAATATTAGTTGACCTCTTTTATCTTTTTGTAATCTCATCTAAACATTATTTTAGGATTTTAACTCTTCTTAAATAAGATTTCTGTACATGCATACATTTCTGATATGGAAACATAATTGCTGCCATTTTAGTAACCAAAGGTAATTATGCGTTTCCCTTTTATTTTAGCTCAAAACTATGAAGATAATAGAGATGATTTACAGCATATCACGAGATGTATTTCTATTACCTAAGAACATTATTTATAGAGGAGAAAGCACAATTATTTATAGAAAAATCACTATTTTTGAGCAGAATTCTCTTGCGGTGTCACCTAAATTGTTTAAATTTGATTAAGTAGTATGTATCATTGTTTATTTTATGAAAATGAAGGTGGAATATTCTCTTTTTTACACATATAAGTAGCCAAAGAGGGATATTTAAGTCAGGTCTTTCCGTATACTTGCATACTTAATACAACATATATTACACTTAGAGAGTGAGCATTGAGTAATGTACAGAATTGTTGAATCATTATGTTATACACCTACAACTAATATAGCATTGTACATCAACTACATTTCAATTATAAGAAGATATAATGTATATTCTCTAATTTGAATTCTGTATTATATGATTTGTACAAAACTTTCAAATATATATGTAAATATACAATATATATAAATAGAAAAATATGTGCAAATGTATAAAAATTTATTATATAGTGGAATTTTGGCAAAGAAAAATATCCCCAAATTTTGCATTTGTATTCTAAATAGTACACCTTATTTTTCCCAGTTAAAAGAAACAAAATTACCTTAATGTACAGAACAGTAAACAATCATTTAGACTGAAATATGAAATTACATATTTCAATTAAAAACTGTATACAAAATTTTAAGCCTCTATCACTTATTTCTTTTTTCCTGTTCTGCCTACAGAATGATATGCACATGCAAACGAATAATATCTGTTTCCAATTACACACCTTAAGAGCCATAGGCTGGTTTCAAAGCTGAGGACATTGTTCACATCACTTGTCTAACATCTGAGGCTGCCATCTGAATTTTCGTGTATTCTCTCATACTTGCTCAGTGGTGCACATCTTCTTTATCAAGGACTGCTATGGCCAGATGCTACCCCCAAAGATGCCTTCTTAAACTAAAATAAAATTATATGGAGATAGATAAATAAGTTATACATAAACACACATACTCAAATTCTTGAGGAAAAACGGTGTGTGACAAAAACTCACTTCTGATGCACTTCCATGATCTAACTGAACAAAAGTTGTTTTTTTCTTTAAAGGAACAGATCTGGGGCACCTGGGTGGCTCAGTGGGTTAAAGCCTCTGCCTTTGGCTCAGGTCATGATCCCAGGGTCCTGGGATCGAGCCCCACAGTGGGCTCTCTGCTCAGCAGGAAGTCTGCTCCCCTCCCCGCCAGCTGCCAGACTCTCTGCCTACTTGTGATCTCTGTCTGTCAAATAAATAAATAAAATCTTCTAAAAAAAATAAAATTCCTATTAAAGGAACAGATCTTCATGTGGAAAATAATGAAGCAATGCACTCACCTGGGTAAGGTCCAAGGTGGTCAATTCCTGACAAATATAAAAAACACAGAGAAAGAAAACAACGTAAATATGTCCTCAACAAAAAATAAATTAAAATGATGGTGGAATTTTACTGTATAAAACAGCAGAATAGCACAATAAATAAACAGAAATAATTAACAATTAAATCTAATGATTAGGTAATTTCATAGCTTCATTAGAATTTTAGTTAAGTTTATTTTTTATCTAAATGACATCAGCTATAAAATTGTTGAAGACAGGGAAAGAATTATTGGATGTAAACAAATTAATGTAATTTTGAAAAACTCTCCAGTGGAAAATGAATTTTTCCCCAGAAAAATCAACAGATTAAAAAAAAATTATTTATTTGAGAGAGACAGAGATAATGAGAGAGAGCACAAGTGGGAAGTGGGGGGAGAAGGAGACTCCCTGCTTAGCAGGGAGCCTTTGTAGGACTCGATCCCAGGACCCTGGGATTATGACTTGAGCTGAATGCACAGGCTTAACTTACTGAGCCATCCAGGTGTCCTAAATTAACAGATTTTAATGAAATATTTGCCATTCATATTCAAAATATTTTTTCCAGCATGTTAAAACGATCTCCCCCCAATTTTAAGAATTTATGACTGTTTAATCTGTGATTTCCTTAGTAGTAACCATCAAGAAGGAAGATAGTTCCAAAAATTAGTTGCTATAGACTAGAACATAACCCCTGACAGTATGGTTAATAGACAGTTGAAATTTTTTTATAATTTATAGCTAAGATAAGTATGTTCCAAGAGGTATCATAAAGTACACTTGTTGAACATTAAGTTGAAAGTGAAAATAATCTCCAAGGCTACTAGTCTTAGTGTTAAACTTAATAAAACTATATAGTTCTTTATTATAAAAATATTTAAATACTTTCCTCAGATTACAATAATTTAAATGTATGCTTATTATTACTCAAAACTTTTCAATGTTTAGGTTTATGGAAACTAAATAAAATAGAAAATTATCTAGGTAAAAAATAAAACCACTTGTTCACTTGAATAATTTGGGTAGTTCAATATTTTGATGAATATTTTATGATATTTTGACTGATTGGTTTAATCTACCACTCCACTTTATACTCACAATTACAAAAAAAGATCCATCTCTAGGAATATGTGGTAAAATTTTAAAAGTATGTATAATAGTTCTCTTATCCTACAGCTTAATCCATATTACTTTTCAATCTTTTGAAACACATTAAAAATTATTTTATGGCTTAGCATATAGTCTATATTTTCTGTCTTGACTAATGTTCCAAATATTTAGGGGCAGTGTTCTATTAATATGGGTAAGGTGAGGTTGGTTGATAGATTTGTAGATTTTCTATATCTTCACTGATCTTATTTGTCTGTTACAGCAGCTATTGAGGAAGAGTGTTAAATTTCTTAATGTAATAGTACATGTTTCAAAAATATTAGATTTTTATAAATTTCAGAAATTAGTGTACATATATAACTTTGCTTATGTGCAGATTTATGTGTGAATGCATATGTACTAATACATATATGCATGTGTATGTGTACATATGCATGTGTACACATACACATGCATATAGACTGCTTTTTAGAAAGTCATCAGTTTTGACAGAATTGAAATTGACCACAGATTTCACCTATTTCAGATTCTCTCATACTGCAGATTAGGCTTAAATCTGGAAAGTTAAAATATTTTAAAAAGATTAATTTAAAAATATAATTAAAAAGATAATTTAAAAATAAAACCAGATAATTTAAAGATAATTAAAAAGATAATTTAAAAGATAATTTAAAATTAAAAAGATAATTTAAAAATAAAACCAAGGTTTTCTGAAAACAGTATCTTCATGAAATTCTTTGGATAAGTCATTCATATTTTGTACTGTATTTATGTACATATTTATACACAATCTAATATTTATATCCTTTTAAAATTTCTATATAAATATTTCAATATACTCATAGGTATGCTTACATTATTTTCCTTGTTTATATGTACATATTATCCAGTTTTACATGTTTATATTATCCAGAAATCTATGTATATGTGTGATGTATATCTGTGTATGTATGGAGAGGTTGTTCAAAAGATGCATATCATATCTTTTATAGTAAAGTGAAAAGTATGCTAAGGTTGAAATCATCAGACATGTCTTCTATATTTATATTAATATTTTTGATACAGGCAAATCTTACACTCTTTGGACTTCATATTTTTTAATATTTTGTAATTTTATTTTATTTTATTTTTTCAGTGTTCCAAGATACATTGTTTATGCAACATACCCAGTGCTCCATGCAATACATGCCCTCCTTAATACCATCACCAGGGCTCTTTGGACTTTAGAACTTCATCTGTATTAACCACATTCACTATTGCTTAAGCCTGTCCCAAGCATTTATGTTAATTGTCTCACTCATATAAATATTTATGTAATGATTGCCATTATCATTTTTGTTTTACAAATGAGGAAAATGAAAATTATAGAGTTTGTATAGCTTGGCCAGTATCATATTCCCTGTAAAAAGGCAAGGTGAAGGGTTGCCTGAGTGGCTCAGTGCGTTAAGCCTCTGCCTTCAGGTCAGGTCATGATCTCAGGGTACTGGGGATGGAGTTCTTTTTTTTTTTTTTTTTTAAAGATTTTATTTATTTATTTGACAGAGAGAGATCACAAGTAGGCAAAGAGGCAGGCAGAGAGAGAGAGAGGGAAGCAGGCTCCCCGCTGAGCAGAGAGCCCAATGTCGGACTCGATCCCAGGACCCTGAGATCATGACCTGAGCTGAAGGCAGCGGCTTAACCCACTGAGCCACCCAGGCGCCCTGGGATGGAGTTCTTAAGGGGCTCTCTGCTCAGTAGGGAGCCTGCTTCCACCCCCACACCCCCACCCCCGCCTGCTGCTCTGCCTACTTGTGATCTCTCTCTCTCTCTCTGTCAAATAAGTAAATAAATTCTTAAGAAAAAAAAAAAAAGGCTAGGTAGAATCGAAGACAAGCAGTTGTCTCTCCAAACTAAACTCTTAATTACTATGTGGCATTGCCTTCACATTATGAAATCTATCTAAGGTTTGGTTTTCTGTGTAATTTTCTAGTGTTCTCCCTCTGTTTATGTCCACATTAGGACTGGGGCATATAAAAACCAAGAACATTGCTTTATATTTTTAAAAAGTCAGCATAATCTCAATTTTCTAACTGCAATTAACTATCTCTCCAAAGTGTAAATATAGTCAAATAACAAGTTATTCCTTTTAATATAAGTGGATTAATGAAGCTTCTAAACACTACCTCTTTGTTCTGATGGTTGACTTATCTCTATAAATACCTTTGTGAACACTCAGATAATCATATTTGGATTATATTTCAGACCAAAAAATTTACAAACAATTTTTGAAAGTCATGTTTTTATCAAATTTTTAAGATTTTGAAATATTTTATGAGAGTTTTCAAATTTGCCTAGTAATGTGGGCAAGTCTGATGTTTATTACCGTCGGAATAAAAATTATTGTGACCTGATAAACCTACATTCTAAAAGCAGAGAAGCCTAATTAAAAATGTATGTTTTCTTCAAAACATAATTTATTTTAATTTTTTTACTTTGTTTTTAAAAACTTTTTATTCAAGTTCCAGTTAGTTGATTCAGTGTAATATTAGTTTCTGATGTAAAATATCGAATGATGCAACACCTCCGTACAACATGAGGGGCTCATTACAAGGGCCCTCCTCAGTCCCCATCACCTATTTAAGCCATCCCCCACCCACTTCCTCTCTGGTACCCTTCAGTTTGTTCTTTATAGCTAAGAGTCTTTATATTTTTTAAAAGATTTTGTTTATTTATTTGAGAGAGGGAGAGTGAGAGCAAGTGAGAGAGAAAGAGAGAAATCATAAGTAGGGGAGAGAGAGGGAAAAGCAGATTCCCTGCTGAGCAGGGAGCCCGATGTGGGACTCAATCCTAGGACCTCAGGATCATGACCTGAGCTGAAGGTAGGCACCTAAAGGAGCAAGCCACCCAGGTACCCTAGCTAAGAGTCTTAATAGGAAAAAAAATAACTGATAATAAGCAATTAACATAACTTATATATCCACTAAATAGAAGCTAAACTTCTTTTTTTTTTTTAAGATTTTATTTATTTATTTGACAGACAGAGATCACAAGTAGGCAGTGAGGCAGGCAGAGAGAGAGGGAGAAGCAGGCCCCTCGCTGAGCAGAGACCCAGATGTGGGGCTCGATCCCAGGACCTCGGGATCATGACCTGAGCTGAAGGGAGAGGCTTCAGCCCACTGAGCCACCCAGGTGCTAAACTTCTTTATACTGAATAATTTTTGTTTTTATTTTATGCAGTCAAGCTATAGATTAAATTTAATTTAACAACAAATATCTATTAATACTCTATGTTTTTAGATTCTTAACTCTAATTAATTCTATCCTTGTGCCGTTAGAATTCATTTTTGTTTTGATTCAAGGCCAAAATGTGTCTATTATGAGAACATAAATAGTAGCTCAGTATTTGCTATATCAACCACTCTGAGTGGTTTTTCTCAGTTAGTCTACTGTAAGATAATTTAGAAGCAATCTCTAAATCAATATTAGGACGACTCTAAGAAAATAACTACTTGTTCATAACAATTCTTGGGCTGTCATATTGCTCTTTAGTCTACTTCTGCCACTTGGAAGCTGTGAAAGTCCTTTGTATACCTCCATTTAAATTCTGTTTGGTGTGTGTGTGTGTGTGTGTGTGTGTACAAGGTGTATGTGAATCTGTAATGGAATATACACAGACATGCACAACTTGTATAATGCATTTCATATGCATACATGTTTACACACAACTACAGAAAAAAACAATCATTTTTTTTTAATTTTTTAAAGATTTTATTTATTTATTTGACAGAGATCACAAGCAGGCAGAGAGAGAGGAGGAAGCAGGCTCCCCGCTGAGCAGAGAGCCCGATGTGGGGCTCGATCCCAGGACCCTGGGATCATGACCTGAGCCGAAGGCAGAGGCTTTAACCCACTGAGCCACTCAGGTGCCCCCAAACAATCATTTTCTATTTGTAAATACCAAATTTCAGTTGTACCTGGAATTTTTTACTTTGGCATTTAGCCCCAAATCACTTGTGCTGCCAGGTTTCAAAGTCATACCATAGCACTCTCAATTCATAGTGGAATAGACAGCAGGGAAATAAAGGATATTGAGATAGCAGGCTGGAGGGTATGGAATAAAATAGGGGATTGAAAATCAGTGGGGGAACAAAACAAAACAAAGTAAATTAAAAAAGATGTATGAAGTGGAGAAAGGTGTGGGAGGGTGGTGAATGCTAGAGGCAACAAAAGTTGCCACAAGCAACATTTATCATACTATTTCAAGGAAGGTTTGCATGAAGATATTAAATCTGCCTGGGAGAGCTGAGTTCAAGGCTTTTTTATGAGTAAAGCAGGAGAGTGGGGATGATCTGGTAATGCAAGGGTGGAGGGCTTGGATCCAGTAAGAGGTGACAAGATGTGGACAAAAATAATGAAAGGTTAGACACAAACAGTGATGGGGTTTTGGAATATAGGGGAGGTTCGGCGGGATGAAATCCAGAACCGATGACCAAGAAAGAATTCTTGAGATGTCTTTGGTGCAAAATGGTGGTTTATTAAAGCACAGGAACAGGACCCCTGGGCATAAAGAGCTGCTGCGTGGGGGTTATGGGGGGTGGGTGATTGTATACTGTGGGGTTGGGGGAGGTAAGGAAAAGGGAGGCTTTCAACAGGATTTTCATATGCTAAAGAGAACCTAGGCCTTGTCATGGTCAAGTTAGATTGTTTTTCCTTCTAGCAAGACATTAACATTAAGATAAGTCTGGAGCTTCCCGGAGGAACATTACACTCTGCCTGCCTCAAGTATCTGTCAAAGGGCGACAGGTTATAAGGACATTTAATTGTATCTACATTTCCTTCTGGAAGCTAGGCCACTGATGGAAATGCTTTGTTCTTGTAAATTGCTAAGACTTTTATTATAAACTAAGGGAGACTCATGTCTTGCAAGATTGTGATCTCTGTAACTTAACTATTTGTTTTTCCTTTCCTTAGCTTTAGGGCAGCCAGGAGTGCTTGAAGAATGTTACATATATCCCAAGGCAGGGGTGGTTGTAAGGTGTCAGCTTCTGCTTTGTCCTCAGCTTGCCTTCTGTTTCCTCATCAACATCAACAACAACAAACCCCACCCTGCTGGAATCAGGAAGTGTGCATGAAAGTTTTTTGGTAGAAAAATAACTTAAGAAATTTACACAGTAGGGCTCTTTGGTTTTTAGGGTAATTTCCAAATGTGTCTCCTATCATATTAATGCACAGGGATTAGAGATTTTCACTACCACTAGGATTTCCAAATAGTTATTTAAAAAGCCCAACGTTCAAAAATTTGAGAGGGAAATCCATGGATTTTATTTCCCCAAAGCAGCGATGCAGGGAGATAGATTTTGTCGTTCAGTAGTCTTTAAAAGGGAATGATTTATCTGGGCCCAGCCAAGGGATATGGGGTGCCAAGAAGTGTGATAGACTTGAAAATCTGTAGGATGTGTATATTATACCATCTTATGATTAAAATATGGCTTTAATTTTGTGTGGTTTCATAATAATTGAGTTTTTAAGTTTCAAATTATGCTTAGTCAGTTTAAATTCCCCCCCTTTTTTTTTTAAATTATAGAATTATGACTGTGTATAAAGAACTTCTTTACTTTTTCTCTCTTTTCTCTACCTATGCTGTACTTGGTCAGGCAAATGATATAAAATATTTCCTAAAATGTACAGAAATTGGAGACAAGAAGTTTTTTAAATTTTTATTTATTTTTTTAAAGATTTTATCTATTTATTTGACAGAGAGATGGAGAGCACAAGTAGGCAGAGTAGTAGGCAGAGGGAGAGAGAGAAGCAGATTCCCTTCTGAGCAGGGATCCTGATGCAGGGCTTGATCTCAGGACCCTGGAATCAAGACTTGAGCTAAAGGCAGACCCTTAACAGATTGAGCCACCCAGGCGCCCCCAAAATTTTCTTCAAAATAATGTGTCCACCACTTGTAAACCCAGCATCCTTGAGTGGTACAGAATGCTAGATTCCCAGATGATATTGAAGTTAGCTTGTCTCACCACATTGTAAAGAAGTAAATGTTAGCTTGTTGTCCCTGCTACGTGGAGGAAACAGAGAAATGTGTTCTGAGAACAACCCAGAAAGAAAGAAAAAAATTGTTTTTTAATGCTTCATCAAAAATGAGCTTATTAAAAAAAAAAGGTAAGCATACCTTTAAATATTATGACCTTCATGTCTTTGGATTAACAAAATCAATACTACTGGTTGCTGACCTTGTTCTTATAATTTCTTGTTTATATCCATTTTTACAAATTTCTTGACATAATTATGCTTAGGAGAGGCATCTTAGTAATTTATTTGAGATAATATTGATTAGAATTGTTAATGATAGGGAAAAACTGTACTCTAAGATGGCTGACCAAACCTGCAAGGGAATTCTAGTCCCCATCTCAAAGCCCTTCCAGGTTCTTCTTTCCTACCCCGTTTCCCACTCTCACCAAAAGTACCAAGTATGTGAAAGTAGAAGGGTATAAATCCCCCCTCCCTGCTTGTGCTTGGGGCTCAGACCTTTGGAGAATAACCCTGTCTGTGCCCACCAGTGTTAAATAAACCTCTGATCCTCCAAAGTCTCCAAGTGGTGCTTGGTTCTTCCGCCAGGATCCAGTCCAGGTTCAGTAACATTAACACAAATTATTCTTGGGTGAGGGAGGGATCCTATTTTGTAGGAAATACAAGACCTGTGAAAAATGAATACATCTTCATTACAAAGGATTTTGATACATTTTATATTTGGAAGTTCTTATCTGAGTGATTATCCCTAGAATTTTTTTTTCAAATTTAGGCAAAAACATGGAAAAAATTTCCTCTATTTTATCTCATGAGTAAAAGTGACACTGCTAACAATTAATGTATCTGAAAATTAACTAATTAACAGCTGCCTTTATTAACATGAGCATCTTTACCATTCTGATTTTTGCAAATGTTTTTATTTTGGAGCTCTTCCAGTTTTTTAAGTGTGATTTACTGCTAATGGATTTTATTCAGACAACTAGGAAAATGTGATACATGCTCTACCAGTATTTGTTCTGTGTGTGTGTGTGTGTGTGTGTGTGTGTGTGTGTGTGTGTATTCTGTATTTGAAAAGGAAAGAAGAGGTAAGAAAAAGTGATTTTGTTGCTTAAAGATCTTTGAAGTCACTTGACATATCAACAACCACTTTACAGTCTGAGACTATCTGGCCGTGAGATCCAAATCAGGCCATTCATCCTGTCATTCTTGAGAGAATATCAAGAACATTTCACTTTTCCTAGATTTATGATGTTGCAACCAATTCTCTTGAGAGTGCTGTGCATGTAACTTATTTCTGACACTTTTTTTTTCACTTTTTTCATACATTTTTTACTTTATATAAGAATAAAGGGAAATGTTAGCATAGTTGATGTGATAGTCATACTATTTCTACACAAATTCAATACTGGCAATGAATTGTCCAAACATTTCTTAAGCAGGTGATCTGGAGAATCCACTAAAGATCGTACTCTGCATGGGACGACCAGATCAAAAAACCAAAGAGAAACTTCTAGATGAAAGGGAGAAACCTGAGATTCAGGCATGCATGGATTTAATCAAGTCCTGAACGTCTATGTGGACCTTAGTTTTCTCTGGTGAAATGTGAATGATTATGCATTCATAGTACCAGAGTTTTTGAAGTATATAAGCTGCAAGAACATGAGATACCCATGCTGTAAATATTAGCTTCCATTGCTCGCAAAATTCTTGATTTTGTGAACAAAATCAATTAAGAAATTCTTGACTTTTTAATTCTAAAGCTGTGATGTAAGACATTTTCTTGATATACAAAAAGGCTAACAAAAATTTTTAAGGTTTTTGTTATCTTTTTCCCCATGTATCTATAATTATAATGGTAGACTAACATGGTAGACTAATGGTAGACTAACACATTTTATTTTATTTATAAACACAATTACTTTCCTACAGTTGAAAATACGCTTACATTCTTTAGCAACTAATTCATATATTAATAGGAATTAATGTTTATTTATTCTTGACAGCTGGGTTTAGATAAGAAATCAGAATGTATCTACATTTTTACACTTTTTCCCCCCCATGGAAAATTTGCTTTATTTAAAGAAAATTCATTTTCTCAATGGTTATTTAGTCAGTGTCAGATTTGTTTATTTCAGTGTCAGTTTATGATCAATGTTGGCAACATTTCCTTTACTCAAAGTAAATAGAATATGTATTGTTTTCTCTGGCAGCATCAAAATTTATCCAAGAATTAGAGAAAGACAATAGCTATTTATGGAGTAATAATGATAGCAATATTTCACCTCTTCCCTGAAACACAAGGTCCACATAAGTTAACATAGTTCCAACTTCTCAGTGCTTATGGTTTTCTTGATTCTTTCCTGTAATTTAGAATGTTGTTAATGATATTTGAAGGGTTTAAAATCATGCCATAAAATATTTTACAATTGGTATAATCTTTAATCTTTTTCTTTTGAAAGATTATTCCATTGAGGCTTGTCACTAAGTTAAAACTTTCTATTACATTTTAATTCTTGTGTCCTTCAGATAATTATTCAAACCCCCTCCCCCAAATTTAAAGCTAATGGTCATGTATGTTTTGTTGTTATTTTTGCTTATGTTGTTTTGGAAATACAATAGATCTTTATGTTCAAGTTGAACTTTTCAAATGTTTCCCAAGTTCCAACAATAATTCCCACTATTTGTTTGTTTGTTTATTTATTTAGAGGGAAGGAGGTAGGAAGAGGAGAGAGAGAGAATCCCAAGCAGGCTCTTATATTATCATTGAAGTTGACTTTTATGGATATCTTATTTATTTATTATTTTATTAAGATTACATTTATTTATTTGACAGAGAGAAACAAAGTGAGAGAGAGAACACAAACAGGGGGAGTGGGAAAGGGAGAAGCAGGCTTCCTGCTGAACAGGGAGCCTGATGTCCAGCTTGATCCCAAGACTGGGATCATGACCTGAGCCCAAGGCAGATAAATAACAACTGAGATGCCCAGGCACCCCAGGTTAAGTCATTTGTAAGTCTATTTCAATTACTGATTTTTATTTTTTTAAAGGTTTTATTTATTTATTTGACAGAGATCACAAGTAGACAGAGAGGCAGGCAGAGAGAGAGGAAGGGAAGCAGGCTCCCCGCCAAGCAGAGAGCCCGACTCGGAGCTCGATCCCAGGACCCTGGGATCATGACCTGAGCTGAAGGCAGAGGCTTTAACCAACTGAGCCACCCAGGTGCCCCCAATTACTGATTTAAAAAAATATATATGCAATTACCAAAGATTTGAATTATTAAGAAAAATCTAGTCCAACTTTAGTAAGAGAGCTTTGCTTTCACAGTCCAAAGACAATGTTCTCTGTTGTTCATTAGCTTAAATTTCATGTTAATTATGTTTCTGTCAAGATTTTTACCTTAGCTTGCTCAAACACTTAAAATAGTAATCCTTATGCGATAGTTAAAGATTTAACAAAGACATTGTACAAAGAAGTTGAAAATCTATCTAGAATAAAAAAAAATGCTCATTTCTAAAAGGCTGATTGACCTAATGACAATTGCTATATTATTACTATATATCTTTGTAAATTGATATACATCTAAGAACTACTGAAACATGTCATTAATCATTAGTTAAAGCAAAAAACCTTGAACAGTTCCCACCAGACTGCTTCAAGGACTCATGTTTTCTGCAGTTGAAATGAGTAGTTCTGCTAAACACTTTCCTGAAGTGAATTCTAGATTAGAATCTATGCCTGTAAGTTTTATTTAATGTCAAGGGAAATTCTTATCCTCCATATTCTATATATTGATAAGACCGTATGAAGCATTTTAAAGCTGTCAATAACCAGAATTTTCAAAGTAGGTTAAATTTATTTTGAAACATGAAATATTTAAAGTACATGTAGGTAGCTGTAATTACATGGGAAAATTAAGAAGCTAATGACATATACGAGATGCAAAAACACAATTCAGCCAAATTATATTATGTTTATTATTACTACAATATAATATATTCACCTAAACCAGGGGTCGGCAATATTTTCTGTATGGGGTTGGATAGCAAGGCCATAAAGTTTCTGAGCAACTATTTAATGCTGCTATTGTAATGTAAAGGCAGCCATAGAAAATACATAAACAAAGGAATGTGAAGGTGACTGTGTTCCAATAAAACTTCTTTTACGGAGAAGCAGAAACTGCAATCCACCAAATTGTAATTGGTGGATTGCCTTTCTCAACATTATGTAGCAATTTCAAGCTCACAATTTCTTTTCTTTTTTTTTAAGGTTTTATTTATTTATTTGACAGAGGTTTAGAAAGAGAACAAGAGGCAGAGCAGCAGGCAGAAGGAGAGGGAGAAGCAGGCTCCGCACTGAGCAGGGAGGCCCACACCGGGCTCAATTCCAGGATCCTGGGATCATGACCTGAGCTGAAGGCAGTTGCTTAACCACTGAGCTACCCCAGCACCCCTCAAACTTGCAATTTCTGAATGAAACAGTGTTCTACTTGGAAGTTTTGTGAAGAGGACACTTGATCAATGTTTATCCATGTTCAGTCCAACTGTGTGATGAGATGGGCCGTTCCTCATTGTTATGATACTAAGGAACAAAATCATGAGGTCTTTTTGTTTGTTTGTTTGTTTGTTTTTAACAAATGGAGTTTTTATGAGACTGATGTGCTGCCTACTGAGCTAAGAAGGCACTTAAATGGAGTTTTTAAATCTTGGGGAATTTTTTTCTTTTTTTTTTTTTTTTAAAGATTTTATTTATTTATTTGACAGAGAAAGATCACAAGTAGGCAGAGAGGCAGGCAGAGAGAGAGAGAGAGAGAGAGAGAGAGAGAAGCAGACTCCCTGCTGAACAACGAGCCTGATGCTGGGCTCGATCCCAGGACCTGAGATCATGACCTGAGCCAAAGGCAGCGGCTTAACCCACTGAGCCACCCAGGCGCCCCAATTTTTTTCTTTTTAAAAGAATACTTCTAGGGAGAAGGCAGTATAAAAATATGTTACATCAGATAATGATTAATATATTCAAACAACCATTTCCTTAGACTTTGATATTTTATTCTAGTATGATGTATTATATCCATAAAACATCAATCAACAGAAATGCTTTAATATGCACACATCTATGTGTAAATATGTGTGTGTACACACACATTTGTATATATATATATACATATCTTAAGTGCACATATCAGATTGCCAGTTAATTTGGTGCCAGTGATATATTTATACTTATATAGGCTTCTATGTTATTCTAAATTTAATTATGTTTCTGCTGAATGTCTGGGTACATAATCCATGTATGATATTTAAATTTCTAGGATGGTTTTCTATTTCTCTGACACTCAAAATATAAGCAACAAATATGAATTCCTCATTAGATCTGTACTTTTCGGGGGTGTTACTAAGGTAGATGTAGTACACTGGCTCCAATAGTATGAAGCTGGTATTGGATTTCAGTGTGTGGCTTTAAAACCCCAGCCATGGTGCAATTTTCTGAATTATTCACACATAATCACTTCAGGGGATTACATTTAAGCGTGATGGGAAAGTACCCTAAAGCAGGCAGCTATAAAGAGTCCTGTTCTGTAGTCGATATTCAGAATACATTAAGGATGATGATAACATAATGTTCTTGACCTCAATGTGTTAAATTTACCTATTCAGACATGATGGTAGAGATGATGATGATTTCAGATATCTTAGATAAGCATTTAATCACCATTTTCTCCACTTATTTGTTATTAGATAAATATACATTTAAAAGAAGGAAAAGAAGGCTAATTCACTAAGTGGTATTGATTTTACATAATACATAGTTACAAATGCCCATCAAAAGTATGGCTATCAGAAATAATGAAATAAGTAAATTGTATCTCTTAAATTACTAACAGAAGAATACTGTTATTGCCGCTGCTAATAATCATGCCTTTTCATGAAGGTATACAGTATTTTCAGAATATGTTAAGAGAGTTATGAGCAAAATTACATCTCAATCTAAAATTCATAATTAACTTTTTGAATATTAAAAATGATCTAGTGCATTTATAAATTTCATAAATTACTTACTTAATTTATATATTTAGAGGGGAGGAAGGGGGCAGAGGGAGCGGGAGACAGAGAATCCCAAGCAAGCCCCATGCCCAGCACAGAGCACAGATCTCATAACCCTGAGATCATGACCTGAGTGGAAATGGAGAATTGGAAGCTTAACCAACTGAACCACCCAGGAGCCCCACAGAATTTCATTAAGTTTAAAAAATGTAAAGCAAGTTTTGGATATCCAAGGTATAGTACACAAAGGAACAAATACAGTCCAGTGATCATTAAAATTAGGTTAACATTTTAACATTTGTATAATTTTTAACATTTGCCTTCATAAAATTTGCTCTCATTTGCAGATCTTGTTTTTTCAATCCAATAAGGTATCCGACTTTTTTTTTCAAGATCTTATTTATTTATTTGACAGAGAGAGAGAAAAAGAGAGAGAGATCACAAGTAGGCAGAGAGGCAGACAGAGAGAGAGAGGGGGAAGCAGACTTCCTGGTGAGCAGAGAGCCCGATGCGGGCTTGATCCCAGGACCCAGAGATCATGACCTGAGCTGTAGGAAGAGGATTAACCCACTGAGCCACCGAGGCACTCCATGCTTTTATTATCCAAACATATAGCTGGATACAACTATTTTGATAACTGAGACATGTGAAAAAGCCTAAATGTTGGAATGAACTTGGCAGGAATGACACTTTGAAAGGACTAGTATGCAATTCACTGGGCAAAATCATGACTGATAGAAAATTAATCTTACAGGGCTAGAACCTATAAAAATCCATCCATAAACCATGGTAAATTTCATTTGCTATAGATGCTTACTAGAAGGCTTAAAGTAGCATGATGACAGGACATTCAGTGTAAAAAATGTCACCAGAAACTCTGGTGATAAATTGTTAAAAAGTGAAATTGGAAGTTGATAATTGGGCAGATTTGAGACATATTTTAAACATAGGGAAAAAACTTCTGATGCACTGTTCAGAGAAGGGTGATGAGCAAAGCAGGATGGAAATGAAATAGGCTGGAGTAGAAACATGTTGTAGTCAGGTGGAAACAGAAAAGCAAAGTTCAGTTTAATTTACCAGGAAGATGTCCAACAAGTTTTAATAGCAGTGGATGTACGAGCTTGAAGTTTAGAGCATATGTCCCAAGTCAGGAAATACATTTAAAAGTTGTCAGCATGAAATGGCACTTAAAGCAAAAAGGAAGATAGGTCAGAGCTGCCTACCAGTGAATACTCAGATTGTATTAAGAAACCCAATATCAGGGGTGCCTGAGTGGTTCAGTGGGTTAAAGCCTCTGCCTTCGGCTCAGGTCATGATCCCAGGGTCCTGGGATCGAGCCCTGCATCAGGCTCTCTGTTCAGCAGGGAGCCTGCTTCTCCCTCTCTCTCTCTCTGCCTATTTGTGATCTCTCTCTCTGTCAAATAAATAAATAAAATCTTTAAACTTCATTAAAAAAAAAAGGAAACCCAGTATTAACTCTCTATTTTGGAAAGTGTTCTTCAGTTTTTTTCTGCTAAATCTCGTGTGTGACCTTTGGGGAGAACTGGAGGAGGTTAGAAGAAAACACTTTTATTTAAACAAAAACTTTTGTATATTTTTTACTTTACTGTTTAATTGACACAATTATAGCTAAAAATATATTTGAATCAATTTAATAAAATATTGTTCCTTATTGATTTTAGCAAATATTACTTACCACAGAAAAGAAAGCTGTTCTAGGGAAAATGAGTAATGTTATGAGAAGTATGATTTACAACTAAGGTTAGGTAATTATTTAGTATCATTGATCTGATTATATGAGCCTGGCATAATGTTTTTAATAAATAGTCAAGAAATGAAACCAAGATTCAAGATTTTAGAAATTAAATCAAATTAATCAATCAATCAACATGAACACATATTTAAAAGATTTTTTTTCTTCATGTTTACTTAACAGCTCCTTTTCTCATAAGCTATTTTATTCCACAGAAAGCATTATACTTGAGAAAATTTATTTTATAGTCTATGAACACAAAATTCATTGAGTTTCTAGTGGGCTTTAAGTTGAAAGGTATTTTTAAGGTTAAGGGGAAAATAGTAAAGCAAAAGGAGGTGGAAAAATGTTTCCCAGGATTTCCAGGATGAAACCACTTTTAAAGGAAAAACACCTATGATATTTACCAAGTAGTTATATTTCTTCATGCCATACAGCCTCAGTCTTTTAAAGAAGACAAAGTTTTACCTAAAAAAATAATATCCCACATTTATAAGGTGTTCATAAAATGTTTGTTGATTTACAAAGACTGATGCTTGGTAGTAATGTTACACTAATTTGGACAACTGACTACGCAAATATACATTTTTGAAATTAAATTAAAGAATTTTAATTTAAAATTTATTTGGCATGCTTTTAGAGTGATTTTAATAGAAAGAAGATTTTATAGTACTTTTGCCTGAGAAAGAAAATACACATAAAAAGATATCTCTAATAAATGACTAGAGAACTTACTAAGAGTTAAGGTACTCCAGTTATTATTACAATCCTAAGTTTAGATTGGTGGCAAGTATTAATTTAAAAAATATTAAAACTTAAAGTAACTGAGATAGTATATGGAAAGTGTGTAGAAGAGTATCTAGCACCCAGAATAGCTAATGCAAGGAACTCTTAAAACTTAATAAGAAAACAAATGGAACAAGTAGAATGTGGACAAAAAAATCTGAAGAGACAACCCAGCAAAGATATACAAATGACAAATAACCACATGAAAAAATATTCAACATCATATGTCATTAGAGGATTCAAAATCAAAACAACAATGAGATATTACTGCACACATATTAGAATGGCCAAAATCCCAAACACAGAAAACACCAAATACTGGCAAGGATAAGAAGCCACAAGAACTCTCATTCATTGCTGGTGGGGATAAAAAATGGTATAGCCACTCTGGAAGAGAGTCTGGCAGTTTCTTACAAAGCTAAATGTACTCTTACTATACAATTCAGCAGTCATGTTCCTTGGTATTTACCCAAATGAGTAGAAAACTCACTTCTACACAAAAACCTGTATATCATTAGTGTTTGTACATCCATACATTGGTGTATTATGTAGCACTAAAAAGAAACAAACTACCAAGCCATGAAAGGACATGGAGAAGTCTTAAATACATATTGCTAAGGAAAAGAAGCCAAATGAAAAATGATACATACTATGTTATTCCAACTTTATGACATTCTGGAAAAGGCAAAACTATGGAGACAGTAAAAAGTAAATAGTTACCCACTGGGGGCTCAAGGGGAGAGAAGGATGGAAAAAGACGTGGATCATAGGGGTATTTTAAGGTAGTAAAACTATTCTGTATGACACTGTAATGGTGGATATATATCATCATACCTTCTCCAAAACCCATGGTGTGTACGGCACAAAGAGTAAACCCTAATGCGAACTATAAACTTTACTTAATAATGATTCAATATTGGCTCATCATTGTAACAAATGTACCACATTAATGTAAGATTTTAATGGTAGAGGAACTGGGGTAACAGGAAAGGGGTATATGGGAATTCTCCCTACTTCTGGCTTAATTTTTCTCTGAAACCAAAAGTTCCCTAAAAACAGGTCTATTAATTAAAAAAAATAAATAAATAACAAAAAAGAAAAAAGGAAGTATTAATTCTATGTCTTTTACCTGAACAACTCTGGGAAATTTATATAACATAGTAAAGTAGTTCCAATCTCATGAATATTAAATGAGATAATACACTTAAAATGCTAAATATATACCTGGCATCTAATAACCATCAATAAAAGATTGCTGTTTTTATTGATGATTATGCTCCTGTGAGGATTGTTATCTGAAAAACCACCATCAGATTTTAAATTTTAGGATATCATAATTTAAATAATTTGAGAAAAATCAGAAAGAGTAAGATATGAATTGGGCATTTCTAAACAAGCCATGGAAGCAAATGACTGGAATTAATAAGGAAAAAAAAAAACAAAAAAAAAGTTAAAAAATGGAATCAATTTCTTAAAGCAAGTAAATGGATCCTATTAAATAAAGAAACAATGATGTATCACTTGATGATCGAGAGCATACTCCTGTTTCTCCTTAATTTGTTTTTGTCATCTATAGAAGGAATTATAGTCAAACTGTAAACAATGGGCAAAAAAAACATTAAAAGAATCACACTCGAATAATGATACACAGGTAAGGGAGTAAGGCAATACATGAAAATAATCTAATATTTATAAGAGAGCTCATGTCTACAAATCAGATGTACAGACATAAGGTACTTTCAGAACAATAGTCAAGGAGAGAAAGCACGGAGAACAGCCCACATCCAAGAGAATGAAGGCAAATATTATTGCAATTTTCCAAAATGGGAAATAAGGGGATTTTAAAACTAAATACCAATTAGCCAATAAACTTGACATGTGTCTTTGGCACAATTCTAAAACAGATTACGCAGCAGATGGTTTGTGAGCATTTCACAATTATAGTGTTGATCACTAGGCACCAACAGGAATTCACATTGTGCAAATCATACCAAAATAATTTCCTTTCCATTACATTGTGTCACTGAGACCAGTGAATATAGAAACCATAACATCTTGAATTCAGCAAAGAATTTTACAAGATTTATATCAGAATTTTATGTGTGATTTTTAGAAAGGTCGCTGGCATGCAAATACTGTCACAGGAAAATTCTGTCACTGAATGACTCCAGCTAATTCTCATTATATATTTGTCACAATGTTTCTGAATAAGTGTTGTTTATCAGGAACACCTGTGGAACATTTTCTAAAAACAGGTTCTTAGATGCGGGGCCTATCCCACATATCCTGATTCAGTGAGTCCGATTACACCTAGCCTGTTTCATATAGTAACTTGTAAAATCATAGAATACAATTAATTTTTCAATTTAATCTAAGGAAATTAATACTATTTATAATTATCCTTTCAGGTTTGGGTCTGCACTATTTATGTTACATTAATGACTTTATTCTACCTTTAACTATTCCATAACTATTCCATTGCTAATTCAAATGATCATAGTGACATTATTTTCAGTTTTAACATTAAACTTTATTTCCTAGCATTATATATATATAAATATAAATAAATTATTTCCTAGCATTATATATATACAAATAAATAAAATCTTTATATATCTATATCTATATATCTATATCTATATATATATAGATATATATAGATATAGATATATAGATATATATATCTGGGCCAAAGGCAGAAGCTTAATAGACTGAGTAAACCAGGCGCCCCTAACATTAAATATATTTTTGACATAGCATGCAGAGTAACCCTTTAAAAGATAAATAAATCATATTATGAATCCTCTCTCAAACCTTCAAGGACTTCACTTCCCATATGAAGTAAAAACTTTCCCCATGTGTTTCAGTGTTACTGAGTTCTCTGTTACACTCAGTACTTCCTTCCTAATGACTCCTTTCTCATTCACTCCACTTTGGTCAGAATGGTCTTTTTTTTAATTATTATTATTTTTCAAACAAGCCAGGAACACCTGCCACCACCTTGGTGTCTTTGTCTTCGCAGTCTCTCTATGCCAGATATTTGCGAGGATCCCGGCATCCCTTATTTACTTCCTTTATTATCTATCTCCCACACAACAATTTTTTGTCTATTTTGTTCAACGTTGTATCCACAGGTACTTAATTGTGTCCATTTATTAGGTTGAATGTATATTAATGAATGGATAATAGGGGCCGTTAGGTGGCTCAGTGGGTTGAGCCTCTGCCTTCAGCTCGGGTCATGATCTCAGGGTCCTGGGATCAAGCCCTGCATCTGGCTCTTTGCTCAACAAGGGTGGGGGAGGGGTGGGGGTGGGGGAGGGGCGGGGGGTGGTGCTGCTTCCCCCTCTCTCTCTGCCTGCCTCTCTGCCTACTTGTGATCTCTGTCAATAAATAAATACAATCTTTTTTAAAAAAGAAAGAAATTTTTTAAAAAATGAATGGATACATAAAATAGTTTCTGCCCCTATGCATTTTGAAGTATAATTACAGGTCTACCTCATTTTACTGCACGTCACTGTATTGCCCTTCACACACACTTCACTCTTTTTTTTTTTTTTTTTTTTAAGATTTTATTTATTAGGGGGCCTGGGTGACTTAGTGGGTTAAGCCTCTGCCTTCTGCTCGGGTCATGATCTCAGGGTCCTGGGATCGAGCCCCGCATCGGGCTCCCTGCTCAGTGGGGAGTCTGCTTCCCCTCCCTCTCTCTGCCTGCCTCTCTGCCTACTCGTGATCTCTGTCTATCAAATAAATAAATAAAATCTTAAAAAAAAGATTTTATTTATTCATTTGATAGAGATTATGAGTAGTCAGAGAGGCAGGCAGGGAGAGAGGATGCTCTATAAATGGAACAACAAAGCCTGGATGACAGCACATCTCTTTACAACATGGTTTACTGAATATTTTAGCCCTCTGTTGAGACCTGTTTACTGTTCAGGAAAAAAAGCAAATCTAAAACTAACATTCCTTTCAAAATATTATTATTCATTGCCAGTGCACCTGTTACCCAAAAGCTCTGATGGAGATGTACAATGGGATGAATGTTGTTTTCATGGCCGTTAACACAATATCCATTCTGTAGTCCCTGGATCAAGCAGTAATTTTGACTTCTTCAAAGTAAAGTGAAAACCTTCTGGAAAGGATTCACCATTCTAGATGCCATTAAGAGCATTTGTGTTTCATGAAGAGGTCGAAATACGAACATTGACAGGAATTGGAAGAATTTTATTTCAACCCTCATGTATGACTTTGAGGCCTTCACGACTTCAATGGCGGAAGTAACTGCAGATGTGGTGGAAAAAAGAGGAGAACTAGAGTGAGAAATGGAGTCTGAAGATGGGACTGAATTACTGAGATCTCATGATAAAACTGGAATGGATGAGGAGTTGTTTCTTCTGGATGAGCAAAAAAAGTGGTTTCTTGAGATGGAAACTACTCCTGGTGAAGATGCTGCAGAAACTGTTGAAATGACAATAAAGGATGTAGAATATTACAGAACCTTAGTTAATAAAGCAACAGCAGAATGTGAGAGAACAGACTCCCATTTTGAAAGAAGTTCTACTATGGATAAAATGTTCTCAACATTTCATGCTATAGAGAAATTGTTTGTGAAAAGAAGAGTCAACCAGTGCATCAATCTTCATTATAGTCCTATTTTTAAAAATTGCCACAGCCTCCCACCCTTCAGCACCCACCACCCTGATCAGTCAGCAGCCATCAACATAGAGGCAAGACCCTCCAACTACAAAAGGATTATGGTTCACTAAAAGCTCAGATGACAACTAGCATTTTTTTTTAAAGATTTTATTTATTTATTTGACAGACAGAGATCACAAGTAGGCAGAGAGGCAGGCAGAGACAGAGGGGGAAGCAGGCTCCCTGCTGAGCAGAGTGCCTGATGTGGGGTTCAATCCCAGGACCCTGGGATCATGACCTGAGCCGAAAGCAGGGGCTTCAACCCACTGAGCCACCCAGGCACCCCGACAACTAGCATTTTAAATAATAATGTTTCTTTAAATTAAGGTGCACATATTGTTTTTTTTTTTTTACATAATGCTGTTGCAAACTTAATAAACTACAATGTACTGTAAATATAAATTTATGTGTATTGGGAAACCAAAAAATTTATTGGATTTCCTTAACTGTGTTATTTGCCTTATTGTCATGGTTGGAATGAAACATGCAATTATCTCTAAGGTATGTCTGTACATGAATATCAAAATTATTTTCTTCATATATTATCAAATCTATTCTCCTAAAGTAACTTACAAAATAGACTTTTTACTTCATACCACCCAAATGCCATCTATATATACTGTTTTAAGTTTATTATCCTTTAAATATTTTCTGAGCTTACTCAAATCTGAAGATTCATTTCAAATTTCACCACACTTTTCTTCTGAAGTCTTTCTCATAGGTAATTTTTTCTTCATTATTATCAAAATCTCTAGCTACTCTAGTAATACTTTTTATATCTTAGAAATGTCCTCTCAGTAAGACATTTCTATTTTCAATTTATGATCTCTCTTTTGAATCAAATGTAATTTCTGCTATGATGATGGTATTAATATAAATAACATTATATTTTCATATTAACCCTTATAGCAGAAAAATTTGCATTTCTTCTTTCGTTATGATTTTTCACCCACAAACTGACATAATACCTGAAATGTGTGGGGAACTAAAAACTAATTCTTGCTTTCACTGTCATAAGTTCATATCAGTAAATTTAGTTTGCATTAGTGTTTTCCTCCTTAGAATATGGTTTTATGTGTGCGTATGTGGACATAAAGTAAATTATATGATTTATATATTATTTTTGGTCTTTCGTGATTTCTTATACTTTTTTCTTTCTGTTTTAATGCTTTAGCTATGAAGCACTTTCAAATAAAATCTCCTCAGCATTTTAGAATCACTTGTAACACAACTTGAAAGCCATAATTTTATAGTAAACTTGAAATCATTCCATGCTTACTATAGAGCAAGAACTCTCATACAGAATCATTTTTGCCTTCACCCTGGGGACACTTGATAAATTCTGGAGATAATTTTGATTGTCACAACTGTAGTGAAGTGTTCTTCTGGCATCTAGAAAATAGAGGGCAGAGATGTTGCTAAACATCCGACAGTGCATAAGACAGCTCCCTACAACAGTAATTATCCAGCTCAAAATGTCAAAAGTGCCATTGTGGAGGATTCCTATTATGGAAATGTGTTATGAACGAACATTTATTCAGTCAAGAATATTGATAATCTTGCTGTTGGTGAATATACGCCATACGATAATGTCCCGACTACAGAATTATAAACCAGTTTGAAAAATTATTTACATAAATTTTCATAACTTATTCTTTAAGTTTCATTACTGATAAACAGATACATTGATAACCCATATTTTCCAAGTAACACCAATCTGGAAGTAAAAAATTAAGAATTGGGTCGAACCTCAGGGTGCCTGGGTGACTCAGTCATTAAGCGTCTGCCTTCGGCTCAGGTCATGATCCGAGGATCCCGCGACTGAGTCCCGCATCAGGCTTCCTACTTGGCAGGAAGCCTGTTTTTCCCTTTCCATCTCCCCCTGCTTGTGTTCCTGCTCTTGCTGTCTCTCTCTGTGTCAAATAAATAAGATCTTAAAAAAAAAAAAAAGAATTAAGTTAAACCTCAAATAAATCATGTTCGTTTTTACTCCTAAAATTGCTCCTATGACATTGCTTTACAACACAGCAAATGGCACCAACAATTACCAGCTTATTTAGACACCCATTACCTTTTGCTACTTTCTGCCTCTCACCTAACCCATCTCATCCAATAGGAAACCTGTAGTGTGTGTACAAAATGGATACAAGTAATCAGGTTTTATATGAAAAACATATATGTGTGTGTATATATATGTACTTGTATATAAGCTGATCACTTTTCCTTCTTTCCAGTTCCATTCTTTTAGAGTCAGACATCCGGACTACAGTAATAGCCTCCAAATTGACAAACTAGTTTTCTGTATGTCTTCTTCTCCACTTACTAATTCTTGTGCCTTTCTCTCCCTCTAAGGTCACTTTGCCATATATGTCAAAATTACACTTTTAAGACAGAGATAAGATCTTGTTTTTCCTTCCCCAAATCTCTCCGATACATTCCCATCACATGTAACATAAAAAAAAAGGCACAGGTAACACCTCACCAAAGATATACAAATGGCAAATAAACATACTAAAATATGCTTAACATTATACACCATTAGAGGATTACAAACCAAAACAACGAGATACCACTACACTTTGACTACAATGGCCAGAATCCAAAACACTGACAGCAACCTAGGTAGCCTGTGAAGGAACGCTCACTCATTGTTGGTGTGCGTACAAAATGGTACAGTCATTGTTGGTGTGCATACAAAATGGTACAGTCATTGTTGGTGTGCGTACAAAATGGTACAGTCATTGTTGGTGTGCGTACAAAATGGTATAGTCATTTTGGAATACGGTGACAGTTTTTTGGTTTTTTTTTTTTAACCAATCTAAACATATTCTCAGTATACAACCCAGCAATCACAGTGCTTGGAATTTATCTAAATTAGTTGAAACTTCCATGCACACAAAAAGCCAGCACAGGAATCTGTGCGGCAGCTTTATTCATAACTGTCAAAACCTGGGAATAACCAAAATGTCCTTCAGTAGGGGAACAGGTAAATCAACTGCAGCGCTTCCAGACAATGGAATGTCATTCAACCCTAAAAAGAAATGAACTATCATGCCATGGAAAAACATAGAGGAACATTAAATTCATCTTGTTAAGGGAAAGAAGCCGGTCTGTAAAGGTTACATCAGATTGGCCTCCAAGGCTGTCATGGTAAAATAGCACAGACTGGATGGCTTAAATATAAATTTATTTCACAGTTCTGGAGTTTGGAAATCCAAGATCAAGGTTTAAATAAGTTTGTTTCTCCTAAGGCTTCTCCCCTTGGCTTGGAGAGAGCCACCTTCTCACTGTCAACACATGGCTTTTTCCCTGTGCCCACATATTTCTGGTGTTTCTTTCTCTTAGATGGACACTAGTCATACTGGATTAGTGCCCCATCCTTATGACCTCATCTCGCTTTCATTACATTCTATTTTCAAATGCAGTCACAATGAGGGTCAGGACTTCAAAAATTAATTTGGAGCAAGGGGACACAATTCAGACTAAAACAGCTACAATTAGTTATGATTCCAACTATTTGATGTTCTGTAAAAGGCAAAACTATGGAGAGTATAAAAATCAGTGGTTCCCAGAGATCAGGGAGGAAGAAAGGGTGAATAGACAGGACGTAAAGGATTTCTAGGCAGTGAAACTATTCTGTATGATACTACAATGTTAGATAAATGTCGTTATACATTTATCAAAACTGATTGCATGTACTATATACTAAGAGTGAAACCTAAGGTGACCATGGACTTGGATAATAATAATGTGTCATTTTAGGTTTATTAATTTGAAAAAATGTGCCACTCTAGTAGACAATATTAGTGTATGGACTGTGATATGCAGGAGATAGAATATATAGGAACCCTCTCTATCTTCTTTTCCAATTTTGCCATGAACCTAAAACCTAAGATACAAAGTTTATTGAAAATTTTTTAAAAATGTGCTATATCAATTTCTTAGGGATGCTGTAACAAAGTGCTACAAACTAGATAATTTAAAACAAGAGAAATGTATTGTCTCAGGTGTCTGGAGGCTAGAAGGCTGAAATCAGGTATTGGCAGGGCCATACTTCCTCTGAAATCTATAGGTGAGTCCTTCCTTGCTTCTTTTTACTTTAGTTTTTAAGGATTTTATTTATTTATTTGAAAGAGAGAGTGAGGGATGAGGGTCACAGGGAGAAGCAGACTCCATGCCAAGCAGGGATCCCAATGAGGAACTCAGTCCTGAGACTCCAGGATCATGACCTGAGCCAAAGGCAGTCACTTAACCAACTGAGCTACCTAGGTCCCCTCCTTGACTGTTTTTAGATGTAGGTTGTTTGCTGAAGGTCTTTGGTGTTCTTTGACTTACAGCTGTATTACTCTACCCTCTGTCTTTGTTATTACGTGGTATTCTCTTTCAATACCATGTCTCTGTGTCTCTCTGTCTTCACATGGATGTCTTCTCTAAGGGCACCAGGCATAATGGATTATGGGACTGCACTACTCCAGGTGGTATCATCACAACCAATTACACTGGCAATGACCTTATTTCCAAGTAAGGTCACATTTGTGGTACTGGGGGTTAGGGCTTCAACACAGATTTTCTTTGGATGGGTGAAGGGGGTAGGTGGACACAGACATAATTCAACCCCTAGCAGCCATGACCACATGGTTGTTTAGTCTGGCCTCCGACTCCCCCAGAACTCAGTTTCTGCCCATCTGTTCCTCATTCATTGTGCTAAGGCCACACAGGTCTTACTGCTGCTCCGAGTTTGTTTGTTTTTGTGGCCTCTTCTGCTTAAAATACCTTCTCTGGAGATAGTTATGTGTCTCATTTCTTCACTTCATTCAGAAAGTTCCAATGTGATCTGAGAAAGCTTTCTCTGGCCAGTAGCATGACTGGCCTCACTGTCTCACTATCTCTGCTTTATTTCTCCTCATAACACTTCTTGTGATTTGATGCTTGGTTTTGTTTAATATTTACGTCCATTCAAGAATGCAGGGAATTACTGTATTTCCAGCCACTGGAAGGGCTTAGCACATGGTATATACTCAGTGGATATATATTGAATGAATGAATGATAAAAGTCTGATGACATATTAGTAGGTGGCTCACCAGTCTAATCACTGTAACCTCACCCAGGAGACCCTGAAATAATCTAAATACTTCTCCTACTCTTTGCAAGTATGTGTGTGCGTCATTCTCTATAGCTTCCTTAATTGTAGGCTGGGTTTGGCTCTTTTTCATTACACCGAAGGTTGGTCTTTTGCAACTGTTCATTCCTCAAATTAGATATTGGAAAAAACACTCCTTATATCATAAATGTTATCTTTAAAAATTCCTTAAGCCCTCTCAAAAACATAACTTTAACTATGATTTTATAAAACCTGGGTATAAAACCCTGGGTGGTAAAATGTAAAATATATATACTATAATTCATGTATTCATAATAAAAAGTACATGTTCAAAATATGACTTTGCAGCAACTACAATTATATAAATAAAAATATAAAGAAATTTTATACAACTGAAATTGTACAAATTAAATATGAAAATGATTTGACTCTTTCCACTCCTGATAAGGCTCCGTGGCGTAACCCCCAATTTAATACCCATCTATAGTGGTTGCTTCTGTTTCTGTTATTTCTCTGAACAGTCATAATTATTGTTCCTCCCAGTGATGCACTATGCTGACATGAGGGCAAGGTGCTTCTCTCACTAAGGTTAAGCTTATGGTATTGGACTATAGATAAATTTGTGCTCTTGGTTTATCATAATATCTTTAGTCAAATAGCTAGTTCAGTTGACCAACCCTTTCATTTAATTGACCCTTTGAGTATAGTAGCATTTCCCTAGGTATACATGAAAAGTCCTTTGTGGGGCCAGGTAGGGCAGTATACCCAGTGTCACACTCAGGTTATCTCTGCTGATAACCAGCTGATGTCCCTGAACAGAGCTGAGGCATACTGCCTCTTGGCCTTCAGGATAAGTTGCCTTTCCATTGAAGGGACTTGCTCATAAGGTAAAGGAAAACTTTTGTCCCTCATTTTCTTTATTGTACAGTGACAGCTGTAAAGCCTATTTACAAAAATTGTTTCTTATGTCTCTCCTATTATATGATTATGTGAACATTGTCCAGACTTGAGTAACTTCTTTCAGTAACCACACTCCTAATCAAACTCTGCAATGCTCTACCCTAAAGAGGAAGTCTACTACGCAATTTCCTATTTATTACCATAGTTCTAAATCCCTTTCTTGGCATCTTTCATATACTTTATTATTGTTTGTTTCATATCCTCCAAGACAGATGACTTCACTGTGGTTCACGACTCATCTTTTGAAATTAGCCCTCTTTCCTATGCCTCCTGATGTGACCCTGGCCCCTTCACAATGAACCTGGATAACCTCCCAGGCTATATAACCTCCACCTACCTCATGCAAATACTCATGTTGTTTTTGTAGTTCTTAAGGTACCTCTCCCCAGCATTTCCATGCGCAGCTTGAAGTACCACTGGTTTTAAGAATGAGACCTGGGCAGACCTCATAGGTACTGTGGTTCACATATGGTTCATAGAAAACAGCCCTTCCCTCCCCTTACTTCTGCCTAACCCCGCATACAAGCACACATCCCAGATCATGTGCTGTTCATGAAAATTCTATGATGTCCTGCACAAACCAGACATTACCATCTCTAAGCCATGTTCAACTGCTGAGTTTCTCAATAGTGAAAGGGTTTAGCTTATCTGTCCATATGGTCACAATATCCTCCCATGACTAGGAATAGACAGACATTTATAGAACAGCTGCCCAGGTTAAGAGCTCTTGCTCTGAAATAGAACAAAATGCACAATCTGAAAACAAACCTTATGACTATGTCTGCAGTAGATGAGTTCTTTAGTAAACAAATAATACGTCAGAAGAAATCAACTGTACATAAAGCTAGGCAGTTTTTTTTTTAAACAAATCTTTTAAGTTTCATAAAAATGGCTTGGGTTGTATGATTTCCTTTGTTAACACTTTAAGTCTTCAGAGAAAACATGATTTTAGTGACAGTTCCCAAAGAACCAAGTCAATGATATTACAAAAAAAATAAATAAATAAATTTGACTGTTATTAATCCTTAGTGTATACATAATATCAAACATTTTGTAGCATTCTTTGTCTGATGAATGATTTTTCTCTAAAAGGAGGTACCAAAAAAGAAGAGTTTTTGTTTATGGAGGAAAACAGGCATATACCCACAATACCACAATAATTATACACTTTAAAAATCAAATCTCTTAAGTTTGGGCATAACTTGGAGTAATAAAATGTAGATGCATGTTGACAAAAATTTAGAAACCCTAAGGCTAACACCATATCAGCTAGACATTGTTATTTGTTTATTTATTATTTATTATTTATTTATTTATTTATTTTAGTACAGTGACTATCTCTCATATTTCTTTTAGGTAGAAAATGAGCTTAATTAGGTCCTTCTTCAGTATATTTCATACATGTATGGTCAGTGACTAGCAGAGACCAGAGAAATTGCTCAATACATTTTTATGGTATTAATAATAACTCTGAATCTTTCAGTATTTACTATATGCAAGCCATCTGCTTATCGGCTCTATTCTTTTAAAAAATCAACTTTTAAAGTAAAATTAAATAGAGCAAAATGCCACCACTTGAATATACAGTTCCATGAGTTTTGGCAATTATATAACATACCTGAATCAAGGTATGGAATATTTCCATCTCCCCCAAAACTTCCCTTTTCCCTTTATGCAGCAAATCTCACTCCTTCTCAATTTGTGGCTTCAGGTGGCCACTTACCCATGTTCTATCATTATGTATTTGTCTCTTCTAGAGTTTAGTATACATAGAATTACTTAGCAGATATTTTTTATGCCTGGATTCTTTTGTTCAGCATTAGTTAAAAAAAAAAATCGATCCATGTTGTTGTATCGATCAGTAGTTTGTTCATTTTTGTAGCTGTGTACATTGTTTGAACATACCAACATTAGATTTACTATTCCTTGCTTTGGGACACTAGGGTGGTTTTCAGTTTGAAAATATGAAAACTGATAAAAATTCTTGTACAAGTGGTTATGATGAAGTTCTAGAACCTGGGTGAGGTTCGGTGGGCTGAGGTCCGGAGCCAATGACCAAGAAAGAATTCTTGAGACATCTTTGGTGCAAAATGGTGGTTTATTAAAGCACGGGTACAGGACCCGTGGGCAGGCAGAGATGCTGCTGCCCCGGGGATGTGAGGAGTGGTTGGTTATATACACAGGAGTTAGGTAGGTGAGGACAAAAGGGATGATGTTAGTCTCTAAGGAATTTTGGAAGCAAGGTCTCCAGGACCTTGAGGGGCTAGCTATTGTTGGGAGAAAGGTTATTTATTACTAGTAGTAAAAATCTTCTTGTGAGACCCTTTAGATGTATATCAGTGGGCCATATGCTTGGGAATGATTCGACACTATCTTGAGATCTAGAGATAAGGTTTCACATTTCTCCTATCAAGTGTCCTTGTTAGTGAGATTTGGGTTTAGAAGAAATTTAACTTTATTTAGGGCTTGAGGAACTGAGTTATTTGCCTCTGGAAATTGTGCTATTGATAAGGTAACTTCTTTGTTGTAAATCTCAAGGACATTTGTAAACCAAGGGAGACTCCTGCCTTGCAGGATTGTGATCTCTGCAAGTTAACGATTTGTTTCTCATTTATGGCAGTCAGGGGTGCCTGAGGAATGTCACACACATTTCCCAGGGGAGTGGGTGGAGAGGGGGTGCAAGGTGCCAGCTTTTGCTTTGTCCTCAGCCAGCCTCCTGCTCCCTCATCATTCCCCCCTGAACAATTTTGACCCTTAAATCTTTAAGGTAGTTGAAGGTGGAAGGTCTCATCTTCTGTTAACTTCTTCCTGCTGAATAGGGGCGTAGAGCTGTCCCTATCTACTCGGGTCAATATTGATCGGTGGAGGAACGTAGAAGGGAGTTACGAAAGGCGGAGGCAGCTGAATCCAGCGCTGACAGTGAAGAAGTGTCTTTGCGTGTGGTAAGGATCATCTGTCGTCGTGAAGTTATTGCAGTAATGGAGTCTCGGCACCAAGTAGAGAAACATTGAACAAAGCAACACATTAAGATTAATAAGGCGATAAAAATGAGAAGCCCAAAAAGGAGATTTTTAAATGTTGGCCATAGCCCTCCCTCAAACCAGGAAGCTAACCAATCACCAAGAGAGAGAGAGGGATCTTGTAGAGCCTTAATCTGGGCATTCATATCTTTTATTAGTCCTGAGACATTTTTGTGGTAGTCTGGGATGTATACGCAACATTCTGTTTTGATAATTGCACAAGTGCCACCCTGTGCTGCTGTCAGGACATCTAAGGCCATCCTATTTTGTAGGACTGCCTTGCGTATCTGTGAGACTTCAGTATTAAGTAGGGAGATGCTATGTAGTGAATCGTTGAGTGCCTTTGTAGTATATTTATTAAGGGCGTCTACATGGTACATGACATCCTCTAGTCCCACAGATGGAACAAAAATGGATGCCAAGTGATCATACCATTTAAAAACAGAACGCGTCCATCTTTGTTTTAAATTGGGGAGATTAGCTGGAGTGGTGATGGTTTTAGTAATGCGCCCATGAATCCAGGCAAATCCTAAAGTACAGCGACCTATCCATCCTGGAGGAAGCCAGGGCCATAGGTTAGTTCCACATATCCAGTGGGTTCTGTTTGGAGCTAACCATCTAATGCCAGGTCGCCTCGCCCAATCAGTAGCAAACCAGTCAGTTTCCTGGAGTACTATCACTTGGGAACACATTCCTAATGATATCCATCCTAGATATCGTGTGTTATTTGCCCAAGTGTCATATGTATAATTTCTTTGTTCCCAGCATAAAGCTGTCCTTTAACTGAGCTGTCCAATAGTGGGTGTGAGTCACAAATACGTATCCCAGATTTGATATATGCCATCCTTAGTATAGCGATAAGGAGGGTTTTGTAACTTAGGCCCATATTTGATTGGGGAGTTATGGCTTGACAGCAATCCCCTTTCCTTCCAAATAGCTCCATGGGCATGTAGTACCAGGAAGGCATATTTGGAGTCAGTGTTGTTTATTTTTAGGCTTTGGCAATTGCAAAGTGCTAGTGAGCACTATGACATACCTAGCTTTTCTTATTCTTTCTATGAAAAGTATTGTCATCAGTAAACCAACTGTTGTCATTTGTATTTTTAACAGGAGCATCTTAAATCTGGGCTCTATAGAGAAGTACAATGGTCAGGTTCAGGCATACAGGTAACTAGGTTTAAAGTTTGACAAGTTTTAAGTATTATTTTTGGCATATCTGTAAGTATAGCCCAGTATTTAATAAGTCGGCCTCCATCATCCATTGGTGGCCTTTGATTTCTAAGACAAATCTGGACCTGATGTGAAGTCATTACAGTCAGGGACTGTCCCATAGTGAGCTTTGAGGCTCTTTATGAGGAGGGTTGTTCTATACTTGGCTAAAACATTTGCTTGCAATTGCACCTCAACAGAAGTGGCTTCTAGAATAAATATGACTAAGGGATGAAACCATGAAGAAGCCCTTTGAGTGGTCCAGCCTTAACAATACCCTAATTACAAAGGATCACTGGCAAGTGGGAGAAAACTTGTCAAGAGATAAGGGGAGTTCCCCATGCATCATCCAATCCAATCATAAAGAAAGTGAGTTCATCCATTATCTCCACAAGTCCATAGTTAATCCTATGGAGTGCGGTATGATGGCTTTTAGGCAATTTCATTATCCCAGCCACACACAAGGTGATAGTTAAGTTATACAATTGTCAGGGAATCAATCCCATTTTCTAGTTGTTTAATCATGTGCCATGGGGTTCTGCTAATATCTCCAAAAAATAATAAGATTGACTGAAGATATTATGCAAATTCTCTGAAGTTTACCTCAAATTGTCTAGCTTAGGTAAACAAACACTTAAGGACAATTAGATCTAGAATTTAACATCCATAAAGGTGTGTTATTAAAACATTTTTTCTCTCTAAAATAACCCTCATTTTCAGAGATAGCCAAATCAGGACTGACTTATTTGAAAAACAAGTCCAGTTTTAACAAACTTGGCCTAATTATTTACATAAGCTCAGCAAGAACAGTGAGTGTGATCATAAAGATCTTTTAGAATCTGCTTTGCTGGAACTCTTATAAGGAATCTCTAGGTTGAACTTTTAGTAGCCTCTCTGGGCCAGAAGCCAAGCCACGTACTTGCCATCAGACATGCCTGCAATACCTGTTGATTTGGGCAAATGCCTCTTCTGAGCTTCCCAAAGTATCCTACCAAGGAGTGACATTCTTTACTCACCTGGTGAGGCTGCTAGGAACTCTGTAAGCAAGGTATCAGGCCAACAGTTCCAAGGGGCTTTACAGCTCCAGGTTTCACAAAGTCAACCTTAGTTCCTTTAAACTGTCTGGTCATATCTGAGTCTTTTCAAATATGACATTCCAGTCAAAGCCTTGGTAAAATAACCAGTTTCCAATGCTGTCCTGTTACAAGGAGAACAGATTCTTATTGAACTTATGCAAATGACTGATTGCCATGGAAGAAAGAATACTTATTGAGACCTTTTGGTTTCAGAGGGTTCAGATAGAGAGAAAAGCTGAATGCTTTGATTCCTTTACAAAGGAGTACTTTTACAGCTCTGTAAGTTATAGATAACTTAAGAAAAAAGTTTCCTTAGTCTGGAAGAGCAAACATTAAAAAACCAGCAATGTCTAAAACAAGACAAAACATTAAGAGACACAACACTATAATCTTTTAGTTCATTTAGTCCCATGTTACTAAATCTGGTGAATGCAGCTTTAGTTAGTTTTGGAAAACCTTACCCATTTCAGTTTTAGGATTTTCAAATATATCAAATATCTGTATTTGTCCTGAAAGTCCTTTACATGAATCTCCTTTAAGATAAAACTCATTTTACAAGAGAAATAAAACAATTATAAATGACAAAAACTCAGAATGGATATGGTTAGAGCTGATGAGACGAGAGTTTACACTTTAGCTGGCAAGGAAATCAGGTTATTTCTGTGACACATAACATTTCCATAATTACAATATCAAGCGATGATTTCTCAAAACATTAAAACTTTAGGAAATGCATAGAATCTCTAGAATAGTTATAGCATTTTCCCAAATGTGACCCAAGGTTTATCATTGGTTTAGCAGTACTTCATGAGTAACTTAGCATACCAAGGAAAAGCCTGAGTTAAAGAGATTTACAACTTAAATCTTGTCAACATTTGCTAAAATCTTGTAAAGTTTTAAAGCACACGCCTAAATATAATTAGGGATGTTAAACACCTGATAAGACAAAACATAGAAACTGGGTTTTCTGGGCAGGAAAAGAGAAAACCATTTACATTTTCTTAACAGCAGATCAATTAATCTAAGAAAACTTTATCCTTTTGAACAGAGAGAATTTCAGTCATATACCAATGTACCTTTAAAACCCATTCGTTTCAATCTTAGTCCGTCCTCACCATAACTAAAATTCCTTTTCTGAAGATTTCCCTTCACAAACCTTCTACAACTTTCCTTTGCATTCAGGTTTTGTCCCAAGTCATTTCCTTCCAAACAACCGTCTTATTTAGGACAAGTTTACCTTTTACCTTTAATAAAATGCATTTCCATTCCTTAAATCTTTCTTACATATCATCTACTTTTCCACAGTTGTTTCCCTTATTTTCCATCAGTCTCAGTTACACTTAGCATTTTGTACTCTTCGAAACACCTTAATCAGTTACCAACAGATTTAAGTACTCTTAGTTTCTTTGCAGTAAGAAGTCAAAAGCACAAACCTACATCCAGTAATTAATGACTTAGCATTTTATCCTGTTTGGTTAAGACCTAGATGTCCATAATTTAATTCCATTTGTCATCCAACCAAAACTTTAAAGTTTCAGGTTACCAAAGACTTTGAAAGTCACTTCAGCAATTACACATTAAAACTTTGAAACAGACAATTAACCATCAGTTTAGTCATTTCTTTGCTAACAAATTTAAACAAATAACCACGAGCTTATTTGATCTTCAGTAAACTTCGAAGTTTCACATTTACTGCTGATAACTTAAAAGACATGTCTATCTTAATTAAACCAACAAACTTAACTTAGTTCCAATACTGATTTACGTTCCACCTGGGCCCACTCCACTTTGAATGTTTACCTGAGACACGGGGTGGGAAGATCTGGAGTGGGGGGTGTTAGGTCCAGGGGGTGCTCTTCTTGCTCCTTGACAGTGAGGAGAGGAGGAGCCGTGGTGCATGATCTAGAGGCTAGTCATGCAGGCTGCACGCACATTGGTGCAGAAACATGAGAAGGGGGAAACAGAGGAAATAAAGTGCTGCCAGGAGGCAGAGAAAGGATTCCCGGTTTTAGAGCTCATCAGCCCCAACAGCGGAGCAGACGCCATGTTTTCCCACCAGCAGGGGGGAGGGGTTAAGCAGTCCAAGTCAGGCCAGAGAAAACAGGGAATTTCCCCGAAACAAAGGGAGTTTCGGCAGCTGCTTGGGAATATTCCTTAAGGTCTCTGTCTCGAGTTAAGACTAACCCCAGTTGGCTCCAGTTATAGCCATTATCATGGGAAATGAGTGAGGGAGAAGCCCCCACATCTATTAGGAGAAACAGAGAGAGAGAAAGTCAGAGTCCCCTTTGCTAGGGATGACCCAGCAACCTGGGTTTACTAGAAGGAGGCTTATTAACAGAATTATCATCCAATATGTCAGGAGGAAGTTTACTAGCTGACTCATTAGGGCAAACACATTCAGCAAAAGCCCCTTAGTTAGGGGTCCTGGTGCAGAGCAATGAAGGCCTAGGTATGAGCAATGAAGTATCCTAGGTCCATTTGCCCTGTTCCCATTGAGGCCATGCAGTGTTACAGGAGCTCAGTCCTTTTCCAAGTTTTGCAATCCAAATTATTTCCAGTGGGTTAAAAGGCACCCCAAGGTAGAGTCCTTGGGAACTGAAGAAGCCTACTGAGGCCATGCTCCCAGAAAAGTAAAGAAGGTCCATTACCAAATCCCCCCTGACTCCTGGGTGGCGTCCCACACAGGGTATGTCAGAGGTTCTCGTGTGTCAAAAGCGACCAGAGGCGTCCCTCAAGATATCGCTATTGATCACCATCCTGCCTTCCCCAGGAAGGCATTCCTGCCATTAAAGGCCCTGGAGGGTTGCCGGCGTCCCTCCTCTTCCCCATCGCATCCTAGGCTGCTGATGGGTGCCTGGTGAATGAACCAAAATACTGTGCCATGCCATGCCATTGTCTGTACTGAAAACTGCATACTGTTTTGCCATTTTAACCCATGGAAATACTAGAAAAGTTTGGCAAGGGGAAATTAGCCAATTTCATAGCTTTAAGTAGTCTGTAGAAGATACTGACAAGAAACAGTAAAGACTGAAATCCATCATGGTCTATGCGACATTCCAACACATGTGGTCCTTACAGCCAACTTCCCAAGGAAACGGTCCCCGGTTGCATTTTAATTCAATCGGGTACTGGTTTCGGCCGGCTCCCAGTGGAGGTCTCTCGGCCAGAAGTGGCTAGACCAGGGATGTGGAGGGGATCACATTAGATCAATCAGGAGGAAACCTCACACGGGAGTCTTAAGATTGGCAGCCGTCCTGGTGACTTAGGTGGCTGTCCCGTGCCCAAAAGAGACAACTTTATATAAGAACAGGAATAAAGAGAGGGCATCAAGTTTCTGGGTCTTATTGCCATTCCGGCCAGGGTACTAACTTGCAGCCAAAAGGCAGACACTCTCCTCCCCGTAGAGCAGCCACGGGCTAGAGGATTACAGCCTGAGCAACTGACATGCAAGTGTTCCAATAAGACCATACTCCTTGAAAAGCCCCTGAAATGAGACTAAAGGAAAAGGAGAGAGAAAGTACTCACCAATTTTGCACCGAAGCTCAGAGTCCAAATGTAAAGACTCACAGCCCCACGTTGGGCGCCATATGATGAAGTTCTAGAACCTGGGTGAGGTTCGGTGGGCTGAGGTCCGGAGCCAATGACCAAGAAAGAATTCTTGAGACATCTTTGGTGCAAAATGGTGGTTTATTAAAGCACGGGGACAGGACCCGTGGGCAGGCAGAGATGCTGCTGCCCCAGGGATGTGAGGAGTGGTTGGTTATATACACAGGAGTTAGGTAGGTGAGGACAAAGGGGATGATGTTAGTCTCTAAGGAATTTTGGAAGCAAGGTCTCCAGGACCTTGAGGGGCTAGCTATTGTTGGGAGAAAGGTTATTTATTACTAGTAGTAAAAATCTTCTTGTGAGACCCTTTAGATGTATATCAGTGGGCCATATGCTTGGGAATGATTCGACACTATCTTGAGATCTAGAGATAAGGTTTCACATTTCTCCTATCAAGTGTCCTTGTTAGTGAGATTTGGGTTTAGAAGAAATTTAACTTTATTTAGGGCTTGAGGAACTGAGTTATTTGCCTCTGGAAATTGTGCTATTGATAAGGTAACTTCTTTGTTGTAAATCTCAAGGACATTTGTAAACCAAGGGAGACTCCTGCCTTGCAGGATTGTGATCTCTGCAAGTTAACGATTTGTTTCTCATTTATGGCAGTCAGGGGTGCCTGAGGAATGTCACACACATTTCCCAGGGGAGTGGGTGGAGAGGGGGTGCAAGGTGCCAGCTTTTGCTTTGTCCTCAGCCAGCCTCCTGCTCCCTCATCATTCCCCCCTGAACAATTTTGACCCTTAAATCTTTAAGGTAGTTGAAGGTGGAAGGTCTCATCTTCTGTTAACTTCTTCCTGCTGAATAGGGGCGTAGAGCTGTCCCTATCTACTCGGGTCAATATTGATCGGTGGAGGAACGTAGAAGGGAGTTACGAAAGGCGGAGGCAGCTGAATCCAGCGCTGACAGTGAAGAAGTGTCTTTGCGTGTGGTAAGGATCATCTGTCGTCGTGAAGTTATTGCAGTAATGGAGTCTCGGCACCAAGTAGAGAAACATTGAACAAAGCAACACATTAAGATTAATAAGGCGATAAAAATGAGAAGCCCAAAAAGGAGATTTTTAAATGTTGGCCATAGCCCTCCCTCAAACCAGGAAGCTAACCAATCACCAAGAGAGAGAGAGGGATCTTGTAGAGCCTTAATCTGGGCATTCATATCTTTTATTAGTCCTGAGACATTTTTGTGGTAGTCTGGGATGTATACGCAACATTCTGTTTTGATAATTGCACAAGTGCCACCCTGTGCTGCTGTCAGGACATCTAAGGCCATCCTATTTTGTAGGACTGCCTTGCGTATCTGTGAGACTTCAGTATTAAGTAGGGAGATGCTATGTAGTGAATCGTTGAGTGCCTTTGTAGTATATTTATTAAGGGCGTCTACATGGTACATGACATCCTCTAGTCCCACAGATGGAACAAAAATGGATGCCAAGTGATCATACCATTTAAAAACAGAACGCGTCCATCTTTGTTTTAAATTGGGGAGATTAGCTGGAGTGGTGATGGTTTTAGTAATGCGCCCATGAATCCAGGCAAATCCTAAAGTACAGCGACCTATCCATCCTGGAGGAAGCCAGGGCCATAGGTTAGTTCCACATATCCAGTGGGTTCTGTTTGGAGCTAACCATCTAATGCCAGGTCGCCTCGCCCAATCAGTAGCAAACCAGTCATTTTCCTGGAGTACTATCACTTGGGAACACATTCCTAATGATATCCATCCTAGATATCGTGTGTTATTTGCCCAAGTGTCATATGTATAATTTCTTTGTTCCCAGCATAAAGCTGTCCTTTAACTGAGCTGTCCAATAGTGGGTGTGAGTCACAAATACGTATCCCAGATTTGATATATGCCATCCTTAGTATAGCGATAAGGAGGGTTTTGTAACTTAGGCCCATATTTGATTGGGGAGTTATGGCTTGACAGCAATCCCCTTTCCTTCCAAATAGCTCCATGGGCATGTAGTACCAGGAAGGCATATTTGGAGTCAGTGTTGTTTATTTTTAGGCTTTGGCAATTGCAAAGTGCTAGTGAGCACTATGACATACCTAGCTTTTCTTATTCTTTCTATGAAAAGTATTGTCATCAGTAAACCAACTGTTGTCATTTGTATTTTTAACAGGAGCATCTTAAATCTGGGCTCTATAGAGAAGTACAATGGTCAGGTTCAGGCATACAGGTAACTAGGTTTAAAGTTTGACAAGTTTTAAGTATTATTTTTGGCATATCTGTAAGTATAGCCCAGTATTTAATAAGTCGGCCTCCATCATCCATTGGTGGCCTTTGATTTCTAAGACAAATCTGGACCTGATGTGAAGTCATTACAGTCAGGGACTGTCCCATAGTGAGCTTTGAGGCTCTTTATGAGGAGGGTTGTTCTATACTTGGCTAAAACATTTGCTTGCAATTGCACCTCAACAGAAGTGGCTTCTAGAATAAATATGACTAAGGGATGAAACCATGAAGAAGCCCTTTGAGTGGTCCAGCCTTAACAATACCCTAATTACAAAGGATCACTGGCAAGTGGGAGAAAACTTGTCAAGAGATAAGGGGAGTTCCCCATGCATCATCCAATCCAATCATAAAGAAAGTGAGTTCATCCATTATCTCCACAAGTCCATAGTTAATCCTATGGAGTGCGGTATGATGGCTTTTAGGCAATTTCATTATCCCAGCCACACACAAGGTGATAGTTAAGTTATACAATTGTCAGGGAATCAATCCCATTTTCTAGTTGTTTAATCATGTGCCATGGGGTTCTGCTAATATCTCCAAAAAATAATAAGATTGACTGAAGATATTATGCAAATTCTCTGAAGTTTACCTCAAATTGTCTAGCTTAGGTAAACAAACACTTAAGGACAATTAGATCTAGAATTTAACATCCATAAAGGTGTGTTATTAAAACATTTTTTCTCTCTAAAATAACCCTCATTTTCAGAGATAGCCAAATCAGGACTGACTTATTTGAAAAACAAGTCCAGTTTTAACAAACTTGGCCTAATTATTTACATAAGCTCAGCAAGAACAGTGAGTGTGATCATAAAGATCTTTTAGAATCTGCTTTGCTGGAACTCTTATAAGGAATCTCTAGGTTGAACTTTTAGTAGCCTCTCTGGGCCAGAAGCCAAGCCACGTACTTGCCATCAGACATGCCTGCAATACCTGTTGATTTGGGCAAATGCCTCTTCTGAGCTTCCCAAAGTATCCTACCAAGGAGTGACATTCTTTACTCACCTGGTGAGGCTGCTAGGAACTCTGTAAGCAAGGTATCAGGCCAACAGTTCCAAGGGGCTTTACAGCTCCAGGTTTCACAAAGTCAACCTTAGTTCCTTTAAACTGTCTGGTCATATCTGAGTCTTTTCAAATATGACATTCCAGTCAAAGCCTTGGTAAAATAACCAGTTTCCAATGCTGTCCTGTTACAAGGAGAACAGATTCTTATTGAACTTATGCAAATGACTGATTGCCATGGAAGAAAGAATACTTATTGAGACCTTTTGGTTTCAGAGGGTTCAGATAGAGAGAAAAGCTGAATGCTTTGATTCCTTTACAAAGGAGTACTTTTACAGCTCTGTAAGTTATAGATAACTTAAGAAAAAAGTTTCCTTAGTCTGGAAGAGCAAACATTAAAAAACCAGCAATGTCTAAAACAAGACAAAACATTAAGAGACACAACACTATAATCTTTTAGTTCATTTAGTCCCATGTTACTAAATCTGGTGAATGCAGCTTTAGTTAGTTTTGGAAAACCTTACCCATTTCAGTTTTAGGATTTTCAAATATATCAAATATCTGTATTTGTCCTGAAAGTCCTTTACATGAATCTCCTTTAAGATAAAACTCATTTTACAAGAGAAATAAAACAATTATAAATGACAAAAACTCAGAATGGATATGGTTAGAGCTGATGAGACGAGAGTTTACACTTTAGCTGGCAAGGAAATCAGGTTATTTCTGTGACACATAACATTTCCATAATTACAATATCAAGCGATGATTTCTCAAAACATTAAAACTTTAGGAAATGCATAGAATCTCTAGAATAGTTATAGCATTTTCCCAAATGTGACCCAAGGTTTATCATTGGTTTAGCAGTACTTCATGAGTAACTTAGCATACCAAGGAAAAGCCTGAGTTAAAGAGATTTACAACTTAAATCTTGTCAACATTTGCTAAAATCTTGTAAAGTTTTAAAGCACACGCCTAAATATAATTAGGGATGTTAAACACCTGATAAGACAAAACATAGAAACTGGGTTTTCTGGGCAGGAAAAGAGAAAACCATTTACATTTTCTTAACAGCAGATCAATTAATCTAAGAAAACTTTATCCTTTTGAACAGAGAGAATTTCAGTCATATACCAATGTACCTTTAAAACCCATTCGTTTCAATCTTAGTCCGTCCTCACCATAACTAAAATTCCTTTTCTGAAGATTTCCCTTCACAAACCTTCTACAACTTTCCTTTGCATTCAGGTTTTGTCCCAAGTCATTTCCTTCCAAACAACCGTCTTATTTAGGACAAGTTTACCTTTTACCTTTAATAAAATGCATTTCCATTCCTTAAATCTTTCTTACATATCATCTACTTTTCCACAGTTGTTTCCCTTATTTTCCATCAGTCTCAGTTACACTTAGCATTTTGTACTCTTCGAAACACCTTAATCAGTTACCAACAGATTTAAGTACTCTTAGTTTCTTTGCAGTAAGAAGTCAAAAGCACAAACCTACATCCAGTAATTAATGACTTAGCATTTTATCCTGTTTGGTTAAGACCTAGATGTCCATAATTTAATTCCATTTGTCATCCAACCAAAACTTTAAAGTTTCAGGTTACCAAAGACTTTGAAAGTCACTTCAGCAATTACACATTAAAACTTTGAAACAGACAATTAACCATCAGTTTAGTCATTTCTTTGCTAACAAATTTAAACAAATAACCACGAGCTTATTTGATCTTCAGTAAACTTCGAAGTTTCACATTTACTGCTGATAACTTAAAAGACATGTCTATCTTAATTAAACCAACAAACTTAACTTAGTTCCAATACTGATTTACGTTCCACCTGGGCCCACTCCACTTTGAATGTTTACCTGAGACACGGGGTGGGAAGATCTGGAGTGGGGGGTGTTAGGTCCAGGGGGTGCTCTTCTTGCTCCTTGACAGTGAGGAGAGGAGGAGCCGTGGTGCATGATCTAGAGGCTAGTCATGCAGGCTGCACGCACATTGGTGCAGAAACATGAGAAGGGGGAAACAGAGGAAATAAAGTGCTGCCAGGAGGCAGAGAAAGGATTCCCGGTTTTAGAGCTCATCAGCCCCAACAGCGGAGCAGACGCCATGTTTTCCCACCAGCAGGGGGGAGGGGTTAAGCAGTCCAAGTCAGGCCAGAGAAAACAGGGAATTTCCCCGAAACAAAGGGAGTTTCGGCAGCTGCTTGGGAATATTCCTTAAGGTCTCTGTCTCGAGTTAAGACTAACCCCAGTTGGCTCCAGTTATAGCCATTATCATGGGAAATGAGTGAGGGAGAAGCCCCCACATCTATTAGGAGAAACAGAGAGAGAGAAAGTCAGAGTCCCCTTTGCTAGGGATGACCCAGCAACCTGGGTTTACTAGAAGGAGGCTTATTAACAGAATTATCATCCAATATGTCAGGAGGAAGTTTACTAGCTGACTCATTAGGGCAAACACATTCAGCAAAAGCCCCTTAGTTAGGGGTCCTGGTGCAGAGCAATGAAGGCCTAGGTATGAGCAATGAAGTATCCTAGGTCCATTTGCCCTGTTCCCATTGAGGCCATGCAGTGTTACAGGAGCTCAGTCCTTTTCCAAGTTTTGCAATCCAAATTATTTCCAGTGGGTTAAAAGGCACCCCAAGGTAGAGTCCTTGGGAACTGAAGAAGCCTACTGAGGCCATGCTCCCAGAAAAGTAAAGAAGGTCCATTACCAAATCCCCCCTGACTCCTGGGTGGCGTCCCACACAGGGTATGTCAGAGGTTCTCGTGTGTCAAAAGCGACCAGAGGCGTCCCTCAAGATATCGCTATTGATCACCATCCTGCCTTCCCCAGGAAGGCATTCCTGCCATTAAAGGCCCTGGAGGGTTGCCGGCGTCCCTCCTCTTCCCCATCGCATCCTAGGCTGCTGATGGGTGCCTGGTGAATGAACCAAAATACTGTGCCATGCCATGCCATTGTCTGTACTGAAAACTGCATACTGTTTTGCCATTTTAACCCATGGAAATACTAGAAAAGTTTGGCAAGGGGAAATTAGCCAATTTCATAGCTTTAAGTAGTCTGTAGAAGATACTGACAAGAAACAGTAAAGACTGAAATCCATCATGGTCTATGCGACATTCCAACACATGTGGTCCTTACAGCCAACTTCCCAAGGAAACGGTCCCCGGTTGCATTTTAATTCAATCGGGTACTGGTTTCGGCCGGCTCCCAGTGGAGGTCTCTCGGCCAGAAGTGGCTAGACCAGGGATGTGGAGGGGATCACATTAGATCAATCAGGAGGAAACCTCACACGGGAGTCTTAAGATTGGCAGCCGTCCTGGTGACTTAGGTGGCTGTCCCGTGCCCAAAAGAGACAACTTTATATAAGAACAGGAATAAAGAGAGGGCATCAAGTTTCTGGGTCTTATTGCCATTCCGGCCAGGGTACTAACTTGCAGCCAAAAGGCAGACACTCTCCTCCCCGTAGAGCAGCCACGGGCTAGAGGATTACAGCCTGAGCAACTGACATGCAAGTGTTCCAATAAGACCATACTCCTTGAAAAGCCCCTGAAATGAGACTAAAGGAAAAGGAGAGAGAAAGTACTCACCAATTTTGCACCGAAGCTCAGAGTCCAAATGTAAAGACTCACAGCCCCACGTTGGGCGCCATATGATGAAGTTCTAGAACCTGGGTGAGGTTCGGTGGGCTGAGGTCCGGAGCCAATGACCAAGAAAGAATTCTTGAGACATCTTTGGTGCAAAATGGTGGTTTATTAAAGCACGGGGACAGGACCCGTGGGCAGGCAGAGATGCTGCTGCCCCAGGGATGTGAGGAGTGGTTGGTTATATACACAGGAGTTAGGTAGGTGAGGACAAAGGGGATGATGTTAGTCTCTAAGGAATTTTGGAAGCAAGGTCTCCAGGACCTTGAGGGGCTAGCTATTGTTGGGAGAAAGGTTATTTATTACTAGTAGTAAAAATCTTCTTGTGAGACCCTTTAGATGTATATCAGTGGGCCATATGCTTGGGAATGATTCGACACTATCTTGAGATCTAGAGATAAGGTTTCACATTTCTCCTATCAAGTGTCCTTGTTAGTGAGATTTGGGTTTAGAAGAAATTTAACTTTATTTAGGGCTTGAGGAACTGAGTTATTTGCCTCTGGAAATTGTGCTATTGATAAGGTAACTTCTTTGTTGTAAATCTCAAGGACATTTGTAAACCAAGGGAGACTCCTGCCTTGCAGGATTGTGATCTCTGCAAGTTAACGATTTGTTTCTCATTTATGGCAGTCAGGGGTGCCTGAGGAATGTCACACACATTTCCCAGGGGAGTGGGTGGAGAGGGGGTGCAAGGTGCCAGCTTTTGCTTTGTCCTCAGCCAGCCTCCTGCTCCCTCATCAGTTATGTGGACATACATTTGCATTTCCCTTGGATACATATCTAGGAGAGGATTTGCTGGGTTGTGTGGTAAGCATAAGACTGATTTGATCAGAGGTACTGATTTATGTCCTCACCACAGTGTATGAGAGTTCTAGTTGCTCCAAATCCTAGTCACCATCTGTCATCTTTTTAACTGTATCCCTTCTCTTAAATTGTATCCCTAATGTTCATTGTGATACCTGACTGTTGTTTTAATTTGCAGTTTGTTAATGACCAATGAGAGTAAATATATGTTAATGTGCCTTTCAGCCATGTGTATATTTTGTTAAGTGTCTATACAGCTATTTTGCTATTTTTCATTTGACCATTTGTTTTCCTATTATTGTTTGTAAGGATTCTTTAAATATCAGGATATAAGTCCTTTATCAGATACATGTACTGAAAATATTATTTTCTTTTCTCCTTTATCTCTCTCTCTTTTTCCTCTATCCTTCCCTCCCTCTCTCTTTCTCTTGCTTTCCGTATCTTTTAAAGTGTAGCCATTTGTAATTTTAATAAATTGTAATTTATCATTTTTTTAAGTTAGCCATTTTGATTAAGATAATGTTTTATAATATATTTTGAAACTATGTAGTGTAAATATTCACCTCTTTTTATAAAAATACTCTTGGGTTTCCTAAGTATTTTGAGTTTTCATATATATCTTAGAATCAGTGTGCCTATTTCTATGATTAGCCTCTTGGGATTTTGATTTGGATTACATTTTCTTTTAACTCCTTAAAGATATTAATAATAGCTTTTAAAAAGTTTTGTCTGTTAATTTTACTGTCTCTGTCATTTATGGATGTGTTTCTATTGTTTTGATAAATTTTCTCTGATTATCTGCATGTCATTTAAATTTTACTGTATGTTATACACTGTAGATGCTACATTTTTGAAAGTCTAGTTTTTTTTTCGTTTGTTTGTTTGTGTTTTGACAGACAGAGATCACAAGTATGCAGAGAGGCAGGCAGAGAGAGGGGGAGGCGCTCCCCGCCAAGCAGAGAGCCCGATGCAGGGCTCGATCTCAGGACTCTGGGATCATGACCTGAGCCAAAGGCAGAAGCTTTAACCCACTGAGCCACTCAGGCACCCCTCTAGTGTTTTGTTTTGTTTTTTTTTTTAAACTCATTCTTTAAAAAATGTTGAGTTTTGTTCTGACAGGTAGTTAATTTAATTATAGTTCATCTTGATCCTTTCAAGACTTGTTTCTAAGCTTTCTTTTTGTGCATATAGAGTAAACTTTATTCTGGGAGTAGTTAGCCTGGCTCTCAAGATGGGGCTTTTATGGAGTCTATTAAATGTCCCAGATGTTCAGTGAGGTTACTTTACGGTTGTTACATTGTTTTTGTAGGGTAGAAGGATATGTCACCCCCAAATATGTCTCTTGGGGCCAACATTATTTTGAGCTGATTATTTCGAGAAATTGCAGACACAGGGGAAACTCTGAAAACAGGGTAGAAGTTACCTTTTTGTAAGGGAAATTTACATTAAAAAGTGGCCTAGACTAGGAAGACAGCTGTTACCAGAGATAAACTATTCACCTGAGAGATCTATTTACAGAGCAATACAACACTTGTTTGCCAAATATTTCCTCTTCTCACCTTCTTGTGAATTGCCTTCTCCCTTTCAAAGGTTCCTATGCCTTTCCTTAGCTGAGGATGTTATATAAGCCTCAATAGTCTGGCAGACTTCTGAGTCTCAGATCTTTGTGGGGCTTCTGCATGTATATACATATGCAATTAAAATTGCTTTTTTTTTTCTTTCTTTCTGTGTTTTGTTCCAGAGAGGCCTCAGCCAAAAACAAACAAAACAAACAAACAAAACCGTGGAAGGGTACAGGAAAAACTACTTTTCCTCCTCTACACTTAGTATGGGCTCAAAGGCCTCAAAGGGCCTATGCAAATTTCTGTGGTTTTTCTCTGGTTCTCTTTCTCCATTCTGTCCTGCAAATTTCATCTTTCTCTACACCCCTGAATTCTGATATCTCTCTCTTCTAGTTAGTGAGTCTTGGGTGTTCTGTTACATTCTGTTTTGTCTCTAAGCTGGTAGGGGGCAGGGGGATGGTGGTGTTGGGGGGTGGGGGTTGGTGTACCTCCAGAAAAGCAAACGAGCAGCTCAAGCATGAGTGGCTTTTAGAATGAACCAGTAGGCTTCATGTAGTTTTTGTTTGTTTTTCACCCGTGATCTCTCAGAGACCACCAGCTACCATTATCCCCTAAGCTGTGCATTCACAGATAGAGACTTCACGAGTCCAAGCAAAGAACAGACTTCTGGGGAAATAACAATAACAAAGAAAGAGCAACTACAAGGGAGCTCATAGGGTTTTGAGACGTCTGAGATCAGTGATCTCATTGAACACTTAGGACGTTGAACAGAGACTCCAGAGAGGCCCTACTTTGAAAGCAGGGTTAATTACTCCCAGAATAAAGATTATCTATATTTACACCAAGAAAGCTTAGAAACAAGTCCTGTTAAAAACAACTGGAAGCTGGAAGCAACAGTATCTGAGTCTTAGGATAAAACGACACTAAATCCTTTACCTTTTGCTTCTGGAGTCCACTCTATGAAATAGTCAACTATCAACTCAAACTATTTGTAAAGTTTTTCTAATCTATAAATTCGTTCTAAAAATCATTCTCTCTGCCAGCTTGTAGATGAAATATTTTTCTCTCACCCTTTTCCATTTTGAGAATGTCTTCTTAGTCTCTTCCCATTTAGTTTTTCTTTTGATGGACTTAGCTTTCGTTTTAAAAATCTTATCATGTGCATGTTCATATTAATTTTCATTTCTGAGTTGATTCTTATTTTATTTCTCAGTTGTTATATTAATTTAATTTTTGTCTTAATTTCTTAGCTCCAAACTTTTAAAAAATATATACCATTTTTAAATCGTTTTAAATAACATTTATTTTAGGCTTCTAAATTTTACATACCTGTACTTTATTTTAGCTCTGTTTCCACTGAAATTTTTTAAACATTTTCTTTAGGGAGCTGATATTTAATTAGTATTAACTACCTTAATGGTTTTCAAAATTATCTATTTTGAGTTCTTACCCCCATTTAAATTTATTATTAAATTTTATAATTATAATTCTATTGTTATATTATCAATATTTTATTTTATTTCTCCTTTGTAAGTTGACCTATAGAAGAGTGATTCCTTACCCAGTCACTCAAAACATTACTGCGATACAGAAAAGTGCCTGAATTAGTCCTTCTCAAAACATTTATGTAGCTCTCCAACAGTGAACAGGACATTTTTATTAGAAGGTTTAGTTCCTTCAAGAGTAATTGACCTTTCCAGAAAACAAAGCATTTGCCAAATAACCCAGTATTAATCTAATGTCCTCTTGTCTGCAGGGTTCAGCATGCCAAAGGCCTACGCCCTTCGAAACCTTCCCCTGCCCTTAGCAACCTCTGTGTTACATTTTAGCAAGCCAGGTATTATGACTGATTTCATGTTCTACATTAACCCCAACATTCTCTTTTTTTCCCCTTTGCTCCTTTATTTTGTTTTTAAATTCCACATTAAAGTGAAATCATGTGGTATTTACCTTTGTCTGACTGACTTATTTGTCTTATTTATCTTTCTCTGACTGACATTATTATCAGCATAATACTCCCTAGCTCTATCCATGTCATTGCAAATGGCAAGATTTCATTCTTTTATATGGCTGAGTAATATTCCAGTGTGTGTGTGAGTGTGTGTGTGTGTGTGTGTGTGTGTGTATACACATATACTTTCACAAGTAGTGTATACATACATTAATTCTTCTTTATCCACTCATTAGTTCATGGACACTTGGGCTGTTTTTATAATTTGGCTATTGTAGATAATGCTGCTATAAATGTCAAGGTACACGTGTCTCTTTGAATTAGTATTTTTGTGTTCTTCGGGTAAATAGAAATACAATTGCTGGATCATACGGTAGTTCTATTTTTAACTTTTTGAGTTTCCAGTTTGCATTACTAAAAAACTGTATACACCAGTTTGCATTCCGACCAATAGTGCAGGAAGGTTACCCTTTCTCTGCATCCTTGCCAATACTTGTTGTTTCTTGTGTTGTTGATTTTAGCCATTCTGACAGGTGTAAGGTTATATCTCATTGTAATTTTGATTTGTATTTCCCTGATGTTGAGTGATGTTGAGCATCTTTTCATGTGTCTGTTGGCCATCTGTATGTCTTCTTTGGAAAAATGTCTATCCATGTCATCTGTCCACTCTTTAATCAGATTATTTGTTTTGGAGGTGTTGAGTTTGATAAGTTCTTTATAGGTTTTGGATACTAACCCTTTATCAGACATGTCGTTTGCAAGTAAATTCTCATATTCTGTAAGTTGCCTTTTAGTTGGATAATTGTTTCCTTCAGAGTGTAGAAATTTTTCATTTTGATGAAGTCCCAATAGCTTATTTTTTACTTTTGTTTCCCTGGCTTCAGGAGACATATCTAGTAAGAAGTTGCTATGGCCAATGTCAAAGGGGTTACTGCCTGTATTCTTCTCGGGGATTTTGATGGTTTTCTCTCTCACATTTAGGTCTTTCACCCACTTTGAATTTATTTCTGTGTATGGTGTAAGAAAGTGGTTCAGTTTCATTTTTTTGCATGTTGCTGTTCAATTTTCCCAACATCATTTGTAGAAGAGACTCTTTTTCCCATTAGATATTCATTCCTGTTTTGTGGAAGATTAATCAACCATATGGTTTTGGATTCATTTCTGGGTCTTCTGTTCTATTCATCTATCTGCTTGTTTTTGTGCCAGTACCATACTGTCTTGATCACTACAGCTTTGTAGCGTAACTTGAAGTCTGGAATTGTGATGTCTCCAACTGTGCTTTTCTTTCTCAAGGTTGCTTTGGCTGTTTGGGGGGCTTTTGTAGTTCTATACAAGTTTTAGGATTGTTCTAGCTCTGTGAAAATCGTTATTGGTATTTTGATAGGGATTGCATTAAATGTAATGATGTTTTAACAATATTTATCCTTCCAATCTATGAGCATGGAATTTTTTTCCACTTCTTTGTGTCATCTTCAACTTCTTTCAACAGTATTTTATAGTTTCCAGAGTACAGGTCTTTCACCTCTTTGGTTAGGTTTATTCATACATATCTTATTTTTGGTGTAATTATAGATAGAATTAATTCCTTAATTTCCCTTTCTGCTGTTTCATTATTGGTATATAGAAATGCAACAGATTTCTCTACCTTGATTTTGTATCCTTGACTTTACTAAATAAAGCTGCTTAAAAATGTAATTGGGGTTTATAACTTACAGATTTTTGGAGTTCTCCCAAACTAGATGGTTTTGGTTTCTTCTATAGGATTTATTGGCAGAGCTCTGGTATCTCTTCTTTTTCTTATAAGAACACTAGTCCTATTGGATCAGGACTACACCATGATGACCCCATTTAACCTTAATTACCCCCTAAAAGGTGCTATATCCAAAATGGTCACCTTGGGGGTTCAGGCTTTACAAATCAACTTTTTGGGAGCACAGTTCAGTCCATAGCAACTGCAGGCATAGGCATATACATAGATGGAATTTAGAATTAAAATGTGGAATAAAAACAGTTGCAGAAATCCTGAACACATTTCATAAGTTAAAATATATGCAATACAAGCCACTGTGTACAGGTACATATATCAAAACTAAAATAGAAGAAGGAAAACATGAAGCCCACCCCAAGCTTCTTAGTTAACTTTTGTTCTAGTGAAAGAGGGAGAGGCCACTGCCAATAAATGTACTAGGGGATCCGCAGTATGGATAAGATTCTATTGCTTGATGTGGCCAGCAGATGGATGATAATTTACTTTTTTATTCCTACTAACTTACATTACAAATTCCATACTTTTTAGCCTAATATGTTACCTGTTGTAAAACACATCTTTAAGTCAGATTTGTTAAAATTGAAAAAAGTGCATCTTTTTGCTTATGAGATATAATATATATTCTTTTATACTAATGACACATTTTACAATTCAAAGCATCAAACGGTCTTTCTTTCCAATTGATTTAGTATTGTTAATACACATTTTCTACAAATTTATCCCACTGAAAAATAAGTGATGTAACTTCTTATTGTTCAAAACAAGAGAATGTATTCTTTCTTTACTGATTTTGGTCTTATATTTCAACCTGAACCCAAGAAAAAAGTATCTTAGTATAATTTCATTTAATATTTAATATTCTATTGTTCTGTGTTCCCTGTACTGTACTTTTCTGTACTTTTCCTGTACTGTACTGTACTTTTCTTTTTTTTTTTTTTTTTTTTTTTTTTTTTTTTTTTTTTTTTTTTAAATTTTATTTATTTATTTGACAGATAGAGAGATCACAAGTAGGCAGAGAGGCAGGCAGAGAGAGAAGGGGAAGCAGGCTCCCCGCCGAGCAGAGAGCCCGATGCGGGGCTCGATCCCAGGACCCTGAGATCATGACCTGAGCCGAAGGCAGCGGCCTAATCCACTGAGCCACCCAGGCGCCCCTGTACTGTACTTTTCCACAGGAGAATATTTTAATATGCCTTAGCTAAGTTCATATGTAAATTTTTTTTCTACTTTTAATTGGGGACTTGATTGTTTCCATTTAGAGTGGTCACCCCTACCTCACTACCTCTAGTTTCTAAATTCCTCCAGGAAGCAGTGATGGCCTTTCAGTTTTTGTAATTAGAAGTTGTATCACTTGTCTGTGTCGGGCTCTCTGATTGATTGCAAAAAGTGTTATGCTTATTTTGTTAATTAACTTTAATTCCTATAGAGTCAGTTAAAAATATAACTCTTGGTGATCTTCTGAAATGTAAGAAATTTAAATGTCTGTCTCTATCCTAAACTGTTAAAATTATTTCAGCAGAAAAGGTTGTCAAATTTTGAAGTAAACATATCATTATCTAGCGTTCATGCATTATGGATTTTTTTCTTTTTAATTTTACATCTCATGCATTTCATTATCCATTATCCAACTAGAGAATATGCCCCCTCTGAAAGTTCTATATGGTACTGTATGCCCATGGTGAGAGCACACAATTGAATTAAAAGTACAATATCACAGCCAGGCATTTGTGGTTAGGTATTTTACACTTAATTTACTGTAACAATGCTAATTTAAGTCTGCATTAACATTCCCTTCCAAACATGCTGAAAATGTAATTGCAGTGTACACAGGACAAATAATAGGAATGGCTCACCCTATTTATTACTCTACAAAATAATTAGTGAGATGGCCAATTAAAGGATGCTTTTAAATATAGTTATTATATTGTTTATCAAACAGAAGTAACTCAAGGGAGGTTAAAGGTGTTATTAAAAATATTAATTTAATTCCTTCTATAAATGGCAAAAAATTATCATAAAGCATAATATATGGTCATGGAAAAGTACTTTAATGAAGTCTTGGAATAATTAGGGGGTTATCATGATAATTTGCCACTAACAAAATGAAAAGTCTAATAGAGCATTTTCTTTTTCTTATTTTCAAAGTAATAAGAAAGAAATTTGATGAAATTGGCTCTTTATTATTATATCTTATATAATATGTATTCTATATACATTTTTTCTATTGACAGTAGTAATATTTTTGTTTCTTTTGTTAAACATAACTGCTTTTATTCCAGATGTCTAATATAAAAATTTTTGATCAGCTCTAATGTTACCACAGACTGCTTTTTGATATCTTTCTATGAAAATTGGAGTTATAACCAACACAAGCAAGGGGAGGAGACTGAAAATCAGAATGAATAAAGGAAGAGAAAAGCACAATGTTTCTGCTTTCCACAACGTTATGCTTCAACTCTATTCACAGTCTTTTGTTGGTGTCCCAAGGCAGGAAGAAGCTGTCTTTGCGTGCTTCCATCAGTTTTGCTCAGAACCTTTTTGCTTTTTGAGCTATTAATTGGCATGCCGTCGGGAAAAAAATGTGAATTTTGCAATTTTACTGTTATTGGTAACTGTTTGCTGTACTAAACAAATTCACTTCAACCTCTAACAACAAAATTCCTGAGGTTTTTAAAAATAAGTGCTAATAATCCATATGGATTTCTAAGAACGGAAAATTGATTTCATCATTCCTCCAAAACAATTCTTTATTAAAAGAATAAAGCACCTCTTAACATTTATAAAATTACTGTACATCATAAAAGACCCATACAATTTACTTAATTTAGATAGAAAAAAATGTTGGTCCTTAAATACCTAACAATTTCAACCGTAAGATGGACTCTATCGAATATCCTTTAAATGTTTTAGATTGTCATTCTCAAAATCTCCAGTCACTAAACTAGTGACTGAAACCTAAGAAGTCCGTGGATTTTAGTGATAAAACCTGTATTTGAATTATATCCTTATCTTTTCACTCTTGAGAGCCATCTTACAATGATGCATGTAAACATTTGCAAGTACTTCATCTTTAATTATTTAGATAATCCACAAATCTACTGACTCAGGAAAATTGATGAATGCTGACAGGGCACTTATTTTGTATTTTGGAATGATGAGCCAAATGATACAACAGGTTTTATAGTCATATTAATAAGATATTTATAGTCATATTTATAACAAGCACTGAGCCATAGGTGATTGTGATCAAAAATGGCTTAAATAAAATCCGAATTAGTAATAGGGAAGGAAGAGCTTCATCTGTAACATATGGGTTAGAAATCATGTAAAAAATATATCTCTCTAAGCGCCACCTTAAGACGATTCAAATCCAGATGGTGGTAATATTTATCACAAGATGCTACAAAGAAGAAGAAGAAATCATTGCCTATTGAAACTCCAAAGAGATGTATCAAAGTTTACCTTTTCCTCTTCCTTTATACTGACCTCTACTGTTATAATAAAATGTCGGTTGTGTTAGCAATCATGGACTTCAATGGTGTTATGATAGCTGTTTTGATTCAGATATGCACTGATACTATTCAAACTTTAAAGGCTTGCTCTACTCTGCTGGCATTACTTGACCTCTGGTTGCTGACTTATAGCATGAGATCAATAACACCTAATATTCTATAAATCAAACTGTTGTAAGTCCTCACCACTTTAAACAATTGACTCTAGGGACACCAAAAGGAATGTGGATAAGAAAGGCCATTTTCAGTTTCCCATACTTAATGTCTTAAAATATCCTACCACTACTGGTCATTGAGATATGAATAATAAAGATTAATGATATTTTTATTTGTTTCGTTTTTTTTATTTGCTAATAAAATAACTTTGGTATTATCTCCTAAGTCTGTTTTATAAACTTGAATAGTAAAATATGTACTTACTGGAATATTTTTTTCCACTGGAATACTTTATTTTATTCCTGGCAAAATTATAAAAAGTGATCTCATACCAAATTTACAGTCTATGTTTTCATCTCTTCTAACTTCGGCCATCCTTAGTCTATATTTCTTTACCATGACCACTGCAGTGACATCAGTGCATCTCTGACCTTTTGTATCACATTGTGGCCTTTACCTACAATATTTTATTTTTACTCATTTACAACTCACTTCGAAACCTATGAATTAGTCTAAATGCTAATTGGTAAATCACACATTATGTTATTTGGAAGAAAAATAACATAGAAATTTAAGAAACATTGAGAAAATTGTCTATTTTCATTTGGTATAATGCTTCCGGAATTAATTATAATAAATTATTTTATATGTATCACATCCATTAATTTGAATGTGCTTTTATATGTGATTGATAGTCTAAAATGTGAGTGTCTATTGGCAGGATTTTAGAACTTGTTGAATCACTCATTAATCAATAATCAGTTGTAGAGCAGCTACCATTCAGGAAATTGTTCCAGATACTTCAAAGAATTTAAAACATATTCAACATACCTCTGTCCTGAAAAAGCTTATCATTTACTTAGAGATGTTTTGCATGATAGTATTTGTTCCAGTGTACTATTTCCATTTAGATAAGTACTTGAATGAATTGTTCATATATATATATATATATATAGATATAGATATTTACTTCTATACTATATATATATTTACTTCTAAAGACATTAACAACTCCTATTCAGATTCGTCACTATTGGGAGTATTCAGTTTTCCTATGAAAGATTCCTACCCACTTCTAACATTCCGACAGGGTAGCTGTTCTTTGCATACTTCCTTTTATCTTGAGAAGAAAAAATACCAAAGCCATGAATGTAAAACTTGAAATTAAAGATGACATTAAATTCAAATTCCATAATTAATGTCAGCCACCATTCTAAAAGATATACAGTGCCTGTCTTCACAATGATGGTGACAAATAAAAGCTCTTCTTAGCAGAAGATAGGACATGGATTCTAGAAAATAAAATATCTCTTTAGTCAAGACAGTTTTATACTTCTTTGTGTGTGTTTTTAAATTCAGTTACATTGTCTCTGCCCCTGGTGGAGAGAATGAGGGTTGGAAGACATAATTTGTTTAAAAAAAAAAAAAGTAAAGAACCAAAGTAATATAGGTGTGCATATTTATTTATGTTTAGATACATACATACTGAAAAGAATAATGATATTTACGCTTTCAGATGCAGTATACTCCTATCACATCATTCAAGAATTTAAGAATACCATGTAACCATAAGATGTATACTAATAGTATTTCTAATAAAAGGAACATATTTTAACACCAAGAGTAACCACATTCAAGATAATTTAATATTAACCTAGTTTAAAGTTTTCCTACAGTGAAATACATCACAGATTGGAAAGACTACACAGTTTTTAAAATGGCTAGATGTGAGAGGCTGGCCAGTAATAAATTAGAGCATAAGTGAGCATACGTGTTAGTTTTTTATTTTTTTATTTTATTTAGATAGATTTATTTATTATTTATTTGACAGAGAAAGTCACAAGTAGGCAGAGCAGCAGGCAGAGAGAGAGGGGAAGAGGCCCCCCCACCGAGCAGAGACTCGATGCAGGGCTCGATCCCAGGACCCTGAGATCATGACCTGAGCCAAAGGCAGAGGCTTAACCCACTGAGCCACCCAGGCACCCCGTAGTTTTAATACACATAGTGTGCCTCCAACCATTCTCACCCTTTCTCACCACCCCGAGAAAATTATAAAGTTAAGGTGCTCTGCTTTCCAAAGATGTATGGTTCAATTTTGCTAACATTTGTATAGTTTGTGTAAACTCATTAAGATGTATACTTACACATATTTGTCTGTCACTTGACTGTTTTCATTCCTTTTTGCAGATTATGTATATAATTTTCATTTCAGAAGATTCATTTGAAATTTCTTTATTTTCACTTCTGCATAGTGTTTTATAGCATATATATATATATATATATATATATATATATATAAATTACTTTATTCACACTCTACTGTTTCCAAATAGCTGTGCTGTTTTCAAGTCATTGTTATGGCTCAGATGCACCTGTGCAAATGTTTCTACGGCATGCACACTGGGGTTGTTGAAATTCTGTTATATATATTAACATTTTCAGAGCAAGGCTATAAAAACAAGCAATCCAGTTATCTGAAGTCTTAGGAATTACAATTTGGGAAACACAGATTGGAGAGGAATCCAATGAATTCCTATTTGGGGCCAAAATTAGGGGTTTATAAAGGCAAAAACTGTGAGGTTTTACAATGTTGTTTTGAAAGAATTATGATCGGTGCTGAGAGAATTTAAGCTGATTAATACATTTGGCTATTCGGCTAATAGTTGTTATCTTTGTTTCAGACCAAGGTGCACAGAAATTTCCAGGATGTGGTTATGTGGTTAAGGCTCGTGTGTGAGAATTCATTTTTTACCTGGGTATGGACGTATATAAAATTCAATGATCAGGGACACCTATGTGTCTCAGTCGCTTCAGTGTCTGCTTTGGCTCAGGTATTGGTCCCAGGGTCCTATCGAGCTGACATTGGGCGCCCTGCTCAGCAGGGAGTCTTTTTTTCCCTTTTCCTTTGCCTTTCTCCCTATCCATGTTCTCTCTCTCTCAAATAAATACATAAAATCTTAAAAAAGAAAACAAACAAACAAACAAACAAAAAAACCTTCAATCGCCCAATGGCTTCGCAGGTCCATTTTAGAACTCCCAGCAATTACAACTCCATTGTGTAACTCTCTGTTCACGGTATATCTAACTTTATTTAGTAATAACACCAAGTGAACCCAACTGCTCAAAACTGGATGCTGAAATCAGAAGAGTGTTGTGTCAGCCACACACAAGAAAATTGTCTTTCCTGTCAAGTATGGTGGCAGAGGAATGTACATTTTCTGAAATAACACGGCCGTTTCATACATTCTGTCTCCAGTATCAGACCTGCTGCTGGGCGGGCAACGCTGTAATTGGGTTTCTACTGGGGGAGCCTCCCGGCATTTGGAAGTCTTTCTATAGGCTTTATGGTTCCTGACTATGTTGAATCCAAGTCACATCTCTGTTGGGATTATACGAGGAACAGAATGTTGTGTCATAAGATAAATGTAGTTTCAACTTTGGTAGCTACTAATGAAATTTAGTCTGTATAATGCTGGCTCCTGTCCTGTGCCCACTTTTCTCCTGAGTTATCTTTTTATTGTAAATATGTATGGGTTATTTGTATAATCTGGATGTTCCAATTAAAGTATCTTCTTCTAATGTGTGGGTTCTCTGTGCACTCCCTCTAAATTTATTTTTTTTAATTAGGAATATTCTATTTTATTTCAGTTTGTCAAATTTATCAAATTTATTTCTTTACATTTGCATTTTTGAATCTCATTTTAAGAAATGTTTACTACCCTAGTTCTGAAGATAAACCTATGGATATGTAAATGATTTTTTTCCCTTTGGGTGTGTTGTGTTAATAACTTGAAGAAGTCTAAGAAGAGACTCAAAGGAATTTGGAGTTTATTGCAATAAGGGATATGGGAATATTATTAGGAAAGCATTTTTAGAGCTATTAGCCTAATGCTACAAAGCCTAGGAGGGTGAGAGAGTAGAAACTTATTTTCTATATCTATGGTTATGGATAAACATTTTGGCCACCACCCTTCATTGAATTTTCTATCCTCTCTTTACTGGTTACCACTGGCAGCTCTAGCAGGTAGCGGGATTTGATGTATTTGTGGGTCCTTTTCTGAGCTCTCTATTCAGTTTCTTGGTATATTTTTCTATCCTGGTACTAATATCAAATAGCAGCAAAACAGAAAGCCTTCATTGAGCTAGAGTTCTTTCTCCTTGGTGGGGACTAAATTCCAATTTCCAGGCTTTTCCATTGAATTCTAATGTTGGTCATATGGTTCTGTTGAAAGCTTTCCACTGTTCATAGAAAATGCAAAAGCCTTGCCGGTGGAAGGAGTATAATGCTAGGCAATTCTATGATCTGAATGTGTGTGTTCCCTCAAAATTAATATGTTGAAATCTTAATCCACAAAAATGATGATATTCGGAGGTGGGACCTTTGCAGCTGACTGTGTCATGAGGTCTCTGCCCTCATAAACTAGATTATCACCTTTATAAAAGAGGCTCCAGAGAGATCCCTAGCCTTTTCAACCATGCAAGGACACAGGAAATAAAATGGCAGTTTGCAACCATGAAAATCTGTTTTCAGCTCCCTGAATTGTGAGAATTTAATTTTTGTTGTTTATAAGACACTCAGTCTGTGATGTTCTGTTACAGCAGCTCAAGGCTACTAAGATTGGACTTCTCTTGAATTTCTGCCCCTCCATGGTGTTGGCCTCTCAAACATTTGTTTCTTGGGGGTCACTCCAATATTGACAACCAGTTATTCATTTTTTGTTCTTGTTCATCTTTTGTATTTGTTCTCATTAAAGGGAATGGGGTCCAAATCAAATTAGTCCTTCATTATCATAGAAAGAACAAAACTTTCCTTTTCATTTTATTTTTAACTTTTAATTTTTTTCTCAACTCAGCCTTATAGATTCTATAGATTGGTTTTCTTATATGTTTAAAAAATCTATTCTTTTCTTTTTAAAGATTTTATTTATTTATTTGAGAAGGAGTGAGAGAGTACGAGAGGGGGAAGGGTCAGAGGGGAAGGAGACTCCCTGTCGAACAGGGAACCTGATGTAGGGCTCGATCCCAGAACCCTGGAATCATGGCCTGAACCAAAGGCAGACACTTAACTGACTGAGCCACCCAGGGACCTGCCCCCAAAAGAAATCTATTCTTAATTACTTTAAATATATTAACCATTTACATTAGATTCTATATGTCATAATTCTGCATTACTTATAGGTCTTATTCTAAATTTGTTTTCTTCTCAAATTCATTGTGGTTCGCTTCCCCAAGTATTTTAAATTTATTATTGTTATTTTATTATAAGCTTCATTTTCTTTGAAATGTTAGTTATAGATCCTCCTGGTGGTTTGAATTTGAAATGCTTTCCTTCAGAGATAAATTTTTATTTGCTTTTGGTACACACTTCTAGGCACTGTCAGTGAAAATTTACTTTTACATTTTTGGGAGGCTATTTTCAAACCATAAAATACTCTGAATTCTAGGCTCAAATACCAATGATCATTTGATTGAGAGTAAGATTTACCATGAAATAATTTTTATTTTTATAATATTTTTTCCTCACATTCCTCTAGAACTAAGGCCAAGCCCAGAAAGTTTCCTCACTGTCTTTCTCTATTGAAAGACTTTTTTTCCCCCCTGACTCATACTTAATATGTCTTATTTTAAGTGTTCTGTCTTTCTTTAGGATTCTCAAATCCTGTTTCTCACCCTTCAAGGGCATCAGGAATTGCCTCCTGTTCCTGACATGTGGCCCATTAAAATCCAGGCGATGAGCCAGCAAGACTGGCAGTTAACCCAGGGCAAATTCCATCATTAGCCTTCCCTTAAGTCTATAGATTCACTCTCTGATGTCGTTGTTGTGGGGTTTTTTTTTTTTTCTATTCTTTTTTGAATTTTTATACTTTTTTGTCAGGCTATGATCTTTAATATGATTTAAAACATATTTTCAACAGCATTTTTGGTGTGCTATACATAGTTTTGACAAGAACATTAAGAAACAGTTTCAAGGCTTTCCATCTTGCCTTAGTTGAATACAGCTCTATTTGAATAGTAATGTGTAAATTACTCTTAAACATTTAATTAAATGAACTTTCTTTAGCAGAGTGTAAGACTTTTGAAAGAAATGTATTACACAAATCCAAGATATTATCATAGCCTATTTTACATAGAAATAGAATCAAAATAACTTTCAAATTGTATTTATAACTTCATTTATTTAATTCTAATCCAAAAATGTGAAATATCAAACGTAAAATAATATAACAACACAATCATTTATTTACAGAATAATTACCATAAGCACTATAGTATTTCAAAGGGTCAGCAATGTTCCTTATTATAATAATTAGGATAAAAAATTGAGTTTCTAAATGGAAGAACAGGTTAGATGCTGATTTTACAAGCTTTTCCTGAAGCCTCAAATAGGTCAGGTGCTTTGAATCTTGTTCTAATCTTTCTTGCTGTATCAACTCAAGCAACTGTTAAGAAGATACATATACCAGATCCAAATGAAATAGAATCTAGTCAAGGACTATCACTGGACCAATCACTTGTATCTAATTACCAAATTTACATTTTCAATAACATATAACTAGCATTGATGAGAATCAGATGCATTTGAGAGTAGGAACAAGACCTGGTCCAAGGGTGGGCAGTACATGGCTAGCTGTGTATAAAAGATGCAGGAATCCAGGGAAGAAGTTTCCCTAAATTGTAATAGCATGTGTCAAATTAGCATCATATATTTTGACTGTGCATGACCCAACAGTGGAGGAACTTGGACATCTGAATTTGTGTCTGGGAGCCAGGACGCCACTGCTGTGCTGTTGCTTTATATGCTGTGTTAGTTCTTGCTCTGTGGTATTTACTTAGAGCTAAGTAAACTCGGTGCTGAGTGAAGACAAGGGTATCTCACAGGTGTGGCATGAATTTGAATGCAAGACCACTGCTCCTACCAAAACAAAAAGGGCAAGTATCTATCTCAGAAACAGAACTGCATTAAAAAAATGGGAAATTTCATCTATCTCAGAAACAGAACTGCATTAAAAAAATGGGAAATTTCATAAATTGAAGATTTTCTGCAGAAACTTCCTTAAACAATCCACAGACGAAAGGTATATGTGATACATTACAATTTTTTAAAGGTGTGTGATTACAATGTTCAGTTAATACTTCAGGTTTATATGAAATATAGCAGATAAAAATAGTTTTTCAGGACATAAATTGAGAACATAAGTTTATTGACCTCTACGCTTAAATATTTATATGTTCTCAATATATAAAATGCATTTGATAGCCCTTTCTTCCACTGAGATTTTAATTGTCTAAAATTATTTTATAGAGAATTTTATTCAAAGGTTTACATTTAGATAATTTCTCTAAAACAGGACAATTCTAGTTTAAGGTGTTACTTGCAGGAAAAAAGAAAACTGAGTTTGAAAAAGTTATATTAACATAAAGGCAACATAAGAATGAAAGAGAGATGCAAAAAAACTGCTTCCAAAAGTTAAACATAAATAATTAAAACAATAATTAAATAACTATGTAATAATAAACATAAAAATAATAGTTACATTTGTTTAAAACCCAAAATATTTAAGGCACATGAGAGAAGGGAGTTAGTCATAAAATCTATGTATATTTATGAAGGCAGTCATTAATTTTTTTTGAAGATTTTATTTATTTATTTGAGAAAGGGAGAGAGTGCACAAGCAAGGAGGAGGGCAGAGAGGCAGACTCACTGCTGATCAGGGAACCTCATGCAGGGCTTGGTCTCAGTACCCCAAGATCATGATGTGAGCTAAAGGCAGATGCTCAACCAACTGAGCTCTCCAGGCACTCCCATAGTCATTCATTTTAGTTCTTTACCATAATACTTACGGATAATAACTCTACGTCATATATTGATAATCCCTATGATCTTAATATTGTAAATGGAAAATGTATAGATACACATAGTGATCAGAATGAAAATAGCATATACGAGTCCTTGGCTGTCTGTCAATCCCTATGTTATCTGTGTTTAAGTGTGTGTGTGTGTTCTTTCTGTGTGTATATCTTATACACATCATACCTGATACAATTGATTCCTTGGAAATGTAGATCTTACTATAATGAATTCTTCCTATTCATTAACTGCGTGTAACCTTTTGAATAAAATATTAATTTAGTGGTATCTCGGTCATAACTGAGAAAGTTCAAGGCAATTTACTGAAAAAAGTTTAAGAGGAAAAACACATATTGATCAGTACTAAGTAGTAAAAATTTATTGCAATGTTGTCAGTTGCTTTATTCCAGATCAATACAAATCTCACCAAAAGCTTCTTAAATGCAATAAGAGTCTGACAAGACCTTTTTGTCACAGATTAGTGTTAAAGCAATGAAAGAGCCCCCAAGGAAAATTGTCTTTCTGGCTGAAATGCCAGCTGTATTCTGTATCTGAGGTGTTCCATGCATGTACGACATCTTTATTGATACTGTGGGTATCCAAAAATTTTTTTAAAACACCTTAAACATTTTGTCTGCAGACTAATGCAAATAAGGAAAACCTGAGAACTTAAAATTAGGTTCATTATTTCTCTCAAAATCCTCTATTCCATGCATATTATATTGCTGAGGAGAATTAGATTATAGAAACCCCAGCCCAATTAACTTCTGCAATATTTTTAGATTCTTCCATCACGTTGATTTTAAGTTAATAAAAAAGGTAACGTAATATTTTCAAGAAGATGTAAGAATAGGTTAGCAAGACATTTTTTTTTTTAAGGAAGAAAAGGGTTGTAAATTGGATATAATTTAAATTTAGATTTTACCCAATAAAGCAACTACGTAAAATAGTAGAATCTAATTTGAGACTGCAGAAGGAGTTCTCTGGAGCTTGAGACAAGCTGCATTTCATGAATTCTGATAACACTAGAATTTAGTCATCTTGGCAGTAGTGTAATGTCAGTTTGTATAAGTAAACCCATTGAGACTTGCTTATTTTGGTACATGTTTCTTTTGGCACATTCAATTATTTGGACAGAGAGAGCACATGCATCTTCCATGATATTTATATGAATTTAATTTTATGAAAGGTATCAGTTTAACTGTGTAGGGAATTATCTTTTTCAAATAAAAGAAAAAAATCTGATTTTGGAACTTTTGCTTAAATTTGTTATTTTAGAATCCTTTTCGCCAGGCACATAACTCATGCATGCTTTGCATGCAAGTCTTGCTTTTTATTCTGTCTCTTCTCTAGATTTTTGCCTTTGTAATCTCAAACATTACTTGTTAGTGCACCTGTGTATCCCTATTTACTATAATTTCCATTAGCTGCCAGAATTAGTCTGATTTTAAATATTGTATAAACACCAAAAAACATCATGCCAATATATAATATTGCTTTGCAAATATAATATATAATTATATGACATAAACCCAGAATGATGGTAAAAATCATTAAAAATACATGTATCCATAATAACTGCACATCAAATGCATATGTGTGTGTGTGTTTGTGTGTGTGTGTGTGTGTGTATGTAAATTCTATTCTATTCTTTTCTATTCACTGTGCCAGTCTCAGCATTGTGATATTTTTCTCGTAACTGGTAATCTGGTAATCTGCCATGATTTCAAGTTAACTTTTCCAAGTTGACTTATAATGGATGTTGCTACCTCACAAAATTCCTGAATTAAAATTGACAAGGTAGAACATGGGGATATATTTTGGAAAAAAAATTTAAAATTTAAAAAATAAAAAATTATTTATTTAGCCCAATCACAATTCTGAGCCCCAGGGAAAATTACCCAAAGCTATACCCCGAGTAATATTTATGGATGTAGGACAACGCAGTGTGGAATGGTGTGTGTATGTGGGGTAGATTATTCGTAATACCACAGTGGACCTACTTTTATAATCTGATGGTATCTAAAAACCATTATCGGTGTCAGGTTCTGCATTTGTGAGCTTTAAGGTAAAAGTACACAAGCATATGCTTAATTACACAGCGGACCCTGTTCCTACATGAGGCTGTCATTGATATTACTGCTTTGGAACCCACTTTTATTTAAAGATTTGAGAAATGCTAAAGGAAAACTAGTCACAGAAGAGGAATATAACTTTGAGAGAAAAGTATATCTGTCTTTAACCACAGGCTCTGTGTCTAACTAGCTCTGTGACCTTATGAAATTTACTTCTGCAATTTGGCCTCAGGTTGCTGGTTGTTAGAAATGGGGTAGTCATAGTATACCTTTCTGAGGAGTGTTTGTCTTCAGGAGTGGGGCTTCTTAAAGTCTTCATATTTTCTGTTTGTTTCTAGAGTGATAGTGTGTTTATGTGAGTTCTCCTTCATCCACTATCCTAATATGCGTGCTGTCCTCCATCACATTTTAATTTCTTGCTCCTCCCCTGAGGTTTTATTTTTTTCTTGTCTTGCCTGGGTACTAATTTCTTTCTAATTTTTTTTAAAGATTTTATTTATTTATTTGACAGAGACAGAGGTCACAAGTAGGCAGAGAGGCAGGCAGAGGGGGGGGTGGGAAGCAGGCTCCCCGCTGAGCAGAGAGCCCGATGCGGGGCTCCATCCCAGGATCCTGAGATCATGACCTGAGCCGAAACCAGAGGCTTAACCCACTGAGCCACCCAGGCCCCCACTAATTTCTAATCATTAGGCTTTGCAACTGGATCTTCTCCAGCTGGACTCCTGGTTACGGGGTGCCTTCCACAGTAAAATCTGAGAGATTCCAGAAACCTCCAGAATGGAGATAAAATTGCAGACTGTGTTGGAACATAGCCATGCCTGTGAGTTTACAACCTATCTGTGCTGCTCTCACTACAAAGGCAGAAAGTGGCGATTTATGACACTCAAAGCCTAAAATGATTGCTATTTGACCCTTCAAAGAATAAGTTTGTGGACCTCTGATCTAGACAGCGGAGTGATAGTCTGGTTTTATGATGAGTTATTTCAAGTGAAGCATATCTTTATGGTATGAAGAGGAAGGATCTAAACACCCCATTGGTCCTGCAGCCACAGGGCCTCTGTTTTCATAAGTCATTAAAAATCATGAGATAGACATGTCAGAAGACCATACGTTCCAAAAAAGACGGAAAAAAAGAAAAGGAAGGAAGGAAAGAAGGAAAAAAAGAAGGAAGGAAGGAAGAAAGAAAGCTTTCAACTGATCATATCAAGCATACCTTTTCTGGGTCTTCTGACATTGAACTGCTGTGTCCCTTCCTTTGTCCAAAATAGTCTTTTAAGTGGTGAGGATTCTCACTATAGAACATATAGAACAAAGACTGAACCACATTTTTATTTTTGAACCACATTTTAATTCCCATGGACAATTCTGTCTGCTTCTAAAATCATTCACACATGGTATCTACACTCCATCCCAATTCCCTAAGACCCGAATTCCCACGTGAATTTAAGAACTAGGGCTATTAGCTTTTGCTAATAGCCCTAGTTCTTAAAATTTGTATGTGTCTTGCGCTTAACATGTACTCAATTCTGAAATGGGGGGAAAAAGAACTACAGTTTCTATTCTTGTAAATAGAACGCCTTTTGTGCCTACTAAAACCAGAGTAAGAATCATTAAATAGATGCATTTATTCATTGAGATATTATGCTCCTGTGGCTACGCACGTGGAATAAATCAGGCTGAGCAGTCTTGCTCCTCTCCCTCAGGGCCTCCAATTGGGTTGAAATATCTTTCTGCCTGAAGTCATATGGTTTAGAACCTAATCAAAATGTGTGGATTAGAATTCCTGAGCATTTTTGACAGTCTAGGGAACAAATAAGAATGAAAAAAAAAGAGTCTCTGGGTAATTTTTACGTCCATGCTTTCTTCTGATACTGACAATGGTAAAAGGGGGTATCGCTCGTTTTAATTTGCACTAAATCAAGTATGGCTTCTATATATCATGTGTAGGTCTCAGTATGGATGTTTTGTAATTGCTTTTCAAAAGATAACCTGAGCGATGGAAACGACAAGAGAGCAAATTGAATTTTATAAAAAAAAATTTTTTTTTAAATCATTTCTTTGGAGGTGACTACTGTAACTTCTACTTTTACAATACAGTTTTTAAAATTTTATATCCTGGTTCCCCTTAGACACATGCTCTTTCTTTATTCCTTCTTGCTGAGCATATAAGAGCACATTTTTCAAAAAGAAACAATTTTTTTTTCAGTTTTATTGAGAAATAATTAACTTACATCAATGTATAAGTTTAAGGCATACAACATGATAGTTTGATTTATAATTTTTTAAACTGATATTAGATATAAGATTTAGCTAAAGTGGTTCATCTGATTACAGATAGCTCGGATGCCTTGGCTGTATCCCTAAATCTAGGGCTTCAGTTTGTGAAAATAAGTAAGGGCAACTTTATTTAAAATGGAAGCCCTGAAGGGGGAGCTCTTATGCAAATACCACTCCGTGAAGCACGCAGGAACCTCAGGAAAAGGGAATGTAAGAATTATCTTGACAAAGAAGGACACTTTTTCTCATAGGAATTTAATCTCCTGCTTTCAAGAAAAAGAAGGATGATTACTCCCTGCCCCAGCAACTACACACAACCACCTCTTGCAGCGAAGGAACAGCTACAATCACACATTACTCTTCTTCTCCAAAGCACTTTTGTTCAAAATAACCCTCTCCAATTTCCTCCTAAAACCTAATAAAAGCTGATTTTTCCCTTTGTCTGCTTGGACTTGCCTATGGTTTGCTATAATTTGTCCTTAACTACAGTTTCTCTGCTATTTCCTAATAAATTCATTTTGCTGGTAAAGTAACCAGCCATTTTATTTTTAAGGTTGGCAAGTTCTGCTTGTTATCTGGGGCCTCTGTTGTTGTTGTTGTTGTTGTTGTTGTTTTTTCTCTACATGCTGTGTACTGATGCAAGAATGTTCAAGCTTGTTTCTTCATTCATATTATGGTGCCTGGGCAGGACTATGTGGAACAGCGAGTGGTTGGGCATCTCTCTTACTATTCAAGCCTTTTCATACTGTTAACTTGGTCTTTCTCACAGTGTGGCATTCTCAAGATAGTCAAACTTTACCCATAACAGTTCTCTCTTTCTCTAAATCTTCTGGGAGACTTGGGAGACTTTACAAGTTTGTTTGTTTGTTTTGTTTTTTGTTCAGTTCCTGAAGCCACTTTCACTACATTCTACTGATCAAGCAATGTGCAGGACCAGTTGTAATTCAAGGGGATGGGGGAATAGACTAGCTTGAACATAAAAGTATTCATGCACAGTGGAGAGGAATTGATGATATTTGATACTAGCTATACTTTGCTTTTATTCTCATCTTTGCCACTACTCAAAATGACAATAATATTAATTCAATGTTGTGAGGGAGGGGAAAGAATATGGAATTTAGCAGCAGGGTGCCACTGAGTGCATTTACTAGATGAGTGGTTTGACATACCTTACCTCCTCTTTCTGATCTTTACTTCCTTAGATATGCAAAACAATATGGTACCTGGTTGATACTTAAAAAAATAACAACAACAAAAAAACAAAACCAAAACCAAAAAAGCCCAAAACCTGATTTTGTAATCTTTTCACAAACACAAGATTAAGATGAACTATGTTGTTACTGCCTTCCTCATGCAACATTGTTTTCCTATTCTTCAAGCCCAAATAGTAATACTTCGAGAAACTAGTTAGAAGCATGGGTTCTTTATTTTTAAAACAAGTGTTGTAAATATGCTCTTCCTTATGTGTTTGTAACAAGAAGTCTTTCTGTGTATGGCTTAGAGGTGTTAAAACTGGGTTATCGTAGAATCCTTATGTTACTTAATGAATTAAAGGAAGATTTGCAGCCTGGGTCAATGAAAAGGCATGTAGCTCAATGGTAAGGAACATCTGCTGTGTATTGTTACACCACTTGTACATCATAAAACACATAGTGGGGATCAGTCACACTAAAAAGGAAGCTTTCAGAAACCAGAACAAAACAGGTAACAGATGTTCCAGTCAGATGGTAAAACTAAAATATGTATTATAACTGGCATCTAAGGCAAAAAATAAACAGGATTTATGACCTACATAGGGTTTTAATTACTCTATAGGCAGAAAAGTTTTATTGTTAAATTTAGTACTCTTATCCAAAGGAAATGGTATCATTTCTAAGGGTATTGGTGTTACACACTGAACTGTGACAATACTGTTTTTTTTTTTTTAATTTTACTTATTTATTTGAGAAAGAGAGACAGAGGTAGAAACAGAGACACTGAGAGAGAGAGAGAGAGAGAGAGAGAGAGCGAGCATGAGCAGGGACAAGAGGGAGAAGCAGGATTCCCACTGAGAAGGGAGCCTGACACAGGGCTTGATCCCAGGACCCTAGAATCATGACCTGAGCCGAAGACAGACACTTGACCAACTGAGACACCCAGGTGCCCCTGAATTATGACAATATTGTTTACAATTACTGATTCTAGTATATTTGACACAGAAAAAGTTTTGGTATGAATTAACACAGAATTTTATATTTTTATCCCTACCTTGTAATTTATTTAATATATTAGAGAATGTATGATTTTAAAAATTAATACTTTTAAATTCTCTATCATTTAATTTTTATATATTTTTGATATATAATTGACATATAACATATTTGTTTCAGGTATAGAGCATAATGATTTGATATATGTATGTATTGTGAAATGATCATCTCAATAAGCCTATTATCCATCACCTCATATAGTTACAATTGTTTTTCTTTTGATGAGAGATTTTTAAGATTTACTTTCTTAGACTTAAATGTGAAGCCTGAAACCATAAAATTCCTAGAAGAAAACACAGGCAGTAATCTCTTTGACATCAACCTTAGCAACATTTTTCATGTCTCCTCAGGCAAGAAAAACAGATCAAAAATAAACTGTTGGGATGACACCAAAATAAAAAGGTTTTACACAGTGTAAGAAACCATCAACAAAATGAAAAGACAACCTAGTGAATGGGGGAATATACTTGCAAATATTTCCCCCATAAGTGTTTAATATCCAAAATATATAAAGAACTTACATAACACAACATGAAACAACACCAAATAATCCAATTAAAAACGGGTAGAGGACTTGAGTAGACATTTTTCCAATGAAGATATACAGATGGCCAACAAGTGCATGAAAATGTGCTCAACATTACTAATCATCAGGGAAATACAAAGCAAAACCACCAGAGATGTCACCTTCTACCTGCCAGAAGGGCTAGTATCAAAAAGACAAGAAATAACAAGTGCTGGAGAGGATGTGGAGAAAAAGGAACCTTCATGCACTGTTGGTGGGAATGTAAAATGGTTCAGCTGCTGTGGAAAACATAATAGAGGCTCCTCAAAAAAAAATTAAAAATAGACATACCATATGACCAAGTAATTTCACTACTGGGTATTTACCTAAAGCAAACAAAATACCCAACTAATTTGAAAAGATATATGCACCCCTTGTTTATTGTAGCATTATTCACAATAGCCAAGATATTGAAGCAGTCTAAGTGTGTATTGTTAGAGGAATGGATAAATAAGAGGTTATTTTATGTATGTATGTATGTGTGTGTGTGTGTGTGTATAAATGTATACATTTATACAGTGGGGATGGGAGTGGCGATGGGGGGAAAAAGGAATGTGGGATGCGGGAGGTATAAGCGTCCAGTTATGGAATAAATGAGTAATGGGGATTAAAGGTACAGCATAGGGAATATACTTAGTATTGTAATAGCACTGTATAGTGACAGATGATAGCTACACTCGTGAATATAGCTTAACCTATGGAGTTGTGGAATCACTACTTTCTTAGACTTAAATGTGAGAGCTGAAACCATAAAACTCCTGGAAGAAAACACAGGCAGTGATCTCTGACTTCAACCTTAGCAACATTTTTCATGTCTCCTCAAGCAAGAAAGGCAGATCAACGGTACTTATTTCAGTACACCTGAAACTGATGTATTATTGTATGTCCAATTTTTTTTTTTTTAATTTTCCTAAATAGGCTCCTTGCCCAGTGTGGACCACAGTGCAGGGCTTGAACCCAAGACCCTGAGATCAAAACCTGAGCTGAGATCAAGAGTTGGACACATAATCAATAAGCCAGCCCGGTGTCCCTACTTTAAATTTTTTAAAAAAGATTTACTCTTATAGCAACCTTCAAATACACAATAGAGTACTGTTATTAATATGCAGTACTATTATTAATTATTATCATGCTGTACATTTCATCTCTGGGACTTAGGTATTTTATAACTGGAAGTTTGTAGCTTTTAATGATTTTTACTAATTTTGCCTACCCTCACAGCCACCACCTTTGTCAACCACCAATGTGTTCTCTGTATCTGAGTTTTCTTTTCTCTCTTTTTTTAATATATTTATTTGACAGACAGAGATCACAGGTAGGCAGAGACGCAGCCAGAGAGAGAGGAAGGGAAGCAGGCTCCCTGCCAAGCAGAGAGCCCGATGCGGGGCTCGATCCCAGGACCCTGGGATCATGACCTGAGCCGAAGGCAGAGTCTTTAACCCACTGAGCCACCCAGGCGCCCCTTTTCTCTCTTTTTTTTAGATTACACATAGTAAATGTTGCAAATTTATATGTAAGACATTGGTACCTTATCAGATAAAATTATTTCACTTATTAGTGGATCACATTTCATTGTTACCAACTGTGCTTTAGAAAAGTTAGCTCTCTATTTATATAAGTATGCACATGTAAGCCTCATAAAGGACCAGATAAAATTTAGAAAATAAATAATAACAATTACAAATTGTGAGTATATTTGTCCTTTTTTGCACTGGACCATACCATAAAATACAAGATGTCTTGGGTATCATAAGACTTAACAGTACAACGAAGCACTATTTTTCAAAAGTATGAAAAAAAGGACAATGAAAATTGGTTAATACACAGACATGAAAGAGTCCAGAAATTCTACTTATTTCACTGACCTGAAGAATACAAAAAAAAAAAAAAAAAAAAGAAGAAGAAGAAAAGAAAATTAAGAAGCTTATTTAAGCTCCATGGCAAAGTGTCATATCCAAGCTGTCTCTCATTAGGTAACCTAGTGACATCCTTTGTAAATCTGGTTAACTCTCGGGATTACTTTTACTCCTTTTTACTTGGGAACTCATTTTGAATGCTATTGTTTTGGCTGTAGCTGTCTTCTTCCATCTAAAAACTAGCATTGATGATAATTGCCTAGTTTTTCCTCTGCTTAGTTTTTCAAGGAGTCTTTGACATGCCACCTCTGTAATGTTTCCACTAGTCGTCATTTACAGAGACGACCTCACAATTCACAAATAATTGGACTTAATTGCAGGCGCACTTGGACCTTTATGATAACAAAACAAGAGGCCAGAAACCAATTGTGGCTCAATTATTATAGAACGTCATAGCCACATTACTGAACCAAGAAAAGAAAAATGCGCTGACAAAAGGTATTGTGCCTTTAAAATATATTTGTCTCACAGAGTTCCTCAGAATAAGTTTCTCCCCTTTCCTTTGTTCCTAATAATGAAGCCTTATCTTCTCAGACTAGCTGCTTACTAACTGCTACTCTCTGTGTCCTTTATTATAAAAACATTGCATTGGATCTTTCACAATTGGATAAAGTATTTCATCCTTTATTAGCTTCTTTCCTCTATAGACAAAGTACAGCCGGTAAAGATGTCATTCTTGTTCTTTGAAACAAGTAGATTAGTCCGTTTTCCCATGGGGTATGGCAAAGTCTTCCACAGACGTGACTGGCAGAGGAAGACGCTGAAGATGCTGGCCCCAGGGAACAGATTGCTGACTTGATAAATCTTTGGGTCGTAAAGGTCACCTCTTGATGTCTGGAAGAAAGATTGAGTTACTAACAAACACCAGCAAGAGATCCTTCTGTAGTGTAAAATATAAAGAAAACAAACAAATATCGAAGGAGCATTTGCATGCTAGCAACACGACAATGCCCGAACACATGCAGGTGATAAATTTGTTCAGTTTTAAATTGACTGTGAGTGATTTTTAAAATTTCAAAATCATTCCTGCAAAGAAAACACGTTTTTTCTTAGTTGTTTTGATTTCCAGTGGGCTGTATAGAAAATACATAGTGAACCTCTAAACAGGCAATTTTGAGCAGAAGTAATCATGGCCACATCCTGGAAATGCTATTTCGAAATCTAGGAGTTAAAAAAAAAAAAAAAAAGATTTGAAATTAGAAGGTGCTGCTTAAAAGCTGTTCAAAATTAAAAATCACATGGACAGTTGAGGTTGAACTACTTATTATTAATGAATTCATAAACCTCACTGTAATATCTGGCTGCAGTATTTCAGCTTGAAAGAGAACAGTAATAACTGAGATGGAAAATCAGAAACAAAAACAAAACAGAGGGATCCAATCAGTTAGCCCCACCAGATCACTGCCCCATATCAACTGTTACTAAGTTGAGGAAACAAATCCAGTTTCTTCCTTCCATTAGTTTTTTTTTAAGAATCAAAACATTGAAATATACTGAGTGTATGCTTACAAAGCTTTGACCTGACATTATGAAAAATGGCCCCAATATTGCCAGTAAGTCCCTTTTTGTTTGTTTACATTCCTACCTGTTTTTTTTTTTTTTTTTTTAACCACCTCAACTCCCCTTAACATCGGAACCCTATGCTTTACTCCTAGTGAACTGATCTGGCATAGTTCATGCTCAACATGGGAGCTGTGCACTAGGAAATTTCTCCAGTACTCCACACTGGTATAATTCTTTGCTTGAAAGAGTATAAGAGGAGCATGAGTTGATACCCTAAAAGAGGAGTTCCTTAGCTAAAAGTAGACAAATTCAGGCTGCTGCCCAGACTGAGCCTCTACCTCAGTGGTCCAAATGCTATTTCATCTTTTGCAAAGTTTGATGTCTAATTTTAATGTTATATATCTACATACATATGCATGTACGTGCACACACACACACAGACTGCTAGATTGCAGTGCCTGGCAAGAAATTCGAAATTAGACTTTGTTTCTGGTATTTTATAAATTCAATATTTGGAGATACCCTCAGGATCCAACTGAAGTTAAATACATATGCATTATATACATATACACACACAAACACACACACACACACATATACACACATTACATGCATATATTCATACACACACACACACACACACATATATATATATATAAACTATCATGCAGTAATTCATATGAAGCAAATATTTCAGCCTACATATTTTGGAGTCTCTAAATCATCCTAAAACTTTGGCAACACAACTTTGACATGCCATGCCATGCCATGATTTGTATAGAGACCCAGATGTAGGGCTAGAATTTTATGAAGGATTTCTGAGATTCTTTATTAATAATAGAAGGACCAGCTATAATTTTTATAAGGTCCTTTGTGTGCATCACGTCCAATCCTTATACAGCTCTGCGCACATATTGCTACCTCTGTTTCACAGATGACATCCAGAGCTGCTCCATTACTTGTTCTGGGTCACAAATATTTTCAGTGGAGTAATCGGCCCTTCATCACATATCTGTCTGAATTCAATACCAAGTGTTTGACCAATCCGAGGGCAATAAAGACCCATATTGTTGAAATAATACAGGAAGTGTTAATAAGATAATATATTGTGAAGAAAGAGGCTGGAAGTTTCTTGGCTTAGAGATGTGTGTGGGTCAGTCTTTGACAGAGTGCAAGGACTGAAGGATATGGGAGGAACATTCTTTGGCAAAACACTTATTTATAAATTGCAGCCAGTGGGAGTGGGGGACTCTCGGACAATGATTGCTCCTGCAAGGCTGAGTCCTTGAACATGAACTGAAAGCAGCTCATGATGTTTTATTCTGTATGGGATGATGGGAAACCGAATCTGGACAATTCAAGAGGGCTCTATTCAAGGATGACTTGAAATGACTGAATGAGGCTCATATAGAGAAAGTGAGTCTCAGAAAACAACTCATCCAAGCATCTCATTTCACACAAAGATAATGAAGTCCCAGAGAGTTAAAACCATCTTTGCCCATAATTCCATACAGGCTCTCCTTAGGAAATCTCATACACTCCCTATCAATGCACATCACTCGTGTCTGAGCCAAGAAGAACTTTTTAGCCTTCCTCCAAATGGCACACATGCTGTCCCATCTGGTCATAATTCCCTTTCCCCATTTTATTGCCTGGAAAATACCATGTCACTCTTTTGGGCACAGGACCAAAGGTACAGTGTGTTTTCTCAGTAAAATCAAGTAAAAGGTAAATAAATAAATAATTTGAAAATGAGCCATTTCTCCATACCATTGGTAATTCCTAGATGGTAGCTGGGAATAGGTGTCTATAGCTTGGAAAAATGCCTGCAACCAGGGAACTTGATTCAAGGGTACTGTGTGTGTGGGTGTGTGTGTGTGTGTGTGTGGAGAGAGAGAGAGCATGAGCTGGGGAGAGGCAGAGAGAGAACATGTGAGAGAGAATCTTAAGCAGGCTCCCTGCTCAACACAGAGCCTGATGTGGGGCTTGATATCACGACCCTGAGATCATAACCCTGAGATTATGAGGTGAGCTGAAATGAAGAGTCGGACACTTAACCGACTGAGCCACCCAGGTGTCCTGATTCAAGGGTACTTTGAAGATAAATCCTTGAGCATTTAGTGAACCCCTTTCCCACAGCCTTTTTCCAGCAAAGTTTTTCAGAGGCAACTCAATAATAGATCACTGTGTGTTGTCCACAATGTCCTCACCAAGTTGTTCACAGTGGAAGGAAGCAGGTATCAGTGTCAAGGCACTAGACTGTGAGGCAGTTTTCAAGAACAGGACTGGTTAACAGGGAAGGTGAGTTTTGGATCATGGTTTACTAGCTCACTTAGCACCTCGTCTGGAAGTCTGAACATGAGGTATGAGGGGAATGGGAGCCATCTTTACGGGGTGCTGTGAATCCGTTGGGAAAATAAAAAAGCAGTAGAAGCATTTACTTAGAGGAATTCAATCAGCAAAACAGCAGAGAGCAGAGGAAGGACAAAGACTCTTGGTTATGGAATTAAGAAAAGGATGATAAGAGATGGCCAGAGGGGTCCGTCTTTGGAATTCTTATCTGCACAGCCAAGACGGTTTTCTCCTTCTTCTTAATTCCCATTTGTCCATAGGTAAATCTTACATTACATGAGATAATCTGATCATAGCTCTGCCTCTTGCATGTGGACAGTTGTGTATGTTTCGTGAGAAAAGGAAGTCAGTCTACATAGTGCTCCTTGAGGGAAATTACAAAGCAGTAGCTTCCTACAAAACACCAGTATTTACTATTATTATTATCATATTTGTATTTTATAGCTAAACTAAAAAAAATCATTAGAAAAAATCAAGTCATGGGGCTCCTGGGTGGCTGAGTCGATTAAGCATAAAATTGTCTGCTCAAGTCGTGATCTCATGGGTCGTGAGATCAAGCCCTGTGTCAGATTCTGTACTCAATGGGGGTCTGCTTGAAGATTCATTCCCTCTGTCCTTCCCAATTCATGTATCCACTTTCTCTCTCTCTCTCTCCTTAAATAAATACATCTTTAACAAAATAGAAAAAAATAAGTCAAATTTAAAAACACCTTCAAGCCAACAATAGAGTTAAAATGTGCTTATAATTTTTCTTTGAAAATTAGAAATGAAATATGATTGTATTTACAATTTGTAAACATATTTAACAGCTGAGGAAAAAATAGGGTTTTCTAACATAGGACTATAAAATTAACAAAAAACACTAAAGAGTCAAAAATTTTACTTATACTAATGACCTCCATGTTTCCATGTCCAATGGATGGTTTTCATCCTCATTTTACTCTATATGTGATCAGTATGTATTGTCATCCTTTTAACCACAAAATAGAAAACTAGAACTTCTACTTCTCTATGCTATTTTGGGAATTAGATGAGGTAACACTTACTAAGTGATACACATATCTTGATAATATTTTTTTCACCTGCCCCATGCTAATGAAGCAAAAAATTATAATTGTAGAAGGTAAATATATTAAGTTTACATTATATTTTTTAAAGTAAGAATCTATTATCTCTTAAAATTATATAAGAAAAAGTTTATATGGCTATAAATGAAATTTATCTGGCACAGTAAGAAAAAAAGATGCTCTAATTTTCTACTGATGACTTAGTGAGGCTTAAAATAAACAGTAAATTTGATTGCAAATAAAAATTTGTTTTATTTCAACAAGTCATACCAAAAAATCAGTGTACTTTATACAATAGGATATGATTTATAAAGTCATATATGTATATTACTTAATACTGTAATAAATTAGTAAAGCAATACACTGAATTTATTTCCCAACAAATTATAATTAGAAATGTAAATATCCCAATTAATAATAGAAGGCACAGACATTTTGTTACCTCATAAATAGGAACTAATTTAAATATATTCATGCACTGTAAACTGTTGCTTGGTTTCCGCTCAGAGTAATTAGGCAACCATGAAATTAAAAGGAATAATTTGATTACATTTCCCATCACATTACAATTTTTTTAGGGTTGGAACAGGAGGAGTAACAGATACTAGAGTCTTATATTTTCTCTTTCCACTGATTTAGTATACTTTTTCAAAGCACATTTTATTTTTGTAAGTAAACATACATGCCTAACACCATATACCTGTTACAATTTTATATTAAAAGCAACTTATTTTTTTAAATTTTTTTGTTAACATATAATGTATTATTTGTTTCAGGGGTATAGGTCTGTGAATCATTAGTCTTACACAATTAAATGCAACTTAAAAACACATCTTCTGTTAACTCTAGATTTCTGCTAATTTTGTTTAAAGTATACTTTTTAAAGGGTGAAAAAAAAAGAGTTTAGCTAACTCATTCATCTCCTTTGTGCATAATTCTTACTTTTCCAATGATGCCTACCAAGGCCAACATTGTGAATATTGCAAACTGGTACCCTCCCCCTACCCGCACACCAATAAAAACACTCCAATCCCCTCTCCCAACTTGGTTTTTCTTTCTCTGATGTTTGTCAGCTTAAAACATACCACATAACTTAACTCGTTGTTATTATTTGTTCCTATCATGTTAAGCTCCTGGACAGCAAGGATCTTTGTCTTTTTACGAATGTGTCCCAGCCTTGTTTAACAGTGCTTATTCAATGAACAAATATATTTGATAATAATGTTTCACTGGATCATATTTTTGTTCATTTACTATGTGAGAGCGATCAAACATAGCACATTCAGAGCACTATTTTAAACATAGAATGCATTTTAAGCATGGTGAGAAAAATGGCTGTTTGGTAATCTCACAATCTGTCAGTCAATTCTGCCCAAACTAAGTGGGAAAAGTAATCATAAAGGTTAATTTAGAAGCAGCACATTTTTCTTTAAAGATTTTATTTATTTATTTGACAGACAGAGATCACAAGTAGACAGAGAAGCAGACAAAGAGAAGGGGGAAACAGGGTCCCTGCCGAGCAGAGAGCCCAATGCAGGGCTCCATCCCAGCACCCTGGAATCATGAGCTGAAGGCAGAGGCTTTAACCCACTAAGCCACCCAGGTACCCCTAGAAGCAACATATTTTAAACAGGATCTGTTCATTAATGTTGCAAATTGACAATACATTTCAGTAAGGAAAAGGTAAGATAAAATGCTTAGGAAATACAGCCTCATTAATTGGCTGATAATTTTAATAGAAGTATAGTGATCAGTATTAAAAGTATATCATGATGCAAAGTCCAGAAAATAGCTGTGAGTTATGACAACTACGTCTTCAGGTGCTAATTACATAAATGGTGAATTTGGAAAGCCAAATCATAGTTTTTCTTTATACTTGCTCAGCTAGCCGGCATTTTATCTCATCAATTAGAAGAAGAGTTACATCAAAATGAACTGTAGTCGATTATTGTACAGAAAAAATAAGAGAAGGACACCTGGGTGGCTCAGCCGGCTAAGCATCTGTCTGCCTTCAGCTCAGGTCATGATCCCAGGACCTAGCCCCATTAGGGCTCCCTGATGAGCGGGCTTCCTGCTGGTTGTGGTCTCTCTCTCTTTGTCAAATAAATAAATAAAATCTTAAAAAAAAAAAAAAAAAAGAAAAAAGAAGAGAAAGTTTGTTCAGTGTGTTGGGGTGGGGAAGGGTAGCTGCACATGCGCGTGTGTATGTATATGTATGTCTCCTAGTGTGAGGTGTGTGCATGCATGCATGTTTGCATACTGTATCCTAGAACTGGATCAAGAGCTTATAGCCTGCCTGTGACTCAATTTGAATGCTTTCAGGTAAAAATCGCCAGTTTTAGAGAGGGAAAATCTCTGCTTCTTTCATTCTGTTTGAATTAGGAGCGCAGTCTCAGCACGGAAAGGGATGGGTGAAAAGGAAGCTACAAGGTGTAGTGTAGGGTCTGGATGTAGTGTAGTGTCTGCAATGAGGTCTGTTTGCCATCTGATAAGAAATTCAGAAAGTGCCAAACGCTCCTGCCTCCAAGTATTTGTAATTGTGCGGCTTCCTCATTTCTGTAATTTCTTTTTTAATATCCTATCATAGTTCCCTAATTATGGGCAACGGCAGCCTTAAATTGAAATACCCTGTGTGTTTATCTTTGTTAGCTCTAAAAATGAAATACATTATAGAATAATCTTTCCACTTTCCAGCCAGATTTGGAAGGAATAAAGTTTTCCCAGTGGTCAGTTATATGGGGGCAGCTGCCTGCCTATGACCAGTAATAGTAAAGGCAAAACTGAATTGAGCCTAAGAAAGGACCCTGCACTTAAATATTTTAAACATCTATTTGTTTCCCCCATCACTATCACTCCATATCACTGAAGACAGTCCAAACATACATTTATTTTATTTACCTGGGATTTGCCTTTATGGACCTTATTTTAGATAGTATCAACCACTAATGGGACATACAAAAGAAAATTTTAACTAAAAAAAATAAGGCTCAGATAAGATTTCAGGCCTAGAAAGGAATAAATGTTTGCCTTGTACTTGTCTAGAATTGTTACCAATCATCTGTTACCAGAACTTCATTGACTGTATTTGGCTCCATACATTTTAGAGGAGAAAAATAAAACTGACTTGCGCAGAAAGCCATACAGGAGTTGTAAATTTTTCAAAGAAATGCAAATCATCTTATCTGATAAAGTGAATTTTTAGCAAATTCTGAACCGCCTTCTCTCAGTGTAGTTAGCCTTCCCCCAGAGCACCCCAGAGTGCTCAAAGAAACATGAGCAGCAGTCCGACTGGTAAGGAAAATAAGCTTTGCCCTTGAGCCTTATCAAGAGTCAACTAACATTCAAGCCCCATAAGCCCCGCCATTTTCCTGGGAGCATTGTGGACAGTGGACCTGTTTTCCTCGAGAGCTGCTTAGAATTTTCTGTTGTGACCTTCTGGGATTGCTTTTTCATTCCCCCACCTGGAACTCCTTATTACAAGTGCCTTTCCCCCTCTGACCCCAAGTTGCCTCTGATGTTTCACCTTTCGATCTCTACCAATCTGGATCTCATTTTCTTCCTACAGCCACCAGTGGTGGTAGTTTGTACTGAGACAAGAGGGATTTTCCCTTTGTCACATCTCCTTCATTAGCCAGAATGGAGAATTGGTCCTCTTAGGTCCTCTCTCAGAAATCATGAAACAAATCACAACGGGTTTGGGTCAGCCCAGCAGTCAGGAAGCAAGCAGCGTCAGACTCATGTGCTCAGCAAAGTCTCTTCTGATGGAAATGAATTTTTCTGCATAGCCCGGGATGTGATCCAAGAGGTTAGAAAGTAATATAAAAGCAGAATATTATATACAGATATTGGTTTTATCCTAAAAACAACCATGTATTTGTTATAATTTGCATTTAAAATAACTTCAGGTAATGAGATGTTTTAGAGGTTTATAAAGGCGAGGACTAAAAAAAAAAACAAAAAACACTTTAGCTTTGGCTTTAAGGTCAAACTGGCTTTTATAACCTGCTTCCGGTGCTTTCTAGGTAAACATAATTAGTATCACACAAGAACAATGCATCAGAACCCTGATGCATTCTGTAACGTTCACCATGGACTTTCAAGGTTTCCTTGAAGACAAATTTAAGAGATGGTTGCCTTTGGCGGTTGATTGCTGTGTTCACCTCTGCTCCTGGATGAGTCAGAGCTGCCAGCTTGTGCCCACGCGGCGGAGCGGACTGATGTTTTCCCATCTGTTCTATTTGTTGTCATACAGGTTCAATAGCATTGACCTACTATGATTTTGTCTGTATTCTCGGCTTTTCTCTTCTCCTGGGATATGAAATTTTAATTTTCCCACAGAAGCCTTTCAGCCCCATTATCTAATCCAGGTAAATACATATGGAAAGCCTGGGCTCTAAAAGATATTCACATACTCATCTATCTATGGCAGGAAACTGTAGAGGACATTGTTTTAGCTTAGAGAGAGTTACTACAGATGTAGATAGAGAGAAAACTCCTTAAATTCAACGGACTGTTCCATGCCACAAATTTATGGGGCAAAGAGAAATTAGGGACTGTACTTAAATTGTGAATTGTGTGATTGATGCATTTCAAATTTTCATTTCGATGGCTTGATAAGAACTTTGATAACATAAAGGCTACATTTTAAAGGATGCTAAAGACTCATGGAATGCTTTTCCTCAATTTTATTCTCATTTTTCCTCCTTAATATTTCTGCACTTTGTCATTTAGAAAATAAAACATATATTTATATTAATGCCAGCAATTTTGACCAGCTTATTACCTGTCACCTTACATTTTAATTTCTGTATTTATCTCTACCTTTCAACTCCGCGCTCTTTAAAGATGCCTCCCTTCAATGTTCGTAACTCTCCATTTTATTAGATGGTGAAGTTGTGGCTGTAGCTTCCTAATGCTAAAGTTGGTTTCTAATTTTTTTTTCTCCATGAGAAAATAAGTAAATCTTTTGAATTTATGTATTTATTTTTCCTTTTTTGAATTAAAAATACTAGTTGAGGTTTAATGACTGAAGCATATTGCAGTGGTCATGGGCTGCCTTGCTCAGGTATGAACAATATGTGCAAAGGGACTTGCGTTCTGAACTTACCCCGTAAGGAAAGGTTAGTTTCTTTAATTTTCTAAATTATTACTTATGCTCTTTTTCACCTTCATTCATAAAATCAAAAATGCAAACGGCAACTACACTGGGCTATTATGTTCTACTTATCATTTAGAAAAAAAAAACAAAATTTGATAGCACATTTTGTTGGCAAGACCAGGGAGGAAAAAAGTATGTTCATTTATTCCTGGTGGCACTATAAACTGGCTCGTTCCCTAAGGAGAAATATTTGGCAATATCTATCCACATAACAAATTCATATACTCCATGACCAGCAATTTCACTTCTGGGAATTTACTCTTCAGATACTCTTGGCACACATGCATAAGACAAATGCTCAAAGTCACTCATTGGAGTATTGTTTGTAACAGCAAAGAATTGGAAACAACCCAAATGTCTATCAGCAGAAGATTGCTTAAATACATTACAGCACATCACTAGGAAATACTATCGGGCAGCCCTACAGAAGAATGAGAAAAGATTCTATTCATATGAAGGGGAAAGAAATATATAATTTACATTGTGAAATGAAAAACAAGGCATAGGAAAGCATATGCAATATGTTAATTTTACAGAAAAAAGGAAAAAAATAAGGATATATATTTACATTTTCTTATATTTGCATAAAGATAACCATAAAAACATACATACACACACAAAAGCTGTTATCTCACTGGGGTTGGATGGGATCCAGAAAATGGAAGGACAAAATGAGTAGTGAGATTTCTACTCTCTTCCATTTTGTTCTAACATATAAAATATATTATTTTACACACACACACAAACACATACACACACACACACAAAAGGACAGGTCAGAATGGAGAAGAAAATTTATCATAAAACTCATGGCCACTCTTGTTATTAAAATTGAGCAAAGAGCTTGGTTCCAAGAAAATTTCTGCCCGGAGGGAAATATCTGTGTCTTGATCCTGGTGGTGGTTTCCCAGGTTTGTGTATCTATCAAAATTCATTGATTGCTACACTTTAAATTGATGCAGCCTATTAAATACAAATTGTATCTCAATAAAGTTGGTTAAAATAGTTTTATTCTGGGTAATTATGTCTATTAATAATAATTACTACATAGAGATGACTCTATCATATAGACACTGCCTTTAATAGTTATTTTATATAAAATGGAAGGTATTTTCCCACATGTGTAATGTTAAATTACATATGAAGACAGTTCTTTTTTTTTTTTTTTTAAGATTTTATTTATTTATTTGACAGAGATCATAAGTAGGCAGAGAGGCAGGCAGAGAGAGAGAGTGGGTAGCAGGCTCCCTGCTGAGCAGAGAGCCCGATGCAGGGCTCAATCCCAGGACCCTGGGACTATGACCTGAACCGAAGTCAGAGGCTTTAACCTACTGAGCCATCTAGGTACCCCTTTAATATATTTTTTAATCAAGACCCTACTAGAAGCCAGGAGCTGTTGTAGGCACTGACTAATCAATAGGGGATTAGACGAGCAAGGTCCTGTCATCCAGAGTTCGCATACTTATAGGAAAGACAGAAAACATACTTATAAATACATAAAATTGAAAGTATTAAGTATGTTAAAAAATGGAAATTTTGCTTGGTGCTATGACAAAATCAGCACTTTAACTGAACAATGCTGAGATGATTCGACTTTCAGTAGTATGGACATAAGAAAGCTCTCTGTGGAGGATACCTTTCAATGGAAACATGAGAAATGAAGGAGTAATCATTGTGAAGTGCTCCTCATTGTGATGATCTTTTGGGAATTGTTAACAGTGACGAAAAATTAAAGCATGATAGCCCTTATGCTAAAAAGATGCTGTAGTTTTCAGAAGGACAATAAGGACAATGTGGCTTTGGAATGAAGAAAGAAAGAAGTCAGGTTTTTAGAGGTAGGCAGGGTCACTTGGGTCTAGATTTACCATGGTAAATAATTTCATTTTATTCTAAATATAGTGGGAAGCTATTTCAAGTGAGAAGCAGGGGGATGTAATCTATTTGTATTTATAAAATATTACCCTAGTTATTATGGTTAAAATAGACTTTAAAAGGAAGAGTGAAATCCGCAGATCTCTGTTAGATTCCTGGAGTACTCAGGAGTTGGGGTGCTAGAAATGGTGAGAAGCAGTTGAACTCAGTGTCTATTTTTTTTTTAATTTAATTTTATTTTTTTATTTGACAGAGAGAGAGATCACAAGTAGGCAGAGAGGCAGGCAGAGAGAGAGAGAAGAGGCAGCAGGCTCCCCGCTGAGCAGAGAGCCCGTTGTGGGGCTTGATCCCAGGGCCCTGAGATCATGACCTGAGCTGAAGGCAGTGGCTTAACCCAGAACTCAGTGTCTATCTTGAAGCTTATGTTCTAAAGGATTGGATATAGGATCATGAGACTCATGAATGCCTCTTTTATTTTCCTCAAATAGAATAGCTTAGAGATGGGGAAGATAGCTTCTGAGTCTGTTTTGGCTTTATGTCTGATATGCCCATTGGGCACTAAAATAGAGTATAGAATAGAAAATTGGAAAAAAAATAAAGCTGGATCCCAGAAAAAAGTCAGTGCTGGAGCTATTAATGTGAAATTCATTTATTAATTAGTGTTAGTAATCTTATTAATGTAGGGTTTATAGATGGCATTGTAAAGCATGAGACTGTAAGAGTCATCTAGGAAAGAAGGAAGGTGGCAAGAGTAAGTGGTGAGCTTGAACCCTTGGTATTCCATTATTTAGAGATTTGGGAAGAGAAACAAGGGCAAGAAAAGGATTCCAAGAAGAAGTAGCATTAATACTGGCAGTGAGTATTGAAATTCCCTAGATAGCACCATGTTTTTGGCAGCATTATTCAAATAGCCAAAACACTGAAACAGTCTAAGTGTCTATCAACAGATGAATGGAAAAAGAAAATGTGGTGTATATATGGGATGGAATATTATTCAACCATTAAAGAAGAAGTTCCTGCCATTTGTAAGAGCATAGATGAAACTTGAGGGGACAATGATAAGTAAAATAAGTCAGACAGAGACAGACAAATACTCTCTGATCTCACTTATACATAGAATCCAAAAAAGCTGAACTCATATTGATGGAGGGTAGATTGGTGATTGGAGGGGCTGGGAGATGGGAGAAATGGGTAGATGTTGGTCAACAAGTATAAACTTCCATTATAAGATAAATAAGGAGCATGTGATGAATGTACAGTGCAGTGATTAGTTAATAAGATTGAATTATGTACATGAGAGGAGTTGCTAATAAAGTTGGCCTTAAATGCTCTCAACACAAAAGAAAAAAAAAGGTAATAATGTGAGATAGTGAATGTGCTAACTAACCTTATTGTGGTGATCATTCCGTATATCTGTGTATCAAATCATCATAGTAAATAGCATAAAACTTAGACATTATATGTCAATAATACTTCAATAAAGGTGGAAAAAAAGACAGGCAGAAAATAGCAAAACACAATGAATAGCGTCTAGTGAGTATGTTTGTTCTAGAAACAAAATGAATATTTTAAAAAGGAGAGAGTAAGCAGTTGTATTAAATCCTGCAGAAATTTGAATAAGCTGAGATTGAGAAAGGACCATTGAATTAAACCAGATATTGGTGTCTATCAAACTTGATAAAAGAGATGTCTGTGGACTGCTAGGGATTTATGCCTAAATAAAATGTATTGATAAAAGAAAAAAGAGAGAGAGAACTGGAGACAGATTTTAGATAATTATTTCTATCATTTTGCCTTAAAAAGGATACAGTGATGTCTGCATTCCAATTATCTATTGCCTTGTAAATAACACTTAAAAATTCGGTGACTTAAATCAAAGAACCATTTATATACTATCTTCAGGTTCACAGTTGAGAGGTGGGCTGTTCTAGTTGGTTCAATATGGCTTCACTTACATCCCTGGTAACTTAGTAAGGACTTTGGGAAAGATGAGTTCAGCTGCGTCCCTCTTTCTCCCCATGCAGTCTCGGGACCTATCTCAGGCTCTTCAGTGGGATGATGATGGCTCAGGGCCCCAGGTAAATGTATTTCAAGAGACAAGGAGAGAAAGCTGCTGGACTCTTAAGGTCTGAGCCTTGAAACGTGTGCAGTGTCACCTCTGGGTTATTTGATTCATCAAAGCAGTTCAAAGACTGTCTGGATTCAAAAGGAAGGACCATAAGTCTCAAGTTTCCATAAGAGAGTAGCTTGATCACCAATAGGTGGTATTTGGAGGTAGTAAGGGAGGTTTTTCCATGATGGGAAATAAATGTGAACATCGATTGTTTCAGCTTAATTTATGTTTAGACATTAGTTAAAGCTTATTTTTATTTATTTTATTTTTTTTAAAAGATTTTATTTATTTATTTGACAGAGAGAGAGATCACAAGTAGGCAGAAAGGCAGACAGAGAGAGGGGGGAAAGCAGGCTCCCTGCTGAGCAGAGAGCCCGATACGGGGCTCGATTCCAGGACCCTGAGATCATGACCTGAGCCAAAGGCAGAGGCTCAATGCACTGAGCCACCCAGGCACCCCTAAAACTTATTTTTAAAGTAATGCCAATGCTGTCTTCTAGCTTGGCTTTGTCTACATCTCCAGCCTCAAGTGTTGCAGTTCTAAATCCTGTTCTTTATATTCCAATGCTACTGAACTATGTTTAGTCTACTAGTCTTTTTCTGGGCACCATGTACATTTCCTTCCATGGTTTTGCATTTTCCCTATGTCCATATGTTTTTTTGCAATTCTAATTAGTCATTTTACAGGTTTTAAATTATTTTCTTTAAGACATTTCTTGATTATTCTTGGTAGACTTAAATATGCACTACTCTTTCATATACCATTACTTATTCTTATTTATACTGTTTCACATTTTATACTTTATAATTATACCTCTTCCCTTGTGGGAACCTTCTTGAGGGCGGGAAGTATGTCTTTTGAATCTAGTATAGTGCTTAGGAAATAGAAATATTTGTGGAATTAATGAATTTCAGTGCTAGATGCCTTTATACATATTTATCTTGGTTAAATTCCAAAAGTACAAATATATCAAATTCAGTTATAGGAAAATGACATCCAAGAAGATTGCTTGAGGTTAATGATATATGCTATAATCATTTTTAAGTTGTAATTTTAATAATTGAGATTAATTTCTATTTTTGATCTTTAATTTATTATTATTTGATCACTTTCTTTTTAGATTTCACAGAGTAGGATTTTTGTTATTGTTTAATGATAATAAACCATTATTTTCAATGTTGAATGCTTTAGATACGTAAGATTTGTTACAAGTGTCATAGAGTATGAAACGACATAAGTGTAAAAATCCATTTCCAATATGAGAAAAAAATACTGAAAACAATAGTTCAGTGATATATATTCATACAGCAATGCTAATAAATGTTTTACACCCTCCTATAATGCAACTAAGAGAACTCTTATTTTCTATATGTCTATATGAGACTAAAAATGATTCTTGATATTTTTAATTTTAATTGTTTAGTTGTTTTCATTGTTTTCTTAGGCCAAAGAGTTTTCAAAGAGAAAATGTAATATGCAAATCAATCTTCAGGTGAGTACATAACCATGGAAGCCACTGGTCCTACACATACTGTATCAGTCAATGAATGACCACAGGCCTGAGAGAATGCTGCAATCACTTCTATGATTGCAGTTGTGGTGTCAGTATGGATTTAATACCAGCAAAATCTGGGTTGCTGTTTTTCAGGGTTTTCAGGGTTTTGTGTACACCTTAACTCAGTACCCATTATATGATCTACTATAGGTAGATATGAGGTATGATATGAGTGTGGGAGTATATAAGTAGAAGGAGGAGTAGCCTATTCACCATTATTCCTAAACATTTACTTGGGAGATCCTAGTTCTTATTCCTATAACTTCTTTTCTAAGCCAGCCTGCCTGCCTGCCTGCCTGCCTTCCTTCCTTCCTTCCTTCCTTCTTCTTTTTAAGTGTATCTACACCCAACGTGGGGCTCAAACTCATGACCACAAGACCAAGAACTGCATGCTCTTCTGACTGAGCCAGCCACGTAACCCACTCCCCCCACCACAAACATCACCATCATCATTTTTACAATTTTTGTCTTTCAGGGTCCAGATAGCCTTTCACAGTGGGATGATTCTCTCACTAGTGGATAGGGCTAGAGTCCTGCTAGATTTAAACATTTGGATACCACCTAGGCCTTTTAGGGTCCTCATGACAGTAAACTAGTAGGCAAAGAGTGTTAAAATATTGGCAAAGTAATTGAACCAATCATGAAAAAGAACTAGAATTGCTAGATCATAACAGGGAAAGAAATTTGACTGATATTCATATAACTTTCTGTGGTATCAGGTAGTATTCCCATGCCTAGTTTTAGCTGTGAATCAGCAATTGCATCAACCTGGACCTAAGAAGGTTTGGTACCCAAAGGCTCAGTCTGCTTAAAGATGAAATTCTAATTCATCTCATCAGGCAAACCGCTTAGACCGGCAGGTCTGATAGCTCAGGGTAAGGTCTGTACTATGTATGGTAGAAGAAGAAGACAATAAGTAGAAATAATCATCTTAGGAACATCTGCAGTAACAGCAGTTAGAATGTCTTCCTGTCCTGTTTTTCCCCAGAATTGTAACCAATCTGAATACATTGTTAGAGGGCTGAATAAGTTTAACGTGGAAAGGGACAGGGTCTGAGTAAGTGTTGAAACTGTAATGGGATGCAGAAGTTGTTCCATTTACCTCTGCTCAGATTCCTTTCATTATGTTTGTGTACCCATTCTGCTTGTTTTGCCATTTATAGTTTACACCAATGATACCATTTGCATAGCCCATGGGCAGTGATTTTGTATTTTGTATTTTAATACAAATACTCCCCAGTCCAGCCCTGGGGTCATCTGTAGCTAATAAGTGATTGGTATGAGAGGGCAAATAGCCAGCTCTTTTAAGTGAAGGTAGTACAAACTCAGAGAAAATTTACCTTCCAGAACTTGTAGAGCAGGAGTTGGCATCACAATGAGTCTGGGACATGCTTGGTTGCTCTTGGTTCCCTCTCCTGCCCCCCAACTGCCTTGGAGCCCTATCCAAATATATCATTGGCACCTGACATAGGCTCTTCTTCTTAGAGAACCAAATACAAACCCAAATGCTTTATTTCCGTAATATTTCATACATTAGAATGAAAATTCAGTCTTAAAGAAATGAACAAATTCTGTAATATACTACTGTTATTTTTTACAAAATGTATCAGAAAAGTATTTCCTATAGGAATTTCTCATTCTGACATGTTCTAAGTATAATCCATTAGCTGTATGTGTTAGAAATAATAGATTTGTTATAAGACAGAAGCCAAAAAAGGGAAGAAAATAGACATATTAAATGCCAGTGAATTAATAAAAATATGATTCTTTTTACTAGCTTTTTCCACATCCAGGAAAAGACCTCACACTCAACAAATATGAAAAATAATAAAATAGCTAAACCATTACCTATGTAATATTAAAGAGAATGTGTTTCTTCTCTCCCAATATTTCCCCAGTGTTATTAATTGTGAAACTGATTAGCCTCACCCATACGCAATGTATGTCAAGTGTTCTGAAAAGAATAATTAATAAAAACAAGGAAAAATAAAAATGTCTGTAGTTAGTAAACTCTTACAATGTTTTAGAATTTTAAATTTTACTGCAACAAAGATTGATTGTTCGGTTTACTTGCATTGACATCTGTTAAAATTGAAATCACATAATATTCTTGTCCCAATTTTCCAGAATTATAGGACTCTGTAAAAGAATTTCTTGACTGGGAATTTTTTTTTGCAGATATTCCTGCAAAACTATTTTGTGTATTTCCCTTATCCTGAAATTCTTACCTTGCTATATGAATTTACCTATCTTGGGCTTATATCTTTCTTGATTATTCAAAAAAAAAAAAAAAAACCAAAAACCTTTCATGTATTCTGTGAATTTTCTTTTCCATACTGATGTTCAAAAATAAATCATCCTGTGTCGGAAAATTTTATTCCCTAAATGAGAATAAATATTTGTAAATGTCACATAGAGAGTCTTGGAGGAGGAATGAGAACCTTCTTCTATATGTAATATGAGAATCAGTCCCCAGGGACAGGCAGTGATTGATGTCACAAGTAGGTTGTACTTGAACTGAATCATATTCTGTGTATTTTCCACATGAATAATACTATACAGAGCATAATATATTTGAAAATAGCAGGCTGCCTGAAGTAACCACTTATGTTTTTTTAAAATTTTTCTTTAATTTTTAAGATAAAATAACAAAGTGCCTACAAATGTTATGAGTAGAGCCAGTATTTAATAAATATTGTTAAATGAACAAATGAAGAGATAAGTCACATCTCTGAAAATAAAACATAAATTTCTTGTTCTCTGCCAACTCTGGTAAATCTACCTACATGCAGTAATTTCTCAGATTTTACATCAGTACTTTATGATGAAGACAAAACAACAATAATTGAAGGACAGATGAGGTCCAGCTGATAAAATCAGTTTAAGGTAATAATTAAACAGGTGAAAATTGGATTGTGGTAAGGTGACTTCTGTGGGGAAAATGTATTTTGACTAGTGTGAAATATATCCGCATATAAAAATATGGTGATTGGGTCAATTACAAAAGCCTGTTCTAAGATCTGATCCATTTAAAGCGTGAGAATTGTCTTGGAGTCATGATTTTTACAGTTGTGTCTGCTAAGTTACTGCTGGCATCTGTGGAAAAAATGCACACGAACCAAATGCCAAGTTTCTTAGAAAAGATTCTCATTGCAGGGTAATCTTGTTGCTAGCTTGGGCGGGGGGGAAGGAAGGAAGAACCATATTCTATATCATTTCATCAAAGACAAAGTATACCATAACTTACATACATTATTGTGACAATATTTCATTTTATATTTGGCTTTTTCACTGGGTGCTTTGCCAGTGTGGGGGGAGGGTTACCTATGAGAACCTGATTGGGTTAAGGATGATTGTCAATAAGCCTCAAGATGTAAGAGGAGTGATAATGAAAAATAATATTCTGCTGGAAATCTCTGGAGGGCCTGCTGCATGTGGTATAATTGGAAAGGCCTAGCAACTCAGTACACCAATTTCCAAATCAAGATTATTGGTCATAAAAAACATGGATACTCCATATCCATCTTGGGAGTCTAATCAATAACAACAGGAGGTAAGTCTTAATTTTAAAAGTTCCACTGGTAATAAATGTTTCCAAGGGAGAAAGAATGCCCCATAATATTCAGTATTTAACTACTTTGGTTTGTAGATTTCTCACTTTTTAAAAAGAAGCATAGGTTTCTATCAACTTGAAGTATTTTCTTGCCTTTCTTTTGTTGTTAAACCTCTTTAACTTCCAGATGCAAGCTTTTGGGAGAAAATCTTAAACTTTAATTATGAAAAGATGAAATTCAAAATTTTTTGAGGCAGATATGCTCTTTGCAAATTTAGAATTAAATATAATAAATAAATATGTAATAACTGTATTCTAAATACTAAAGTATCATTTTGGCCAAAAGGATGTTAAGAGACATTTTTTACTTATATTTACATCAAATTAATTTGTAAAGTTGTCTTGAAGAAACTTTCTCATAAGCGATACAAAAGATTTCTTCTACTAAGGATATAATTTCATAAAAATATAATTCATCTAATTTTATATATGCATGAATTGTATGTATAAAATTGAAATGTTTGGTTCATGATTAGAAAATACAATGAATTTTTAAAACTGCGTAGCTCTTGTTAATATGAAATAAAGAAAAATGTAAACACATAAAAAACAAACTCAGAATTTCTAAAGATGATGCAACTATTAATAAAAATGGGTATTTTGTATTTTCAGAATAGGAGTCCCGAATCAAATATTGCTAACTTGAAATATGCCTATAAACTCAGTAACTTTCTCTCTCTATAAGCTCTGACCTTATTCTCTATATTGCCTGTCTCTGTGGTAGAGTGTGAAGTGGTTAGAAAAGAGATGACAATACCAATTCACAACTCTGGAACCCAACTGGGATGAGTTGCTAAAGATATTTCTGATCAGAAATAAGGAAATAACCTGTATCTGCAGGGATTTTCAACTTTAACAGCAGGAAATCTATTTGATTCTGAAATAAGAGATATCCACCAAAATAATTGTTCTGCAAAACTCTCACTCAAATGTGACTTTAGCAATAAAACATGGCATCATCATGGTTTTGTCTTCTTAGAATACAGTCAGCGTGTATATTTACTTCCATGCATGAGTTTTAGGTAGTAAAAAATGGGAAATATAGTGGTACTCCCTTAATAGTATTACTCATCTAAGAAATTTAGTTGTGTATATTATCCAACACCAATTATTATTTTTTCTCATTTTTAAATCTATGATTGTTTCCTCTTTTCTGCAACTTATTTTTTAGAATTTTTTTTTCTTGAGAAGCAAAAGAAAAGGATACATTTATGTTAATCTCCAAATTTTCATAAGTATGCATTGCTTCTTGGCTAGAAAATGGTCTGGCAATTTTGAGAAATTATTTGGCAACACAAAACCAGTTGGATTAGAGTGTCAGTGCAAATATTATTACAATTGCTCCCAAATTTTCTGTCATCTATGTGAATTCTCACAGGAAAACTTTTCTAAAGAACTAACCAGACACTAAAACACTATTACCCAACTATCCTTCGGGTAATGTTTATAACATCAGAAAAAAGAATTCGTATTCTTCCCTTTTTCTTCTATCTTTCCCCTTCTCTTTACACTTCCTTTTATAAACAAACAAAACAAAACAACAAGAAACAAAACAAGAAAAATCCCTTTAAGGTTTTAGCCCTGCGGAAGGTCTTCTTAACTGTTTCCTGAATGGGCCTTGGCAGCAGTATTTATACTCAATGGCTCACTATATCCCTACCTTCAAGAAACAGTCCTGTAACATGATAAATGTTTGTTTAATCACCACTGATGGCAATTACTCTCTTCTCATGGAGATGAAGAGAAAGAGGAGGTCTGAGTTAATTCTCGACTCCAAAAATTATTAAATTGTGATTGTATAAAAATAATTTGCTTCCTGAGGAGGTTTCCTCTAGCACAACAGAAACCTCGTAACACAGATACCACAGGATTTCTGTGAGGGATGTCTTGTTTGCTTTAGGTAAAGCACCTTGAACAGTACCTAACATGCATAATAAATGTCCCTCTCCCTCTACAGTCCCTTGACAAGCCCTTGCATATACAACAAACGGGTGTACACACAGTGTACACATAGATATTCAAATTCTATTATGCACAGATTTATACATAATCCTATTTTTTAAATTAACATATAATGTATTATTTGTTTCAGGGGTACAGGTTTGTGAATCACCAGTCTTACACATTTCATAGCACTCACCATAGCATATATTCCCCCCAGTGTCTTTCACCCAGCCATACATTGCCCTATTAATGGCCACAGAAATACTAATATAGTAATGCAGTAATACAAATGTGCCCACTTACATAGATGCTCCTGTACAGATAAAACATTGGTCCGAGTAGTAAACATTCACTAACACAAAGACGTGCCTACCAATGGTCTATATTGAAAATACTTTTACAGATTTGTTTTTAAATTTTGAATCTCTTCATATTTTCACATAAACCTGAGTTTTCCTGACTCTTCTGCCTTAAAATTACAGGGATATAAAGATAAAAAAAAATTATGTGTTACTTATTTGCATTCGTTTAGACTCTATGTATGTAAAAGCAGGTGTACAAAAATATTTCTAGTGATAACATCAAGATAATAGAAAACCTTTGGAAATCGAAGGTTACAAGTAGAATCTTTGATATTTTCTGAATTGACCAATTCTTTCTGCTTGTGCATATGAATTTGTGAATAATTCTGGAGTTATCATACAGTGCCAAAGTGGAAAATGGCCTGATACACACTAATTAGAACTTCATTTATATTTTATCATGTTGATCTTTACCTCTTTTTGATTCCATAAACTCCAGTTTGGATATTACTCTTGCAAAAAATAGTCTACTTTATATAATCTGAAATTATACAAAGAATACTTTCTTGCATCATCAGATTGTTAACTTTTATCATTCATTTGTTCATTCAAAATTTTAAAGGAAGTTTAAAGAATATGACCATAGAAAAGTAATAATTGGGATTGGATATGCAGAAACAGATGAAATATTGACTCTACCGTTGTACTCCTTCTAGGATGAAAGCAGGCACTCAAATAAAAAGCTAAAAACACTCCACAGCTAATAAAAAAAAATATATAAAAGCATAGAACTTTCAGGGATGGGAAAGATATTAGCATATTTAGAGAGTAGGAAGCACTCCTGGGTGAAGAGAATGCTATCAGGATTTGATGGGCATCATTTGATTCTAGACTCCAAGCCTGGATGAGGATTTTGAGTCTTGAGATATAATGGATATAATTTCTATGTGAAAAGAATGTGAATGATTATTGCTAGAAAAAAAAAGAATATGAGAGATTGCAGAAATGATCACCATTTTCCTCTTTCATTAAGGGGTTGTGTCTCCTCCACACCTAGAATCTGCAGTAGCCATGTGACTGAGTTTAGAATGGGAAACTGGCAATCATGAAGCACACGTCAACTTGAAGAGCATTTGTACTTGCTGATACTGGAACATTTTGTCATCATGTAAATGAGACTAGATTAGACTGCTGTATGAAGAAAGGCATGTGATCTAAGGTCCTTGTTATCCTTTTATCATCTGGTCAACCTCCTGAAACAGATCAGTTGAGCTGACCAGGGGCTGAACACAGATGAATGAGTGAGGCCAGTTTAGACCAGCAGGGAATTACCTAGCTGAAACCATCCTAAATTTACTCTCAGAATCAGACCTCAGTAAAAGATCGTTAATGTCCCTTACCCTTGGTCCTCACTTTTTACCTGTATTCACTCCTACCACTCAGTAAAGCAACTTATTCCCTGTTGTATCCTGTGCTTCTGTGATTTGGTTCTGGAACTGAGATGAGAAAACCTCATTGTGTATCATTTTTAAAATCTTAAATGTGAAAGTGGCAACTTTTGGCAACATTTTAGAAGTTCTTTGTGTCCATTAATGAAACTGATTTCCCTTCTGGCATCTCTGTTACTCATTGTCTCCCATTTGGGGGGATTTCAGAAGCCTCTCTCTGTTACTTGTTCATGTCTAATTTAGTCAGTTGAATCAGGCTTCTCGAAAGCATGTTGCCATAAAGAATACTATCTTCTTGTTGTTGCTACAGAAAATATAGGAATAGAATTTCTATCTACATATTCCTATTTGTTGGCTAAATATTTCATGATATTTTGTTCAACAGAAACCAATAGGAAACCTTATAACAACGCATCCAATGAAAAGCAAAACATTAACGAAAAATATACACTTGAACATGGAAAATATGAACCAGAATGGAATAAAAGATCTAGAAAAGTATAAGTAACACGAAAGACATAGTTGATTGAGACCTAAATTTGATTCTAAATGTCTTAGTAAGAAAGAAAGAAAGAAAGAAAGAAAAAGTAACAATAGACAAATCATCAGGTAAATTAATTATACCATATAGTTAAAAGACATAATTCATGTTGAGAGGTGCTGGTCAACATTAAATATAACTTACAAGCAATGATACTGAATCACTTTTCTAACAATGGTTGTATTGAAAGATCAATTCCCTATTAATGACCCTTGTAGTTTATGGTATATCAACATATGGAATATCAATATCTTCAATTATACCTCTACATACTTTATGTCATCCATGACCATGGAAGGCAAAATTGGAAATATTGACCACACTTCCCCCTTTCACAATACTTTGTTACATCCCACAGAGTTTTTACTGGGACCAGTTCTTCTCATTCCATTTATCTGATTGAATTCTCAGGTTCTGTTCTCTTCTTTTTATTGCAGCAATAACCTCTAAATCATCTTCCTTTTTCCAGTTTCTTCCCACAATGACAATAGACTTATATTTTTAAAACTCTGGTCATTCCACTGCTTAAACTTCTCTGTTGTGGAAAGCACAAAATCTAAAATCCTCAGAAATTCTTGCCAATGCCCTTCAATATTTGCCCTTAGAGCTCATTTTTAATAATACAATGTATTATTTTTTGGCATAAAACATATCAATGGATGATACATTTATTTACTTATTTTTTTTTTAAGATTTTATTTATTCGACAGAAAGAGACACAGCTAGAGAGGGAACACAAGCAGGGGGAGTGGGAGAGGGAGAAGCAGGCTTCCTGCCACACAGGGAGCCTGATGCGGGGCTCTATCCCAGGATGCTGGGATCACTACCTGAGCCAAAGTCAGCTGCCTAATGACTGAGCCACCCTCGTGCCCAGATGACACATTTGTAAACATTTTAGTTTCTAGTTTCTTTACTACCTGTCTCTAGTGCCCCTTCTCCCAGGTGCACAAACCCAGAAAGTGAACAACAACTGGGGCAGCATCCAGACAACTCTTCAAATTTACTTCCGAATGCTCAGTCTGTAACCATCTCCTCATTTACAGGTGAATAGGGGAGGGGTAATTATTGCCTGATAGACCACCCAGTTTGGTCAATAAGTCCACTACATATTCCCGAGGACTTCCTGGGGACTTTCCATTAACCAGCTCACAGGGAGGTCTTTACTTTTCTTTTCCAGAAAGACATGTCTCTGTCACTATCACATCCTTGTAAGCAGAACTGCCAAGAACTGTGAAGGGTCTAGGAATTTACCCTGCCTGGGAGCTAGCATGTTAGCCTGCCATAGTTCCATGGATATTGCTCAGAAAACAAATCTCTTGGCTCCGAGATAAAGACCAGTTTATTACTCTTAACAAAAACAGTAGGCAGAGTAACATCACTTGTTCTGATTTCCCACAATATGACATCTGAGAGCCAGATGATACCTGCGTGCACTGTGGGGGTGCATTGTAAGAGAGGAAGCTGAGTTTAGGAAACCCTAATCTTATATAAAGGACCACAAGCAGGGGCACCTGGGTGGCTCAGTGGGTTAAAGCCTCTGCCTTCAGCTCGGGTCATGATCCCAGGGTTCTGGGATCGAGCCCCGCATCGGGGCTCTCTGCTCGGCGGGAAGCCTGTTTTCCTTCCTCTCTCTCTGCCTGCCTCTCTGCCTACTTGTGATCTCTGTCTGTCAAATAAATAAATAAAATCTTTTAAAAATAAATAAATAAATAAAGGACCACAAGCAAATCAGTCCAACCTTTTCCTAGGAGATATTGTCTGTACTGTCTTAGACAGCATTCAGATTTTTCCTCTGCTCCAGAGGAAGTCACTCTTTCTATCTTTCAAGGAAATTTACTATCCAAACATCTCTGTGGGGAGGGGAAAGGATAGCCAAAACAAAAACTGTTAATGACTTTTCTCAGAAGATGCGAGATACTCGTGAGGACATATCTCCCAACAGAATGAACAGATTAGTAAAATCAATTTATAATCTCACCAAGAGTATGTGGTATCTTTTCCTTCCCCATACTCTTAACACTGGACACTTGGAATTTCTCTGTTTTTTCTTCTAAGTTTTTATTTATATTACTGTTGGTTAACATATAATATTAGTTTCACACGCAGGATTTAGCGATTCATTGCTTACATACAACACCCAGTGCTTATCACAAGTGCTCTCCTTAATAACCACCTTCAATTTAGCCCTCCCGCAAGGTCCATCTCCACTCCAACCATGAACTACCACTTAAACAACCACAACATGAGCAACCACTTTGTTCTCCATAGTTCAGAGTCTGCTTTCTGGTTTGTCTCTCTCTTTTTTCCCCTCTATGTTCAGATGTTTTGTTGCTTAAATTCCACGTATGAGTGAAATCATATGGTATTTGTCTTTCTCTGACTGACTTCTTTCACATAGCATCATACTGTCTGGCTCCATCCATGTTGTTGGAAATTAAAAGATTTAATTCTTTTCGATGGCTGAGTATATAGGATTTCTGAATTTTACAGATTTATAGGATATAACGTGATACTTTATTGTGGTCATAATTTGCATTTCTCTAATGGTCAGCTTAATCATCTTTTCATAGGTTTCAGAGTCATTCTGAATGTGTTCAACTTGTGAAATGCCTCTTCCTATATTTTGGAATTTTTTGCAGGACTGACTATATTGCTTGTCAATATACAAAAACTATTTGTATAAAAATGTCTCTTAGTCCTTATTTTCCTTTTCTGTTTTTTTAAAGGTGGCCTTTGATAAACAGATGGTTTTACTTTAATGTCCTAATTGTCAATATTTTTTATAATTAATCCTTTGTGTGTAATAAAAGGTATCCTTTCATCTTTTCTTACTCTATGTTGCCAAAGTGTGCTCCTTAAAGGTTTAAATTTCTGCTTTTGAAATGTAAGTCTTTAAAGAATCCAGTATTTAATTTTTTTGTATGTTCTATTTATTTTATTTATTTTTGGCACATTTTATTTATTGTCCACGATCAGCTTTTCCTTGTCTGGATAAGTAATGGTCCCACTACCACTCATTTAACACCACATTGTTTTCCAAAAGAGCATCAAAACCAACTCTGACTTTTAATGTTCCCATATATTTTGAGTAGTGTTTCTGTGCTGTTTATTTGATTCCACAGGCTAAATTTTTTCTATCCTTGTGCCAATATCTCCCTGTTTTCGTTATTAGACCTTTATAATTCTTATCGGTGGTCGAACAAGCCCATTCTGCTACTGTCCCACTTTCTCCATTTCCTTATCCTGCTTTTCCTCGTATTTTTTGTCCTGAAGGTTATCTTGGCTATTTTGATTTTGGTTCCTACATTTACATTAAAAAAAAAAAAAAAAGGTGGGGAGGAGGAGAGAGAGAGGCAGAGAGAAAGAGAGAATCTTTTTTTTTTTTTTAAAAGATTTTATTTATTGGACACAGAGAGATCACAAGTAGGCAGAGAGGCAGGCACAGAGAGAGGAGGAGAGAGCAGAGAGCCCGATGTGGGGCTTGATCCCAGGACCCTGGAATCATGAGCTGAGCTGAAAGTAGAGGCTTAACCCACTGAGCCACCCAAGCACCCCAAAAGAGAGAATCTTAAGCAGGCTCTAAGCCCTGCACAGAGCCCAAAGTGGGGCTTGATCTTACCCTGAAATCATGACGTTAGCTGACCGAAATCAATAGTTGATTGCTTAACCCACTGAGACACTCAGACACCCTGGCCTAAATGTACATTTTAGAGACAACTTCCTTTAGGGGAAAATGTGGTAATTACTTTAAAATCATAGATTGATATGAGAGGAACTGGCATTTTTACCACATATAGTTTTCCTTACACACACAGGGTTTACGTCTCCCTTTATTTAGTACAACTATAATTTTTTTCAATTACTTTAACTATAATTTTCCCAATGTGTTTTAAATATCTTCTACTTGATATGTTCTTATTTAACTTACATTTTGGTTGATGCTACAAATGAAACATTTTGAGGTAAGTTTTTTAATTCTTATTGCTGGTTTATAGAGACATAATTTGTAGTCTCATATTTACTTCAGATTGGAAAATCTTAATAAATTCTCTCGTTTCTAATGAGTTGTCTGTAGATAATTTTATATTTTTACAAGCTTTTGGCCCAATTTGCTCTTTTTTGGACAATCTGCTTGTGCATGCATCCAATAAAACAGTTTCAAGTAAACAATGTAAAAATTGACAGGCTGAACAGAAAATAGACAAATTAAAATTTTACTTGGAGTTTCTAATACCACTATCACATTATTATATGGAACAGTAAGGACACAGAAGTTTTGAGTAACATTATCAACCAAACTGACCTAATTAATATATACTGTGTAATTCATACAAGATCACCAAAACATGCATTCTGTTAAGTGCCCATGCCACATTCATCAAAACAATACATTCTGAGCACAAAACATGTTCAATGCATTTGGAAAAACTGTATTCACAAAAAATACATATATGAATTGTAAATTTATTTATTTATTTAAAGTAGGCTCCATACCTATTGTGGTGCTTGAACTCATGACCTTTGGATGAAGGGTCACATAATCTACTGACTGAGTGTGTATATATATATATATATATATATATATATATATATATATATATTTTATTTATTTAACACAGAGAGATCACAAGTAGGCAGAGAGGCAGGCAGAGAGAGAGGGGGGAAGCAGGCTCCCCGCTGAGCAGAGAGCCCGATGTGGGGCTTGATCCCAGGACCCTGAGATCATGACCTGAGACAAAGGCAGAGGCTTAACCCACTGAGCCACCCAGGTGTCCTGACTGAGTATATATTTTAATTGCAGGGAATCACATCAGAAATCAAAAACATGTAGAAATCTGGAACCATCTCAAAGTCCTCGGTATAAATGACATACTTTTACCCATTTATATTTGCTAGAATTTCTACTAGTCTTCTAGGGCTTCCATACCAAACTATCCAAGCTGGGTGGTGTAAACAACAGAAATGTGTTTCCTCAGTTATAGAGGCTGGAAGTTCAGAATCAAGATACAAGCAGTACCAGTTTCTGCAGACCACTGCAGACCACTGCAGACCACTGTCTTCTCACTATGTCCTCACATGGCATTTTCTCTATGAGTGTTCACTCCTGGTGTCTCTTCTTCTTCCTATAAGGAACTCTAATCTTCTTGCATTAGGGCCATAATTATAACCTTATTTTACCTTAATTATTTCTTTAAAGGTACCATCTCCAACTATAGTCATGTTTGGGTTTTAAAGCTCAACTCCAGTTTTGAGAGGACACAATTCAGTTCATGTGCCATTTTACTTTTAATCATTGAACATGTTGGACATATTGGTAATAATTTTAAAAGCTCTTATCTCCTAATTCCTACATCTATATAACTGTTTGTACTGTTTCTTTTGATCGATTTTCCTTTGGACTTTGGGTCACACTTTCTGGCTTCTTGACATACCAAGTAATTTTTGATTGGAGGCGAGGTAGTCTAATACTGAGATTCTGAATTTTGTTTTTACACTTAAAGGAACACTGTGCTTTGTTCTAGTAAATAGTTAACTGAATTAGGTCTCAACTTTATCTTTTTTTTTTTTTTAATTACTAACCAGTGCTACAGTTTAGTACAGAGTAGCCTTAAATCTAGGAAAAGTTTAGATGTATTTTTAAGATGAGGACTTTTTGAGGTGTCTACTGAATTATCCATACCATTAAAGGGGACTTTCTATTCTTGTTAATCAGAATACAAAAAGCAATCTTATCTGAGCTCTCAGAATTATGTGGCTTGGAGCTAATGTTGGTCATTTGTTATTTAGCCTCATGGAATTTCTCCCTACATATGGCCATCTTCAGCAGGCTGTATTCAACAAAAACGAAAGAATCCCAAATCAGATTGCTGGGGTTCTTTTTCTATAGAGGTTTGTTCTCCCTGGAGCTCTATTCTGCAATAGTTGTCTAGACTTCTTAAACTCTGATATCTATGTTCTCAATTCAGAAAGACCCCATAGAACATTTTCCACTGTGTTCTGGAATTATCCTCCATATAGAAAATTAGGATATTTATAGAGCTTACCTAGTATGTGTCCCTTTCACAGAAATCACTGATCTTCACTGTTGTCCAATGTTTAAAAACAATTATTTTGTACAATTTCTCTAGTTTTATAGGTGATTATTATGTGAGGGTAATTTAGGTCCATGACTCTGCAGCACGATCAGAAGTAAAAATTGTAAAAAACTAAATTAAAAGAAAAATTAAATATAAAATTCTAATTAGCAGGACATTATACAATCTGAATCTAACATAAAAGACAAAGGGAGTTTATTTTTCTCCCATAGGTACTAAAAGTAAATTAGGTTATCTTTTTTAAAAAAGATTTATTTATTTATTTGAGAGAGAGAAAGAGAGAGTGCCTGCTCCTGTGAGTATGAGTGCAAGTGGGAGAAGGAGTAGATAGGGAGGGAGAGGGACATGTAGACTCCATGCATGACTGAGCCACCCAGAGAACCCAAACCAGGTAACTTTTAGAGAAATATAGTTGTGGATATTGTGAAAAAGTTATATGATGTAAGCAGTCCAGTTTCATCCTTTGTTGAGAGCAGAATTCAGTCTTATTCTAATCATTCTTTAAAATCTAGCCTCAGGGGTGCCTGGGTGGCTCAGTGGGTTAAAGCCTCTGCCTTCGGCTCAGGTCATGATCCCAGGGTCCTGGGATCGAGCCCTGCATCGGGCTCTCTGCTCAGCGAGGAGCCTGCTTCCCCCTCTCTCTCTGCCTGCCTCTCTACCTACTTGTGAACTCTGTCAAATAAATAAAATCTTAAAAAAAAATAAAATAAAATATAGCCTCAAATTTGCATTAAAAATATGTCTAGCAATAAAATATTTTTCAAAATATCTTTCATGTTTAATATTTGACTTATGAAACACATTTATAAATGGAATTTGCTAAAGCAATTTGATGCTACGTCATTGAAATAAACCTCCTTTTAACTGTTCCCTATATTTGTAAATTATGACTTTTGACAACACAGAAGTCATATAGTGAAATATCTTATCAAAATTCTTCCCTAATCGCCCATCAAATTTTCTCACATACTTATATTATTTGGTAAAAAATTTTTTTCAAAAAAATCAACAATATTTTGTTTATTCCAGCAATTCTTCCATTATAATTGGGTTTTTAACTACCGAGATTTTATGTACATTTTAATTTTGATTTTATCAGTTATTTTCCAAAATGTATTCTAAGCCAATTTTGATACTTTTTTGTGTGTATTTAAAAATTGTATTTGTTGAATTTATAATGTTTTAACTCATCCATATGCATATATATATTTAACATAGTGCATGATAACTTTCCCTTATTAATAAGTTCATATGCAAAGGAAATAGATTTCAAACTGCTTTAAAATGAACAATAGTAATTTTATTCAAATCTTAATAAAACTGTAGTTGAAATGAAGCCATATTACACCACTAACGAAGACTAAAATTACATAATGGGGGTGTCTGGGTGGCTTAGTCAGTTAAGAATCCAAATCTTGATCTTGGTTCAGGTCATGACCTCAGCATCATGAGATTGAGCCCTGTGTAAGGCTCTCTACTCAGCAGGGAGTTTGCTTCTCTCCCTATCTGCCTCCCTCTTCCCTCAGACCCTCACCTTGCTCATGCTCTCATTCTTTCTCTAAAATAAATAAGTAAGTGTTTTAAAATAAAATAAAAATCTGATAATAGGTATTTCAGATTCTATTCTAGACAATAATAATTTTTTTCAGCTAACTCTTTGAAAAGCGACATCCAAAGTGAATATTTTTAGACAAGATCTGGGATATGATAATAAGAAATAGATGACATTCAAATAAATATTGAAGGGAAATGTAACATTTCCTATAATTTTTGCTTTTGCTGAGCCCTTGTTTCTTATCATCTACCACAACTATAGATATGGACCTAAGACAATACTGCCTAACATTAAAGAAATTGAAGCTTGCCTTAAGCACCAAATAATAGATGGAAATGGAATACTCCATTAAATAAATACATAAGTCATAAATAAAATGTGTAATTAAGTTTTTAAAATTGAACAACATAAAGTAATTCTAGGAAGAAAGTAAAATGAAAAAGTAATTTAACCATAGCTTTATATAATTAGATTTAAAATAAGAAAATATCTGTTAAAGAGAAATATTCTAAATTTTTATTTTTTATATACCAAACATTTCCTTTATTTTTTCTCTTTTAAAATAAAAAAAAAATATTTTATTTATTTGAGAGAGAGGGAGAGAGTGAGAGAAAGAGCATGCACACTTATAAGCAGCAGGGAAGAGGCAGAAAGAGAAGCAAACTCACTGCTCAGGAATCCTGACATGAGGCTTCATCCCAGGACCCTGGGATCATGACCTGAGCTGAAGGTAGATGTTCAAACAACTGAGCCACTCACATGCCTCTCTTATTTTAAATTTTATTTAAATTCCAGTTAGTTAACTTACAGTGTAATATTAGTTTCAGTAGTAGAATTTTGTGATTCATCTCTTACATACAACACCCAGTGCTCATCACAGCCATTGCTCTCCTTAATACTCATCACCCATATAGCCCATTCTTCACCCACACAGCCTCCATCAATGCTCAGTTTGTTCTCTATAGCTAAGAGTCTATGTTATGGTTTGCCTATCTTTTTTTCCCCATGTTCATCTGTTTTATTTCTTAAATTTCATGTATGAGTGAAATCATAGTATTTCTCTTTCTGACTGATGTATTTTACTTAGCTCCACCCACATTGTTGCACGTGACAAGCTTTCATTCTTTTTTATGGCTGAGTAATATTCCATTGTACATATTTACTACCGCCTCTTTATCCATTCATCAGTTTGCAGATATTCGGGCTCCTTACATAATTTGGCTATTGTTGATAATGCTGTTATAACATCAGGGTGCATGTATCCCTTCAAATCAGTGTTTTTGTATCCTTTGTGTAAATACCTAGTAGTGCAATTGCTGGATCATAAGGTAGTTTTATTTTTAAATTTTGAGGAAACTACCTACTGTTCTCTAGAGTGGCTGCACCAGCTTGCATTCCCACCAACAGTGTAAGAGGGTTCCCCTTTCCCTGCAGCCTAACCAATACCTGTTGTTTCCTGTATTGTTAATTTTAGCTATTCTGACAGGTGTGAGGTGATACCTCATTGTAGTTCTGATTTCTATTTCCCTGGTGATGGGTGAGTATGAGCATCTTTTGATGTATCTGTTAGTCTTCTGTATGTCTTCTTGAAAAATGTCTATGTCTTCCGCCCATTTCTTAACTGGATTATTTGTTTTTTGGGGTGTTGAGTTTGTTGAGTTCTACATAGATTTTGGATTCTAACCCTTTATCAGACATGTCATTTATAAATCTCTTCTCCCATTCTGAAAGTTGCCTTTTAGTTTCGTGGATTGTTTCCTTCACTGTGTAGAAGCTTTTTGTCTTAATGAAATCCCAATAGTCCATTTTTGCTTTTGTTTCCCTTGCCTCCAGAGATATATCTAGTAAAAAGTTGCTGTGGCTGATGTCCAAGAGATTACTGCCTGTGTTCTTCTCTAGGATTTTGACACAGTTAGGTCTTTCATCCATTTTGAATATATTTTTGTGAATGGTGTAAGAAAGTGGTCCAGTTCATTCTTCTGCATGTTGCTGTCCAGTTTTCTCAACATCATTTGTTGAAAAGACTTTTTTCCATTGGATATTCTGTTCTACTTTGTTGAAGATCAGTTGACCATAGAATTGTGGGTCCATTTCTGAGTTTTCTGTTCTGTTCCATTGATCTGTCTGGTTTTTTTTTTTTGTTTGCCAGTACAATATGGTCTTGATTATAACAGCTTTGAAACATAACTTGAAGTCCAGAATTGTGATGTCTCCATTTTTCTACTTTTTCAAGATTGCTTTGGCTATTCGGGGTCTTCTGTGGTTCCATACAAATATTAGGATTGCTTGTTCTAGCTCTATGAAACATACTGGTAGTATTTTTGGGGCACCTGGGTGGCTCAGTGGGTTAAAGCCTCTGCCTTCGGCTCAGGTCATGATCCCAGGCTCCTGGGATCAAGCCCTGCATCGGGCTCTCTGCTCCACGGGGAGCCTGCTTCCCTTCCTATTTCTCTCTCACTGCATGCCTCTCTGTCTACTTGTGATCTCTGTCTATCAAATAAATAAATAAAATATTAAAAAAAAAAAAAGAAAAATGCTGGTAGTATTTTGATAAGGATTGCATTAAATGTGTAAATTGCTTTGGGTAATATAAACATTTTAACAATATTTTTTATTCCAATCCATGAGCATGAGATATTTTTCCATTTCTTTGAGTCAACTTCAAATTCTTTCTCAGTGTTCTATAATTTTCAGTATGCAGATCTTTTACTGCTTTGGTATGGTTTATTCCTAGGTATCTGGGTTTTGGTGCACTGGAAATGGGATTAATTTCTTATTTACTCTTTCTGCTGAATCATTGTTGGTGTATAGAAATGCTGATTTCTATGTGTTGATTTTGTATCTTGCGACTTTACTGAATTCATGTATCAGTTCTAACAATTTTTTTATAGTACTTCAGGTTCTCTACATAAAGTATCATGTCATGTGTGAATATGAAAAATTGACTTCTTCCTTGCTGATCTGGATGCCTTTTATTTCTTTCTGCTGTCTGATTACTAAGGCTAGAACTTCCAGTACAATGTTAAATAAAAATAATGACAGTGGACATCCCTGTCTTGTTCCTGACTATAGAGGAAAAACTCTCAGTTTTTTCCCATTGAGGATTATATTTCAAATATTTCCTTTATGTTTTGGTTTGTATTAAGTAAAATCTTGGGGTTCATGAGGGCATTTGTTGAATAGGAAAACATTTACGTTTTTTCCCCAGGAAATATTTATTGTTTACTTATGTGGTAAGTATTTTATGAAATACTATTTATAGAGGTCTTGAAGACTTATAATATTTAAATGGCAGAATTATCAAAAAAATATACAACCAGGTAAAACTTTCTATTCTATATATTAGAATATTTTCAATGAGTTAAGCTAATTAATACTTAATTTTATGAATGGTACATATTTTCAGATTTTTTTCTTAAAATCTCACTTTTGCTTTTATGACTTTAACTCTATCTTCCTTTAGTAATGTGTATGTTTATATGAAGCTTTAGAGACTAAATATCAAGTAATTTTTCCTCCTTTTGTTATCTAATAACCTGATCTGTAAGACTTTTGTTGAACAGTGAAAAAAATCAGTTTAGTTTCACAGTTTTGCATTTCTCTATAAACTCCTGGAATAACAAAAAGTTAGCACCTGGCAAGGAGTAATTTTATATGAACTCCACGTGCCTTTTTGCTTAATCAATACGCATGTTAGTTTGCTAGAGCTGCCGTAACAAAATATCATAGACTGGATGGCTTAAATAACAGAAATTTATTTTTCACAGTTTTGGAGGCTAGAAGTCCAAGATCAAAGTACAACAGTTTTGGCTTTTCCCGAGTCCTTTCCCTTGGCTTGTAAATGTTTGCCTTCTCTCTTGGTTTTTACACAGTCTCTCCTCTGTGCATCCCTGGTCTTGCATCCCTAGTGTACTTTTGTGGGTCCAAATTTCCAATTCTTACAAGGACACAAGTCAGATTGGATTAGGACTCACCCTAATGCCCTAATTTGAACTTAATCATCTCTTCAAAGGCCTTATTTCCAAATACAGCCACATTCTGAAGTACTGAGGGCTCAATGTATGAAATATTTTGGGAGAGGACACAATTCAGATATAACAATATTGTATAGCATTTACTTAAAAACATGTGTCTCTGTGTGTGTTTTGGGAAATGTAACTTTTTTTTTTAAACTGTGTTATAAAGATATCTTTTTGCCAAAGCTTGATTCATATTTTTTCTAAATAGTATTTTAATTAGTTTTATCCACAGCTCTTTAATCCTCTATGCTTTTATTATTCATAAAGTTTTCCCAATTTGTACATTCAAAACATTTTCTGTTTCTTGAACTAATTTTTTTGTTTAAAAATGTTTTGTTGTAACTGGATGTTACAAAATTTTCCTAAAATAATATGTATTTCTTAATCTCTAGGTTTACACACACAAACACACAGGTGAAATATAGTATAATACACATACATGATAAATATGCATACATTTAAATGTTAGATACCATTACTTTATCTTATACAATTAAATGAAAATATTCTGTTAAAATGCATATACTTCTAGAAAGAACTGTTTTAGAGGAACTCACTGTATAGGATATGCACAAATTGGAAAATTTTAACTCAACGTATTTTAACAAGAAATGCAGTTGTAACCAATTCAGAATTGTGCTTCATTTTTCTTTTCTTTTCTTTTTTTTTTTAAGATTTTTATTTATTTATTTGACAGAAAGATACAGTGAGAGAAGGAACACAAGCAGGGGGAGTGGGAGAGGGAGAAGCAGGCTTCTCGCCAAGCAGGGAGCCTGACGCAGGGCTCAATCCCAGGACCCTGGGATCATGACCTGAGCCAAAGGCAAATGCTTAACAACTGAGCCACCCAGCCTCCCCTTCATTTTTCTTTTCTTATGTGACTGTTTGTTCTGATTTTTTTATGCTACTTAAGTACTTATTCTCATACTCTTTTTTGCTAGAAAATGGTGTGCAATAAAATGATGTGTCAAACTTTGTTATTGCATTTATATGAAGATGAATCTGGAACAAGTGTGTCTACTCTGGAAACAGCTTATTGTCCTGCATCAGAAGTAGAGTTAAAAAAAAACAAAAACAAAGACAAAAATGCCAAGAACAGATAATGAGACAAAGCGTGAGGTAGATGACATAGTGCAAAGAGTAATGAACATCTAATTCTTTTTGGAGATTGGGGACAAGCTACTGAATGATAAAACTTGAGGTGTGACTTTAAAAAGTAGAAGATTGACAGGCAGTACCTGGATGCTAATGTGGGTCAGTGGTGATAAAGAGGGCTCTTCAGGGAAATGAGATCCTGTGTATAGAGGTTAAGGCTAAATACCCTACAATGTTTTGAGACTGCAAATAGTTTAAAAGACTGGTACAGAGAGGGAACTAGCACAGGTGTGTCTAGGGGGCTGACAGGACCAGCTGATTAAGCTGTGTTAACGCCATACACAGAAGCTGGGGTATCTTTTCATATGTAACAGAGAATCATGGATAGTTTGAAAAAGAGAGTTGTCAATATCATAAGCATACTTTAGAGAGATCAATGTGATGACAAAATGATAGACGGACAAGTGGGTGAAACAGGAGACCAATGGGTAGGTGATTTATTAAGCCAGAGAAGATTGATAAAATGCTGAGAGGAGGTGGTAATGGCAGAAATTTAAATTTTCTCTTATTTTTATTACTCTTTTATTTAATATTATAGAAAATAGAAAATGGAAAAGGTTTTTAATGTTTGCTATAAATAGCCTTTAATTAGACATTTAGAATTCCTAGATGTCTTAGTATAATCATGTAAAATTATTTATTAACAATTTATGAATTCATTCATTTATGTTTTATTTATTTAAAAATGATATTTGAGGTTTTTACATTGGAAATCAAAAATATAATGAAACTAAAACAAATATTTTTAAATTAATAAGAAAATGATACATATATAGCCAAGATAGAGAATGCTGTTTGAGCCAGACACTATGCTTTTTTTTTTTTTTAAATAAGCATTGTATTTAGCTTAACAACAGTTTTTAAGTGAAGTATCACTATGCCATTTTATAGATAAAGATATTTCCAAAGTGTTTTTGGACTCTTAATCTTGGAGCAGGATAGTATAGTAGAATGAATTTTCTAACACCTTTACTTCCCCACCAAAATAAAATTAAAAAAAAAAATGCATCCTTTATTTCTCTTTACATTACAAACATCTGGCAAAAATGGTGACTAAAAATTTTAGGTCAACAACAGCAAAAAGCAGATCTAAATTTCCCAGGATTCAAATTAAAGAAAAGTATTATGGGATTTATAACCTCTTTCTCCTCTTTTGTTCTTTTCTTATGTAAGGGAACATGGCAGTTTATCAGGCCAGTATGAAATGGCTCTTAATCTGGGGGAAAATGTATACATTTCATAAGGATTTTAGACACGCTCCACAAAAGGTCATGTCTCATCTCACTCTTTGACAAAGAATGAAATAATAATTTTATTTCATTTTGTTAATCCATTGACTAATTCATTTATTTAAGTACCAATCTTTGAGGACCTATATCCAGAATTGAGAAAAGATAATGAAAAAAAATAGTCTCTGGACTCAGAAAACTGAAATATAGAACACTTTTCCATTATAATGAAATCCGGTATGTACCAAAAGCAACAAAAAACAAAGGGGATGTTGAGTACACAGAGAGGAATCCAGGGACGGCTTTCAGAAGTAGTAAAATATCAGCAAATTTTGTTTTGTTTTGTTTTGTTTGTTTTAGAAAAAGAATATGATTTACTTAAGAGAAAAGAAAGGTTAATTTTGTGGCCAGAAATAGACAAACAAAAACTCCAAAACAGAGTTCTTCAAATGCAGAGAAGACTAGGAAAGCCCTATTCCCTTTGCAGACATGTAAGTAGTTGATACGACTACAGCTCCAGAGGCATATTTTTCAGGATGTGTACGAGGGATAAGAGCAAAGAGCGAAAAGAGCGAGTGTACAAGTGTCCTTGCATGCTGTGCAAAGAGTTGAAATTTAACTCAGTAGGCAGCCGGCTTTGTTCAAGAATCACATCACCGATTTGGATTTTAGGGAGGCCATTTTAGCAACAGAATGGAATCCAGGGTCATACAGTCTGAAACAAAGCAGAAAGAGACAATTTTGCAATACAGAAATGATGAACTAACAAAATGGTAACAGGATGGGAAGGTGGGAGCTTAAACTGGAGTAGAAGAGAAGGAAAACAATAGAAAAGCACATTTACAAGCAGTTCCTTTTAGGAGATGTTTAAAAGAATACATTTAGAGAGAGATCAGAGCAAAACAGAAAGATGTCAGAGAACTCAGAGTGGAAACCCATCTCTGACACCTAAGAAAGCAGCTTAAGGATGAAATGTTATGAAATGAATTCCATGGACATCTGCCTGGATTCCTGCTAAAGTTTAACCCATTGTGATCTCTTCAATAATGGAAGAATCTAGCTTAGATTCTGGCAGATAGAGGGCAATTTAGCTGCCTTCTGTTACTCAATATTATGTAGAAAAATAAAGAGAAATGAGAAAAGTTCTAATTAATCTCAAAAGATATAGATTGAAACAAACCTACATGTATGACACTTTGTGCATCCTTGAAGATTTACTTATTTATTTGAGAGACAGAGAGAGGCCACATATGAGCAGAGGGAGGGGCAGAGGGAGAAAGAAAGGGAGAGAATTTCAAGGAGACTCCCCACTGAACACAGAGCCCCACACAAGACTTGATCTCATGACCCGAAGATCTTGACCTGTGCCAAAATCAAGTCTGACACTTAACCTACTGAGCCACCCAGGGGCCCTTTGCGCATCTTTGACTCACCAATCCCAAACAAACCATATCCAATGGTTTTGCATCACAAACTGATTTACACTAAAGAGGAAAACATGAATTGCAGTCCCTATAGGGCCTAGAAATTACTGTGGTTTTCATTTATTAGCCTACATTCATGATTTTCAAGATTAGATCTTGTAACCCACCCTCAAATTACCTTAGAATGGTTATAAGCATGTTAACATAAAAAACAGGAGAGTGCTGGCTGGAAGTGTTGTATTTCTAGAAAACCACCAAATACTTATGAAAGACAGAGGAATCTTTTTCAAAGATCTCACTGGTCATAGGTAATAATTATAAACTTTTTTTTTAAAAGATTTTATTTATTTATTTCACAGAGAGAGAGAGAGAGAGAGAGAGATCACAAGTAGGCAGAGAGGCAGGCAGAGGGGGAGGGGAAAGCAGGCTCCCTGCTGAGCAGAGAGCCTGATGCGGGGCTCGATCCCAGGACCCTGGGATCATGACCTGAGCCGAAGGCAGAGGATAACCCACTGAGCCACCCAGGCGCCCCATAATTATAAACTTTTTTTTTTTGAAATTTCAGTTTGTCATTCTGCTCTGATACAAATACCCTGTGCCACCCACAATGCCAGGGCAACATGACTTGTGAAAGAACACATTGCTGGTAATGGGGGAAACAAAAGCAGAAGAAAATTTATTAAATTCCCTTACTGCTTATAGAGCATTGACAAGTCCTTGAAATGGGCAGAGTGACATTCCTTCAGGAACTCAGCTGTCTCCATGTTAATGCCTTGCTAAGGGCAAAGGCAATTTTAGCTTGACACCGCCCCCCAAACCCCCAGCTCCAGGATCCTGTAAGTCTATTTTAACATGTAAAAATTCCTTTGGAAACTTCCTTTATCACTACCTCTCAAAATATCTGTTGGCAATCACCCCCTAAGCATATGGCCCACCAATATACATCTCAAGGACCTTGTAACTAAAGTTTTATTAGGTCTTAATAAATGACCTTTTCCCAACAATAGCTAGCCCCCTCAATGTCCTGGAAACCTTGCTTCCAAACCCCTTAGAGACGTACACTATTCCTAACCCCCTCCCAATGTGAAAGATAATGAGCCACTCCTCGTGACCCCAGTGCAACTCTTTCTGCCCACGGGTCCTATAAAGCTTATAAAACTTTAATAAAACCAACTTTTTGCACAAAAGAAGTCTCGAGAATTCTTTCCTGGCTGTTGGCTTCAAACCCTAATGTTCTTTCTTACATCAGTTGGTAGTAGAAGTTCTGTGGGAGTTTTAATACAGGACCAAACAATTTCCCCCTTCATTATCATGACCGAAAAGCCAGTTTACATGCCGTAAGAAAAGTAAATGCAAGTATGTCATTTTGTAGGAATCTTTTCCTCATACATGCTACTAGATTTTGAGAAAATTCTTTACGGTGAATGCCTTTTGACCTTTGTAGTGTGTTATTCCAAACATGGGATATTTTGTTGTCTTTACTCTTACACCGCTTAATGAATGTCACATTGTGATCCCAAACAAACTACTTAACCCAGAAATTGTGAACCAGAAAGAAAAATATTTCTTGAGTATTTCTAAATAAATATTTGTGAGGGGGAAAAACACACAAGGGCACTGCCATGCAACATAACGATTCTCTTACGTCAACTAGCACCAGGAGACAACTTGCATTCAATATCTCTCTACCATTCCATTCTGTTATTCTCCCCTTATATCTTTTACTGGTTTTCTACTGCTGCTTCAGAAACCACTACAAATTTATTGCCTCAAACAGTCTGTATGTCAGAAGTCCTATATTATTCTAAGTAGGCTAAAGTCAAGGTGTCAGCAAGCTGCATTCATTTCTGGATTTTCTGAGGCAAAATTCAGTTCCACGTGGTTGTAGGATTGAGGGCCCCATTTTCTCACTGGCTGTGAGCTGAGAGGTGTTTCCAGCATCTAGAAGCTTCATGCATTTTTTGGCTCATGGCTCCCTTCCTCCATTTTCAAAGCCAGTAATGGTGGGTCAAGTGTTTCTCACACTGCACTTCTTTGAAGAACTCTTCTGCCTTTTTCTCCCTTGTAAAGTGTCATTTGCATAGCCGTAACACCAGTGGGAAAAGATCACAGGGCCCAAACCCTGCCCACCACACAACAGAAATCTCAATTTTAACTATACTACCCTACAGCTTCTTCTATGAACACTTCTTGCATTTAAGGACACCCCTACATATACTTGTAATTCCCTTGTAATTATATTATGCCCACTTTCCATTAAATCCATACCTAAAAGTACTTTTATATACTTAAAATTCAAGGCCCAGTTCAAAACCAATTTTTCCACAGAACTTTTTGACTTCTACTTGGAATCAATGCCTCTGTCTCCTAGAGTCCTTATTGGAAAGCAGTATGTATAGGACAGTTAGGAAAAAGGGACTAAGAATTATTCCATGTCTGTGATATGCCAGGTGTTTTAAACACATTTGTTGTGCACACCTATCCAATGAAGTTGGTATTCTTAGTCCTATTGAATAGGTGAAAACCATGTCCCAGGAAGCATCATTCTCTGATACCACATGGCTTACAAATGGAGGAGGTGGGGTAGAGCTGCTCTTCTGGTTACATCCTCTTCCATTTATAAACATCTGGGTAAAACATCTACATGTTTTCTGATCCCTCAGTGCACTCTGTACTCTGTGATAGCCCTTATCAGAGAACATATATTTTAGTATCCAAGATGTCAACAATCCCTCAAATTAAAATAATTGAAGTCCTCATTCTGCATATTGTTAAGAGGTCCAGTGCCTTCTCTAGAATTTTTGGGTAACTTCTCTCCATGTAGCTCTCTTTGGAACCTGCCTTCTAGCAGCCTTCCTCCACATATGAACTCCTATTGGTGTTTTTAGGGAGTACCTCATATCTTCTCTGAGTCTGCACGCAGAACAGCTTTCTTCTCCATTGTCTGGTCCTACCTTTTGTCCTCGGAACATCTGCTGCTGTTTTGTCTCTTTACGGCTTCATCATGCACCAACTGCTTTCTCTTGAATTGCACAAACCACGGAGCCATGACTATTGTGTCTCTGAAGTTGAGAGAAATAGAGACATATTCCAGAAAAGCACAGGCGATAATTGAAAAATAAATATGAGACATTGTTGTTCTTAACCGTTCTTTGGTTGTCTCTGGCACGAGATATTTCTCCCTTGCTGTGTACCTCCTTTAGCCCAGGATGCTGTCAAACAGCTGAACATCCAACTGTCTCTCCCAGATTCTCCATCCCAACTCTGCTTCTCCCCCTAATCCAGGTCACCCATAAAGTTTGTGTCTTCTCTTGGTCATGGAGAAAATAAAATGTCTTGCTAATTTATTATTCAAGCAGTGCAATTTGGAAGTGTGTGGAAAATACTCCCATCCTATTCCCAGTAGACAGATGGGCAAAGGGGGAGGACATACTACTCATTAAAGAGCCTAAAAAAGTATTTTTCAAAATAAAAGAGCTAGTTATTTCTGAGTTGTGCAACACCTCCCCTGCAATTAGAAAAGCTTTTTTTTTTTTTTTTTTTTTTTTTTTTTTTAAATATTTTATTTTATTTATTTGATAGAGAAAGATCACAAGTAGGCAGAGAGGCAGGCAGAGAGAGAGAGAGAGAGAGAGAGAGAGAGAAACAGACTCCCTGCTGAGCAAAGAGCCCATGCGGGGCTCGATCCCAGGACCGGAGATCATGACCCGAGCCGAAGGCAGCGGCCCAACCCACTGAGCCACCCAGGTGCCCCTTTTTTTTTTAATATACTCTTTTCATGTTCTCATCACAAATGTCGTCTGTGGGAATGGGTGAGGTGTGGGGGACCTATATGAATTTCATCACCAGAACATGAGCTCTTTACTTTTCTTACTTTTATTGGACTTCATACACTTTATCATTTTTTGGAGTTTTTAATGTGTTTTTATGTCATCGAAATGCAAGTAGTTTAGCAGATATCTGATTTGCAAATCATTTGCTAAATGTATTTTTGAAAATATTTGACTCAGTATCCATTTTTTATGTTGTATTTACATTAACATTTTCCTTTTAACTGCAAAAGTGTACAATTTTTACCACACCCAATTTACTTAGTTTTTTATTATGTTATGTTAGACACCATGCAGTACATCATTAGTTTTTGATGTAGTGTTACATGATTCATTGTTTGCATATAACACCCAGTGTTCCACGCAATCCTTGCCTTCCTTAAAACCTATCACCGGGGTAACCCATATCCCACCCGCCTCCTTTCTAAAACCCTCAGTTTGTTTCCTGGAGTCCATTTTAGTTGCCTAGCCAGTGTTTTGTATGCTGTAATTCTGAATGTTCAGCATGTGGATATTGCCCTAATAGCTTGCTGCCTAAACCACCTGGAAACTACAGTGTTGAGTGCTTTGTAGTTTTCCTAAATGGCTCTAAGATCCAATTACTTACTATAACTACAATGATTCTTGTTTTAGTTGTTCATTCTGGCTAATACTTAAGAATCCATTATATTACAAAATTAAACATTTTTTTGAAAAATAAATTAGTCACAATAGGCATTTTACTCTAAAGTGGATTCTGCTTATGGGCTTTATTTTTCTCTCTATAAATGTAGCACATGCTCAAATCTGTACGTCCCGAAAAGAACTGCCAGCTTTCATCAGGAATCCCTGGACGTAGTCACAGCCTTTGACATGAAAAAACAAAAACAAAAACAAAAACAAACCAGGTTAATTCTTTAAGGTTGCTATTTGTTCATTTTATTTTTTAACATGCTCTTAATTGGTAATGGGGATCTAACAAAAGAATAGAATTAAAAACTTACAGAGAATTCATTCCTGCTATGTTTCGTACATTGTGGCTCCCAGAATTAATGAACATCCAAACGATAAGTCATCTATTTTTTTTATGTTTTGTGAATATGCAATTGATATGAGGTATTTGTTAAAATCATACATAATCCCTTTTAAAATCCTTGGATTAATAGGTTTTAGGTAGAATTATTTTGGTCTATGCAATTTACAGTGGTTATAATGCTTCTTTAATGCTTACAGAGATGGTGAGTAACTTAACTGAATTTAGAAAGCACTGCATGTAGAAATTGTAAAGTGCGATGTACTTACTTGTCTTTGGAAAACTGCCAAAGCGGTGGGCAAGCAAAGTGCCAAATATGTGCATGGGGCATCCGTGAATGACAGACTAAAGTGCATATGAGCCTGTGAAAACAGGTGGTCTGGGATGCCTGGTATCAGCAAAGCATCTGGGCCCTGAAGTGTGACTGAATTATATTTTCTGCTCCCAAAGGAGAACAGCGCTAATCATGAAAACGCAGAGGCTGGCATTGTTTAGAATCCCTTTGTTTTGTAAGCCTTGCAAGGTATTAGAATAGAAATGGAACCATGCTTCTAATATTTGAGAACTCAAGTCTCATCCATGATTGGTCTGGGATGTATCTATTCTTATAGTGCTGTTAGCAATACTAGAGGCACATATGTTAATCTAGATGCTCAATTTGGCTCTTTTTCAGTTTTGAGGATGCACATATGCTAAATGAATGAGATGGCTTTCTGTCTTCATTTTTCAGTTACAGACTTGACCCCTAATAAATGTTACAAAATAAACGCTAATTACAGACATAATGCTTCCTTCTTGATGTCCCTGTCTTTAGCTCTTCTTTTAAGAAGGTAAGGCTCCAGAGTTCCTTTCCAAGGTATAATTCCTAGATATTGTAAACTAAACTGCTAGGCTCTTTCTAGAAATAGTAAAACAATCTTTTAATTTATATGTGAAGAATATTTAAATGTAAGTTTGGACTGGACCAGAACCAAATTTAATTAATCTCTAAACAAAGAATGCTCAAAAATCAAAGCAAATGGAATAGATAGACATTATTATTTGCTTCATGTGTAGGGCAAACCACCTTTTTGCTATGTTAATTTCAGTGATTCTCAGCACGGAGCCAACTTTACAGTTATGGAGGGAGGACTTAAAAATACTGATGCTTAATATCCACATGTCCATGAACAGTTTGATTTAATTGTTCTGGGACAAGACCCACGCTTCAGTATTTCGAAAAGCTCCCCTAGGTGATTCTCATGTCCATCCAGTATTACAAACAGCTGCTATCCCCAAAACTACTTTAATATTCAATCCTCCAACCTCATATTGTGTTTGTAATATACTTCCCTTGTTATATCTCTGGACTTCGTAAAAATATCTTTTGTTCACCTCTTTTCTTATTCAATGTTCCATGGAATAGAAGGGAGATTTCATTTTTAAAAAGCCGCTCATTTTGAAACACTGGTTTTGATCACTAATTTCTTGGTTTAATGCCCCAATAGGTGAACAGTGAGGGAGGAGGGAATCTCTTCTCCTAACTCCTTTTCACTGTTTTGTTAATGGATAAAGTAGACAGAAATGCATAATCTTTCCCTTTAGTTCTAATTGTAAATTGATTGGAAATTTGTCACTTATTAGCATGGCACATCACAATCAGAAAACTGGTTAGAAATTCAGAAAGAGCTGTTGGTGTAAGAAGCCTCCAAGTCCCTTCTGTAAACAAACAACGTGAGTAATTGTCAACATTGTTCCCTGGTTGATCTTGCTGCTAAATACTTACCTTGCATTTTTGTAATTCATAGCAAGCAATATATTGATACGTGGCTTTATAGAGTAGAGTCTAGGGAGCATAAAGTCAGGAAAAATTTGAATAGTGATATAGAAATATTAGTCATGTGTTTTACTGACTACCTATAATGGTCTGCAGTTTTTTTTCTTAATTTTATCTCAATGTGATTACATACCCTGATATTTGATATTTTCATTTTATTTAAATAATCTACAACATTAAAATTGAAACTTTAAATACCTATGCTTATAGTCTTAAGATATTGCTAAGAAACAAGTAAAGAAAAACTTACCAATTTTTAAATTGACCTTAGTGATTTTCCTGAAAATAATAATAATGGTAATTATTATTATCATCATCATCATTATTAAAGTGGGCTCCATGCCCAGTGTGGAACCCAACGCAGGGCTCAAATTCACTCTGAAATCACAAACTGAGCTGAAATCAAGAGTTGGGTGCTTCACTGACTGAGCCTCTGAACCACCCCTCCTGAGGATTATTTTTATCTCCCTTCTTATTTACTTACCTTCCCTTCATTTCTTGTTTTTCTTTCCTTCCTTCTTTCTTTCATCTTGCCCTTTCTTTATTGAAGATACAATCCTTAAAAAATAAATAAATAAATAAATAAAAAATAAGTAAAAGAAAACACATGCTGTGAGGAAATCATGTGGAGGACATTTTTTTTTTTTTTAACCTTTCACTACTTTCTCCATTTTCTTCAGTTCTCTGTCATGCAGTCTCTTCCCCACCTTATTCCATTACATCTGGGTCCTGAGTGAGACATTCTCACTGGGCTCACATTGTCCAGACCTTCTTATGCTATGCATCACATGTGCTGTGTTCTAAAAAACAGCCAAGGATCTCAGTCATCAGCCTTCAAACATACTCACACTAATATTTCCTTGTGGGTCTGCTATATGTCTAATTGGACCAAATAATTCACAAAGTGGTAAAGGTAAATATTAGCTTATTATAAAAAAAAGAATGAGTTTATAACATAAAAATTTCATATTATGTTGTAACATCTTCTTTACTTACTTGCATCTCTATGATGGTAGATACCATATTGTCCATGTATACAACGGTAGTTCTAACACAATCCCTCTGCAAACAGTACATGATTCCTTACAGAAATTAGAGTTGAAATAATAATGATAAAGGTGATGATGATAAGTCATCATCTAAGAACGATGAGTCTGTGGGGAATGTTGGAGAAAGAAGAAGGGGTTTTAGATCATTTTAGAAAAAAAGATGATATTACTAAAGCAATATAAAGAGAATGAGAGTTTGAGGTGCTTTTGAGGTTGTGGTTTTCATATTTAAGGAAATTCATTCAACACATTTGTATAATTTTCTCCAGCAACATTTAGCTTCTCAATTGCAGCCAAAAAGTACACAAATATTTAATTACAGCCAGGTCTGGGACTTTTTCCAGAAGAGTAAAAAAGATGATAGATAGATAGGTGATAGATAGATAGATGATAGAGACTCTGGATTTTTGAGAAAACAAGTGATACATTCAGCAGTGAAGTATTAATGAGAAACGATGAACACTTCTCTGTCATCTTGAGTACTGAGCTGTGTGAGTTGGGTTGGACACCCATCGCCTGAAAAAGCTGTAGAAGAAACTGTCTTCAAGAGACAGCCATGAGTCATTTGGGGCACAAAGAAAAGAGGAATATTTGAAAAAAATGTTTGAAGGCATAGAGTGATTTGTTGCTGACAGAAGCTGAATTTCTAGGGACACAGGAGAACTACTTGGGAAAGAAGGACAGAAGGAGAGAAAGAAAAAGCAACAATGGAAAATGAGATTTGAGTAAGACAGATACAGAAAGAACAGGATAGGCATTTTTGGATGACAGACAATCTGATGGGGACTGTAATGGACAGGCTACAAGGCATTGTGGGACTGGTTACAGCGAGCATGCGTTTCAAAGTCTTGTTACTCAAAAATGAGATTCAAATGTTCTCAATGACTTCTTCCAACTCATCGATAAACTGCTGGCTGAAAAGGACTGATGATGTATATTTGATTTTGACACAAGAGAATTTGCTCTTATTAACCATCAGTGCTTATTCTAACTCCTTTAACTATTATCCATCTTTAATATAAAGCCACCTATAGTCCTGTCTTTGAGCTTTGTGTACACAGAGACAGACAACATGAGCTGAATGTAATGCACAGACACAGACATACAGATTAAAAAAGCCAAGAGCTGATCAGCTGGATTACATGAGGCTATCTTTGGGTAATAACAAAACTGTGCAAGAGTCCAAAACATAATGCATTTTAAAACATATATACATATTTTTATTTTCCATTTTTTAACAAAAATGTTTGCTATGCCTTAATTATTTATGAGAATAAATTTTGAAAAATTTTTCTGGGACTCCTATCTTAATATTTGATTAAGAATTTTTTTATTATTTTTCTCAGAACCACAGCTAAAATTAAAGCATTATTAGAGGCAATAATAAAAGAACATAACTAAAATCCATTTTAGCTGTAAATGAGACTTCTCTAATGTTAAATTTCAATGCCATAGTAAAAAGGTTATCATCATTTATTATGTGAAATTAAGAACTTAAATTTTACTAATGGTACAATTTTCTTGCTAATTCATTCTTTACTTAATAGCACATAATTGTTTGAATAAAATGTAATGCCTTCTCAAAAAAGCAAAGGCATTGTAAGGGGCATATTCAACTCCAACTTAAAATTTTAGTTAAATTATAAAGAAATTTGAGAATAACATTAATGCATTCTATGTTGGTGGCTTTCCTGTCACATTTTTGAAACTGAAATATGTATAATGGGTAGTCAGAATATTACCAGAATTTACTCATCATGGAATAAATAATTATAAAGTGATTAATTTGGCAAATACCTTCCAGTATAAAGCAACAAAAATGAAAAAATATATATCGAGATTATTTATCAGTTATGACAGGGAAAAGTAGTATTGTGATTTAATGATTTTTGTAAACACAAAGTAGGAAGCATATATAAACAATAAATGCTTAACATCTATAAAATGTCAACAACTTCCTTCCAAGAAAACATTACCTAATAGCTACCTGATAAATTCTGGGAAGAAAATGTCCATTGTCTAACGTACTACTTTCAGTCTGATACTAAATACTAGTTAGGCCTCTCTATTCTTTCATTCATTTAGGTAGTAAGTATATATCATGTATGTATGAATACAATTATAATAACGACCAAAGAAAAAGTCAAGATTGACATGAGAGATTATTACAGAAAGACCTAAACCAAATCTGACACTCAGAGATTTCTTTTGGGGGGGGAGGGTGATACTTATGTTAATAGTGAAGGATATGATATAATTAACCCATAAAATAATATGGGAAAAGAACATTCTGTACACAAAATGAATGTACAAAAGATGATCATCAGTTTACTATAGATCTGAGTTCTAGAGAGAGTGATTTTTTGGTCAAATTGAAATTAAAAACAAACCATGAACTTGATTTTCTGATATGTTTTGAAAAATGCTAAACAATGGCTGGCAGATTCTGGAAAAAAGTAATCTGATGGTTGACAACTAATTCAAAAACTACATTTGAGTGTTTTCAAACATTCTAAAACTTTTATACCTTTCTAAATAAAATATAAACTCCATATTCTCTATTTTGCTGATGTAACATTTTAATTACACTTATAGGGAAAAAAAAAATCTCCAGGCTGAAAGACCAGTGTTTCTCCTTTCATTTCCATTGCTACTTTCTTTTACTGTGTACACATTAATATAAATATAGGTACTAGTTATGTATCAAGAGTTTTATAATCAGTTATTAACTAATACATACTAATACATACCTTGGCTTAGTGCTTTCTTCCTGTTTCTCTTTCTGCTCTGGTTGGAGTTTATTTTTGGTTTGCTTGCTTAAGTAGGTGCCGGTAGAGTACAGTAACTTGCTTCTTCATTTAAAAAATGCATTAATCCCAGCCAAACTATGGAAAGAACCTAGATGTCCATCAACAGATGAATGGATAAAGAAGATGTGGTATATATACACAATGGAATACTATGCAGCCATCAAAAGAAATGAAAATGAAATCTTGCCATTTGCCATGACGTGGATGGAACTAGAGGGTATCATGCTTAGTGAAATAAGTCAATCGGAGAAAGACAACTATCACATGATCTCCCTGATATGAGGAAGTGGAGATGCAACATGGGGGGTTAGGGGTGTAAAAGAAGAATAAATGAAACAAGATGGGATTGGGAGGGAGACAAACCATAAGTGACTCTTAATCTCACAAAACAAACTGAGAGTTGCTGGGGGGGAGGGTGGTCGGGATAGGGGGTTGGGGTTATGGACATTGGGGAGGGTATGTGCTATGGTGAGTGCTGTGAAGTGTGTAAACCTGGTGATTCACAGACCTGTACCCCTGGGGATAAAAATACATTATATGTTTATAAAAAATAATAATAATAAATAAAACAAATTTTTAAAAAATGCATTAATCCCACCTAAACTGACCACCCGCAATCTAATCTGATTCATTAATGTTTTTTACTTTGATTTCTCAAAGGGCCCAGCACTCATTTTACACATGCTTCTGTCACTCTTTCCAGACACATCAAGCACAGACCTGTGGACATAATAGACTCATTTCATTTACACTTTGCCATTATTGCAAAGAAATGGTGATTTTCTAAATGGTCTCTAACAGCCTGAAAGAGCTAATTTAACTTTCAGAAGTGCTTAACTTAACTGTGAAACAATCCATGTAAGACTGATTCAGTATATCTAGCTGTGATTATTGCACTAAGAAATCTCTGATTCTAAAAGCTTAGAGCCTAAAAGGATCCTCCCCAGGTGAAGATTAAATCATAATAGAATTACCACTCATACCCATTGTATTTTTGAGATATACTTAAGCATTTATGTTTTCTTCCTACATGAAATTACATAAACATAAAAATAATTATTTTTATTCTACACAAAATAAGTATTATCCTAAATATTGTTGATATAAGCTTAATGTAATGGACATATATACTTTTATTAGTCCAAAGAATACTATTTTTTATCCATGCAAAATGGAACAATACATTTAGAAAACTAGTGAATTAACAATTTAGGTGTGAAATACTATTTTTGCCCATAAAGTTACATGCCCTGATATAAAATATCTAGATATCATTTCTTTTTTTATAAGTAAATTTTATTAATATGATTTCATCCTAAAACATAAGCTCTAAAGTTTCTAAGATGATATGACTTGTCAGCTCATTTTAACACTCTTAGATGCTGAAGGAGTACTTTTTTCATTTATGGTAGAGACACTGGCAGTATAACATGGCTAAAACAGCTGTGAGGAAGTTTTATGTTCTTATTGTGGTAATGAAGGACCCTTACCTCCTTAGGTTCTTAATATACTAGACATTCTATTAATAAGGTCAATGTCATGGAACACCTTTTTCTAATAGTCAATAAAGTGAACTAGGAATGGATGTAATTTTTATGAGAAAGTCATTTTAGAGTGCTTGATTGGTTTTGGTTTTGGAGGAAACACAAAATAAAGTGATTGTCAATCTTGTCATGATAGGTTGGATAAATGGATATTAAGCAAGAATTTTGACAGGTGAAATTTTACTTGATATTTCTCATATTTAACTGTGATACCAAATCTAGTTCCAAAATGGACTTTAAGCAAGTTTAACCGAGTTTGTTTAACCAAACAAATCCAAAAAAACCTGAGATTAGAAAAATACAAAACAAAGAAGATATCCAACAGTTAAAATGTATGTGTGGGTAGGTAAAAATAAGGGGACAGAACATGATTATATCAGAACACATTTAAAAGAACTTGATACAGTTATACATAAATCTCAAATTCTCAGCTTCCTGGGGGTCTGTAGACTTTGTCAGCATTTTTGAGTGCTAATCATGTATCAGACAGCATTCTAAACATTTACTCCTTGCAGAAACATTGAGCTAAATACATTATTCTCCTATTTACTGATATCCTACGTGTCTGAAAAATCCTGGCCTAGAGTGTTAAGCAATAAATGAAGTTTTAAAGAGACTATGTAACTAAGTAACTGACTCAGTATCAAATGAATGATAAATACTAAACTGAGTTGTGAAAATATGCCTTTGATTACAGAATCAATGTTTTATGATCTACGGTTACCAAAAAACATCCATAGTTGTGAACCTTCATCTACTGAAGACTTTTGGTGATCTTAACCATTAGTAAGACGTCAAAGTATGACTTATTCCACATTTTGGACATGGTTGCTATATAAGTTAAAATTTCTCTGTTCTCCTAGTTTCTTATAATACAAACTACACCTAGCCTTCAACAACTATAGTTTATATAGCTTCCTGGTTATTCATTACTTGTATAAATGCACTTATTCAATTAGATACTTTAATTATATTTCTTTCATAAAAAGTGATTGGATCCAGGATAAATTACACTGGTTATCCTCCTGAATGTATATATCTGATTATTTTAAAGTGCTTTCAGAAGTTGAAGACTTTCTCTAGGTAGAAGACACAAATCATTTATTCATTTATTCTGTCATTCCTCAATTCTAGAAAATTTGTTAAGCACCAATTGCCTGCCAAATTCTATATAAAGTATTAGGGAAGTAGTGGTAAGAAAAAGGATGTCAATCTGTTTCCCTGGGCTTTTAGATTAGTGGACATAATAAACATTACAAAAAAGTGCATTCAACATAAAATTACAATCAAAGTTGTTAACAAAAGGCAATGAGTACAAAGCAACAACTCTGATTTCTGATTATTTGGTGACACCTGGGTGGCTCAGTCCGTTAAGCATCTGCCTTCATCTGAGGTCATGTTCTCAGGGTCCTGGGATTGAGCCCAGGATCCCTCTGGATGCTCTGCTCAGCTCAGCAGGGAATCTGCTACTCCCTCTTCCTCTGCCCCTCCTCCTGCTGTGTTCTTTCAAATCAATCAATCAATCTTAAAAAAAAAAAAAAATGATGAGTTGTATGATAGCAGTTTCTAGGTAAAGTAATAGAGATGGACAACCTGTAAGTCAGAGGTAACAGTGTGTGTGGAAGCCCTGAGGCAAGTGAGTATAAGACATATTAGGTTAGAAAATAATCCCCTGTGATTCGGGAATGAAGGGCAAGTGGGAGAGTGGTGCTAGTTGTTGCTAGAAGGGTGGGTGGGACTCAAATAATTTATTCAATTTTAGACTGTTAGTCTTTATCCTACCAACATAGTGTTTATGCAAGAGTGGTGTGCTGAACTGCATATGTAAGTGATGAAGGATAGTTGGAAGGCAGGCAGGCAGGGGCAAAGTTCCCCCCACCACCAACACCGCAAGAGGAAACCATCGTTTAAAGGATTTTACACCACCTTGGAAGGAGCCCTCCTCCCCTTCCCATGTGATAGGTAGGTGACAAAAACCTGGTTGGGTGACAGGCTCAGGGAGGGTTAATCAGATTGAAATAGTCTGCCAACAAGTCCTTAAAGACCCCTTTCTACATTTGTGCGAAATAAAAGTTTCCAGCGGAAACCTTCTCAGATCTCTGCCCTCTAGGGAGTTTTGTATTCTCACTTTACTATTGCTCAATTAAACTGCTTTGTTGCCCACCACTCTTCATCTGGTCTACCTCTTCAATCCTTGAAGCCCTGTGACCAAAAACTGTGGGCACCAAAGGAACAGAAATCCTGCAACATAAGTAACACATAAGTCTGCAGGGAGGAAGAAAGAGTTGAGGAGGTTTTGCATTGGGAAACCAGTTCAGAGGTTGCAGCAATAGTTCATATGAGAGATGGTGATGGGTTGGACTTCAATCCTAATGTTCAACATCAAGCCCTGCTCTAGAGGTGTGGACATGCTGACTATCCTACAAAATGTTCACTTACCAGCCCCCGCAAGTACATGAATCAATTCCTTGCAATCACTATATCTATCATTATTTTTCTGTTATATCTGTTTCTGTTTCCCTGGAAATATGAGATTATGAAATATAAAAAATTCCTTTGGGAATTTGGCTTTGAAGTTAAGGAGAAAAAGCTGGATATTAGGACCGTAGCTGGAGGGGAAATGGAATTAAACGCTATGTGAAAGACTGCAGTAGAAAAGGAAAGAGTGAATACACTCAAAGTATTAACAATAAATTCCTTGATGCAAGAAGGTTGGGTAGATTCAAGGTTGAAGGGATAATTGAATCTAGAGAACAGCATGAATTATTGTTCCTAAAAGGTGACTGTGAAAGCTTAGGTCTGAGTATTTTGTTATCTAGATAAAGAACTAGAATCTGTGTGTATCTAGTCTTATGGTTTCAACTTCCTTTATGACGTAGACTTTGAAAGTTCTACTGAATTTGAGCTCAGGTGATGTGAGAAAGAGACAGCTACAGATCTGACAAGAATAGAAAAAAATTAAAATAGAAACTTAAGGGGCACCTGGGTGGCTCAGTGGGTTAAAGCTTCTGCCTTCGGCTCAGGTCATGATCCCAGGGTCCTGGGATCGAGCCCCACATCGGGCTCTCTGCTCCGTGGAGAGCCTGCTTTCTCCTCTCTCTCTGCCTGCCTCTCTGCCTACTTGTGATCTCTGTCAAATAAATAAATAAAATCTTAAAAAAAAAAAAAAAAGAAACTTAGGTGGATTTCAAGCATGGACATGGCATGTAGGTAAGTTTCCCACCTTCCTTCATAAAAATCATTTTAAACAAAAACAACAATAATCACTTAAGATGATTAAAAAAAAACTTAGAAACTCAATTTTGTGTGAAGTAAAAGCGGATGTAATCCACAGACTCCAAATTATGTGTAAATGCTACCAAACTCCCTACAACTGGGCAAAAGATAAGTGAGAGAATAGGAAGAGGTGTGGATAATGACAGGACCAGGAAAGTTTACTTCAATAAATTCCAGGAAAAATGCATTTATAAATGTTTATATGAAACTTGTGATTCATAACATTTCATTATGAACGAAATGTTATATGAAATCGTGATTTCAACCAGAAATGTGGGAACTATAGTAAATAAGGAAGACAGAAGATGTTCTTCTGCAAGTGATTTGGCTTAGGATTAGTACAACGAATCACACAAAATACAATCTGACTCTATGGCAACAGAGATAGAATGATTCTTTGGTGAAGAGAAACTTTCCTGTCTAGTAGATTACCTGGACAACTTTCCATATACAGGAAATTAATAAGAACAGCTAGACCAAATATATGTAACATAACTAATGGTGAATAATACAGTAAAAGAAATGATATGCTATTATTATAAAAACAATAGTAGTAAAACAAGAAGAAAAAGAACAGAGAAACCTACCAACTGACAAAGAGACCAGAAAAAAAGTACTACCATAGAGAAAATATAAATTTTGACCATGTTTGTTCCCATTAATTAGGAAACAAACTTAGTAAACAAATACATTGATGAAGGAAGACAACAATATGGAAAGAAACAAAATAAAACAAAAGTCAAGGACTAGAGGATAAGAAAGATGGAGGAGATAAAATGGAGCATGGACAGGGTTTAAGAAGCAAGCAGGAAAAATTAACCATAACAACAGAAATGAAGACAAACTTGAAAGAAACACAGACAAAAAGACCTGTAGCTATCACAGTAATAGCCATGGAGGGTGAAAAAGAGAAACCAAAGACAAGGGAATTCTTTTTTTTTTTTAAGAGTTTACTTATTTATTTGACAGACAGGGGTCACAAGTAGGCAGAGAGTGAGAAGGAAGCAGGCTCCCTGCTGAGCAGAGAGCCCAATGGACCTGAGATCATGACTGGAGCCGAAGGCAGAGGCTTTAACCCACTGAACCACTCAGGAGCCCCGGACAAGGGAATTCTAATAAAACCAGAGTTAAATGAGATAACAGAATAAATAAAAGATTTAGGAGACAAAAAGATATAACATATATATAACTGGAATCTTTAAAGTTATAAGCCAAAATAATGGAACAGAGTATAATTTAAAAATGTAATAATAACGAATCTGCACAGTTAGAAAAAACTAAAATCCACATAATGAAAGGGAACAGAATTTTTCTGAAAAAAGAAATATCATCTCCTTGCGAGGGGGAAATTAATTCAATTGGGACTCAGATTTCTTTCACGACAGTATCAGAAAAATATGGAACAATACCTAGAGGAGATAACCTCCAGGAAAGAAAATGTCACCTGAGCCTTGATACTTACACAGACCTTTAACAGAAACTTTCAAAATGGGAAGAAAAAGAAAAAAATTTCTACAGATGACAATATGTTCTGTTAATGAGGCTTTGGGGAGAATGATATTCACACTGATGGTGAAAACTGTAACTAGTACAAATCTTATAAAGAGTCAATTGCTAATATTGACCAAATTTAAAACACACACTTTGACAGAACAATCTCACGTCTCAGAATTTGTCATGGTGGTATACTTATTTATACATGAGATGACATGTTTTCAAGTTTATTCAGGTCATTTTTTGTAATACATTAAGATTGGAAACAACTTAAATATATAAGCTATTTATATCCACATAGTGATATAAGCATGTGGGTAATTTTTTTACTGATATAGGATAGTGTTAAATGAAATACACTGTTAAATAGAATACATTGTTAAATGTTCCTATATAACAAATGTTAAATGTAAATATACTACATTGTTAAATGAAAAAGTTCAGAACAGTGTGGATAATATGATATAGGTTAATATACAAACAAAATGATGGAAAAGTAAGATTTTTTCCCCCTCTCTATATCTATATTAAAGAGTTCTACAAAGAAATATAAGAAACCACTAACAGGAATTATTTTCGGGGTAAGATATGGATTGGGAAGATGAAAGATAGGTAGGACAATAGGGGAAAGATTTTCACTAGTAAATAAATACCTTTCTTGGGAATTTTGAGGTTTTGAATCATTGGAATGCATTACAGATTCAAAACAAGAAAGTGAATAAATTGAATAAAAAAAAATACTAAATACAATAGATGAACTACCTGAGCAAATATCTCTAGGCTCACAAACTAATTCCTTATTAAGAATCTTTGGTTAAGGGATGCCTGGGTGGCTGAGTGGGTTAAGCCTCTACCTCTGGCTCAGAGCATGATCCAGGGGTCCTGGGATAGAGTCAAGAATCCGGTCTTTCTGGCTCAGCAGGGGACCTGCTTCCCCCTCCCTCTCTGCCTGCTTCCCCTCCCCCTCTGCCAGCTTCTCTGCCTACTTGTGATCTGTCTGTCAAAAAAAATAAAATAAAATAAAATAAAAAATATAAAGAATCTTTTGTTAAGTCAGTTTAGAAAAATGGTATTCATAGCATAATTTTAAATAATACTGGTTATATTCTGAGCCATAAAGAACCACAATGTTCTGTGATCCCTCCCAGCTATGTGGCTCTGACATGTGACAAAATAGTATTACCATCTCTGCTTCAACTAAAGTTGGAACATGTGACAATCCTACTGAATTATTAAAACAAGATAAAACAAAAATGTCACCACCAATAAAACCTTGCCACAATCATTAGTCATCAATTAAGATTTAAGTTTTTAAGGATCTGTTGAAGTGATTGTTCTTTATGTGTCAGTGATGTTCTGTTATCATTGCAATACTGGTGATTTTTTAGGTAATCTATGTGATCTAAAAGCTACTGAATCTATTTTAGGGTAGGGTAGTTGAAGATAATACAAACATTACAGAAAGCTCTTCATTGAGAAAAATAGTTCTTTAAGTCAGTCACGTATGAAAATCTCTGCAGAACACATTTAAAAGATGCTAAATGGAAGTATATATATGAAACTGTCATTTTCCAAATATATATAGTAGCTCTCCCTCCTAAAATAATGCATATTTTAACTAGAAAAATGATTATATTCCATGATTCTATCCTTGTATTACTGGAAAAGAGTACAGAAATACCAAATTAACTCTTCAGTAATTTTTATGGCTAGAAAAAAAATCATGTTTTCTTCTATTTTCTATACTAAGAAGTAAAACTAAAATATAATCCTTGGATAGCTCTAAAAGTAAAATTTATGCTGTGATTCTGTTGCATCCAGTCATTGGACAGAAGTACAGTGTTTAACTTTTTGATAATACAATAATTCATCTTGAATCCTGGTTATTACTTCCAAATAGGAAATTAAAATGTAGGAAAATCTTATGGAAAATCAAATTAATATTATTAAATTGGAAACATGATCATTTAATATCTTAAAATGAGAATAATCTTGGTTTCTTAAGAAAACCTTTCATTCATTTTAATAAGTTACATCATTTGTTCATAAATAGGCTTTTTCAAAATCCATTTTGTGTTTGTTCTTAAAAACATCATTTTTTGGAATAATTTTTGCCATGCATGAAAGATGCAATTACCTGGCATTTGAAATGTTCTTTTGAAAGACTTCTATAAATTCAAATCATGAATTTTGTTTCATTTGGTTTTTAATCTCAAGTTAAGTTTTTTTAATTACTATCTAAAATGATTCTATATGCCTCATTCAAATATATGGAAATTAACTGGGATGAAATTATGTGTAATGTAAGTTGCTGTCAGATAGAACCCCAAATTGTAATACATAGTATAAACCAAAGTAAATTATCCTCTCCAAATTAATGTATCTTCAGTTTACATTGACAGTAATATAAAAACTAAAGCAGTCATTTAGACCAAAGAAAGTTGCAATGCATATTATTGGATGTGAGATGTTAAATGAAGACTGAAAAAATAGACGAATGAATTTGCAATTCTTTATATGACTGCTCAATGCTTCTGCTTTTAAATTGACACTCTAATTATCCTGTTTATAAATCTGCTTATATGATATATGTTTCTAGTGTATTTAATATCTAATTACAGTGCTTGTTAATAGAAGTGTATTTTATATGTTAATGTATCCCTTTTCTCGAAATAGTACTGGAGAAGCTGTAGCAAGCCATGCCTATCCTAATAGAATTGGTAAATCCTAATATTCTCTGAAGAGAGAAAAAAAGTATAACATATTAGAACAAAGTCACATGGATCATTAAAATAAATAACTTGGGGCACCTGGGTGGCTCAGTGGATTAAGCCTCTGCCTTCAGCTCAGGTCATGGTCTCAGGGTCCTGGGATCGAGCCCCGCATTGAGCTCTCTGTTCAGCAGGGAGACTGTTCCTCCTCTCTCTCTGACTGCCTCTCTGCCTACTTGTGATGTCTGTCAAGTAAATAAAAAATTAAAATAAAATAAAATAAAATAAAATAAATAACTTGTATAAGTGTGTTGTAATGTGAAAATTTAATAGTCACATCAAATATTTTCTCACTCATTTGTATCACCTGAGAATCCCTTCAGCATGCTCACCAGAGGAATATAAAAGGTATAAATATAATGTTTCTTTGGAAAGGGAGTAGTTTTTAATCAATATAATTTATAAATGATTTTACTTTCTTTCTTCCTATAAAATTCCTAAGGTTTTTGCTGCTATTGGAAGATAAGACAAGCAAAACTCATCAAGACAGTGAATAATGAAATATCCAGTAACACTGCCTCTTATAGAAAATCACCTAAACAATAAAAAGAAAACACAAAACAAAACAAAAGACACGCACAAAACAAGAAAATTCTCCAAAAACTCTCGTATGAAATGGTGGTGGGGGAAGGTCAAAGAGGTAGTAAATACTTTTTCTTATTTCTTGCTTTATAACTTTAGGAATTTATTTTCATGATTGACTAAATATTTTTAATTAAAAAAAAAACTCTAAGGCAGTGAAATTATAGAGCATAAAATTGTCCAACATGAACATCTAGAACAACTGTGCAATGACCTGTGATTTTGTCCCTACCAAGGACATTTGTTGATGTTTAGAAACTTTTTTTGTCAATGCTTGGGGGGTGGGGGGTGGGAGGGGGAAAATTGACAAAGACTACTTCTGTGATCATACTTTAGTGAGGCTTCTCTGAGTCGTCTTCTCAACTAGACCTCTAGCTTGGTTTTCTTTGTCCTTGGCTTGCTTGGCCCAGTTTAGCAGAAATGTTCTCCACCTATCTCCAGTAAAAGAATTAAGCCAATTTGAAAGGGAATTGCACTTTCTTTTTTAAGTTTTGCCTGTATTTGTAGCTCAAACTTAGAACTAGAATTTGGGAAATTTGTGGGAAAGAAAGCTGTTGGACTTACCCTAACAAAGTGGTTGTTCTGTGGAAATCAACAAATACGCATCTCAATGTAAGTGAAGAGATGTTTGACATCTGACTGTTGGGATCCTCTATTGGCTGGCAGACATCAGACTAGCAAGAACATCACTGCGGCACTTGGCAAGGGCTCTGCAAAGTCAGACTTAAAAGAGTGATACTATTTGGCAGCAGAAGTAGTAGTGATGGACCACTCATACTAACTTCTTCCTGGGTCAAGCATTAGAAAGACCATCTTACCACTGAAGATACCCATAGAATGTTAATATAATTCAAGAAAGAACTTCAAGAGACAGGTGATTCTTGAACTTCCTGCTAACAAGACAAGTGTGAACTCATGTAAACAATTGGAAAATTAAGAGAATTAGTAAGAATGAGCAATAAAATATAACTTTATATGATGTGTCAATTCAACTGTATTCAAATGCATTAATGTTATAGTAGTGCAGAAAGATTAATAGTTACAGAGAACTTACAAGAAGAGGATAGAAGATATGGAAAGAAGTAATATATGTAAAGTCTGACTTAGCTCAATTCTAGAGAAATGTGAGTCTTAAAAGAAAGAGCAGCTATCACTGTTATCCTATTTTTCTTTTAAAGATGTTCAAATGCAAGTTACTGAGAGGAGAAAGTAAATGATATGCCAAGTTATAAAGACTGAGTTGAGAAAAATGGAATAGAAGTAGACAGAATGTATATCAAGCTCAGCATAGTGCTTATACAGATTGGGTCTAAGTTTATATTGGGAATGATTGAAAATATCAGGTTGTTTGTCAGACTTTGGAAGATTATGAACATTGCTGGGTGCCAAGTGCCTTAATTTTCACCCTTTTACATCCCACTCAATGCTTTAGGCAAATTGAAATATTGCAAGTCCTTATTTACATAGTCATTTTGGTCCTCTTTTCTATTTTGTTAAGACTTAATTTTTTAAATTAATTTTTTATTAACATATAATGTATTATTATATGCACAGGTCTGTGAATTGTCAGTCTTACACACTTCACAGCACTTACCATAGCACATATCCTCCCCAATGTCCATAACCCAACCGTACTCAACCCAACCCACCCTCTCCATACTCTCCTCCCCACCGGCAACCCTCAGTTTGTTTTGTGAGATTAAGAGTCTCTTATTTAATTCCTTTAGAAAGCAAAGAGGAAGAAAAAATACAGAAATTTCCCATATACTCCATGTCCCCACACATGTACAGCCTTTCCCATCATCAGCATTGCCCACCAGTCTGGTACATTTGTTACAATTGATGAACTCACATTAACACATCATAATCATCCAAAGTCTATAGTTTGCATTACAGTTCACTCTTGATATTGTACATTCTATGAATCTGGACCAATGTATGATATGTAACCATCATCATGGGATCATACAGAGTATTTTTACTGCCCTAAAAAATTCCTGTGTTCTACTTATTCATCCCTCCTCACTGCTCCCCCACCCCCAACCCCTGGCAACCACTGTTCTTTTTATTTATTTATTTGAGACAGAGGGGGAGTGGGAAGGGGCAGAGGGAGAGAAAGAATCCCAAGCAAATACCTCACACCCACCCCAGGTAGGGCACGGAACCCAACACAGTACTTGATCTCAGGATCCAGAGTTCATGAACTGAACTGAAACCAAAAGTTGGATGCTTAACCGAATGAGCCACCTAGGCACCCATACCACTGTTCTTTTTTATTGTCTTCATAGTTTTGTGTTTTCCAGAATGTCATATAGTTGGAACCACAAAGTATGTAGCCTTTTCAGATTCTTTCATTTAATAATATGCATTTAAGTTTCTCCAATGTCTTTTTATGGCTTAGTAGTTCATTTCTTTTAGGTGCTGAATAATATTCCTTATCTAGATGTACCACAGTTTATTTATTCATCCCTTTCTCTTTCTTCATTTATAGAACTCCCCTTCCTTATACTTTCATCTAGACCCTTACTCCTACAATGACCATCTTCTGCAAATTAACCTGACTACCCCATACTTTCAGGTGAGTAAAGCATCTTTTTTCTTTCTTTCTGTAAGTCCCTGTGCTCATTATGCTTATCACCCTTCTTTGTAATTGTTTGTTTACTTATCTGTGAGGACTTTTCTCTTTCACTAATCTCATAGTTTCTGGTACAGTGCTTTACACCCAGGGGAAGTCAATAAGTATTCCTGACTGACTCTCTCCGCTTAAGAGCTTTAGGTAAAATAATTACCTTCAGTAATTACAAACACACCCACACAAAGCAAATGCCAAAAGGCAAGGAAAAAAACAACTTACATCGTCAAGGCAAAGAATGAAGGTAAGGAAAATTTTTCTCTAATACTTATTGTAGATAATTGGAAAAAAAATCTTTAATTTTTTTTATTATGAAATGTAAAATACTTTTTTCCCCTTTACCAATCATCAAATATCACTATTTGTTTAATATAGGTTAGGAATGCATCATTTTGGCATAAGGCACGCAGTGCAACAGGCAACAAACTGCCTGATCTAAAATCCTGACTATATCAGTATTAACAAGTTACTTTGCTTCACTGCCTGATTTTCCTCTCCTAAAACAGAACCAATAAAAGAGGAAGGGGGGAATAAAAAAACCAAAAATGCTTCAAAAGTCTGTGTTAAAAATCAAGTGAATTATTAAATGCAAAGTGATACACATATGCCTGGCATCCAGTAAGGATTAGCCCTTGTTTTCTTATAAGAAACTATTTTAGATTAAGGCATTTGTTTATCAGTTTTCATTCCATAAGCATTGTTTAGAACATCAAATGTAATATTGACAAGTGTTCATCTCCTCTGCTTTATGAAACCACATTAAAAATAATAAAGATAACAAGTGGAATAGGTATGCCAGATATGTTCATTTTATCCTTCCGTATTTATACTCCATTCTTCTCTATACTTTTTTAAAACACACATCCTTTGACTTCCAGTTTCTTTTTATTTTGATTTATTTATTTTTTGTCACCTGAAAGACAATAAAATTAGAAGGGAGAAAAGTGAGGTTGAGTATTATCTCCCTAACCTCATTCATGACATGTCACTAATACAAATATCTTGTATTAACAAGATCACTAAGGTCACAGTTCCTGTTGGGAAGTTTTCTACTAGACAGGTACTTTTTCTGGATTCTGGCTTTTTTTTTTTTTTTTTTTTTTGGAGGTATAATAAAATACCAAATGCTTAAAATCTTCAAATGACACAAATATGTTATTTTGCAATACTGTAGATCATAGGTCTGAGTGGGTCAAAATCATGATATCAACAAGGCTACATTCCTCTCTGGAAGCTCCACAGGAGAATCCATTTTATTGCCTTTTATAGTTTCTAGAGAATCATAGACCTTCCCTCCATGTCAAAAGCCAAAAATGTTTTGTCATAGTCATTTCTCTGACTATAGCCATTAATGTTTCTCTGCTATTAAGGAGCTATGTCATCAGATTGGGCCTATCTGGGGAATGTAGGATAAACTCAGCATTGGAGAGAGACCTTACATTAATCATATTTACAAAGGCTCTTTCAAAATGTAAGGTAAAAGTTTCCAGGGATTACAAGGTGGATATCTTTTAGGGTCCTTTCTTATACCACCACCATTCTAAAAGGATCGATCCATCGCCAGCTGTTACCAGCTATAGAGTACTACAGCATCTCTTGATGTTTCTCTTAACTCTGGCCACCTATTTATGAATAAAATTCTCATAAACAATCCATTTTGAGAGCGCAAGGATACTGATAACCCCACAAAAGCATATAGGAGAGAGTGTATCAGTGAAAAAGTGTTTACACAGCTTTTTAGAAGAGTGTGAGCCAGCGTAGAAGTATAGCTAGATTAGTAGTAAGTAGGAAGCAAAACCAAAAGGAGTGTCAAAAAGATACCACCATGGGGGGCGCCTGGGTGGCTCAGTGGGTTAAGCCTCTGCCTTCAGCTCAGGGCATGATCCCAGGGTCCTGGGATCGAGCCCCACATCGGGCTCTCTGCTCAGCCGGGAGCCTGCTTCCTCCTCTCTCTCTGCCTGCTTCTCTGCCTACTTGTGATCTCTGTCTGTCAAATAAATAAATAAAATCTTAAAAAAAAAAAACAAAAACACTTCTGCTTTAAAAAAAAAAAAAAAAAGATACTACCATGGGAAATAAGACAAACACTCTTGAAGAATTCCTGAGAAACTTGGGGGAACATGGGAACCACGAACCGTGGAAGATGAAGGAAGGTGAAATGGACCATTTGCAAACAGGGTGTTGAGTAAAAACACCTGTACAATATATCAAGTACATTAACGGCTTTCAGGCAGAGCAATTGAGTTTTTTGTTTGTTTGTTTGTTTTGTTTTGTTTTAGAAACATCAAGGGGACACGATTCTGAATTCCTGATCACCTAGAAAAAGAGGGCAGTAGTGAAAGGTTGAAGTGTCGTTTTCTCAGGGCATAGTTAACTCAGCCAACCAGCCTTGCCCTGATGCTAAAGCCCTAGCAGGAAGGACTATAATTTTCAGTGCTGAAAATTGCAGACTTCACCTTGGAAGACTACACCTATATTAAAGATCAGTGTATACTGACAGTTTAGGTCTTTTCCAACAAAATGACCTTCCCATTACCCATTCCTTTCTGAGAATCAAATAGATAATTAGCTTCATTTTAACATAGAGAATGTCACTGGCCATGTTAGAGGACGGGATAAACACCACTAACAGAATATGTTGAAAGTAGACCAGCTAAAGAACAGCAACAACAAAAAAAATCCTTTAGAATATTTTTTTTTTCAATTCTAAAGTACTTACAAAATTTAAAATGGTTACAATGCAAACAATGAAATTTCCCAGAAAAATAAAACAACTAGAAACAAGAATGAAAAAAAAAAAAAACTTATACTTATACTTATACCAAGACAGTTCAATAATAGCTTAATAATAATTTCGGAAAAAAGAGAGAAAACAAAGGCGCAAAATGGGTCAGGACACTGAGACTGAGGGGCCAGATAGTTACAACCTTTCCTTTCCGTTGGCTTCTAGACTGAATGCAGAATTGAGCTCCAGATGTGTTAGTGTTCACTGTGGACATAGCATCCACAGGTAGCAGGAATCCTGCCGGCCATTAGCAATGACCATGTGGTGGAAAGAAACGATGTTAGTCTAAACGGACCCCTGCTTCATGACTTTGCTGTGGTTCCTTTTCCTGTCTTCTCTTACTCCTGCATTTTTCTAATCTGGCTCACCAGCCTTCACAACAATGCAGTGAGTTTCCTAGGGCCCTTCACATAAATTTCTGTTCTGCTTAGGTTAGCTAGATTTGTTTTTGTTCCTTGTAACTGAGATCAATGAATCATACAATTTATTACCTTTTTAGTACTATTTGACTTTTAACTATGCGTGTGTGGTCATTTTAAATGGAAAAAAAAAATTACCCTGGAGAAAGACCTTATTTAGAGCAAAATTCTAGGGTGCTGGGATACCTGCCCCCCCCCCCCCGCAAATAGAAAATAACTTGTCTACTATTCATTTTGCAGAGAAAGGTATAGGTTAGACAAAGATTATTTTTGAAGCACCTATGCATTTGGTGCTGGTTTGAGGTCTAAAATATAATAAACATTAACAATTCATATTAATTAAACTACTTAAATAAAAATACTCTTTCATGATATTATAGAATATTCCTTAGTTTCTTTTTATTATTATTGTTGTTCTTTTTGCTCAGGATTTAAATGCTCATTCTTTGGGGAAAAAAAAAATTGCTGCTCTGACTAACATTTCTTCCTGTTTTATCTACCAAGATAACTTGCCTTGCCTTTTTCAGTGGTAATGTGATTTTTTTTTTCTTCTAGAAGTTTGTTTTTGTATAAATAACAAACTCCTCTGCTCTGGGTGGGCATGATAAGACAGGAATGAAATGATTAAGGTGTTTAGATTTAAATAATGTCTGTCCCTCTTAATTTCTCTCTTTCTTTTTCCCTTCTTTTTTCCTCCTTCCCTCCCCTCATTTCTCTTTCCCTTCTACCACACACACACACACACACGCACACCCATGTGTGCACACACATAGGCACACACCTTCAGCATTTCTTTGTAATCCATTCTCATTGCTTTTTAATGAAGACTTTTTGTAGGATATTGAACACTGATTGAGACTGTTATACAATAAATTTTACGTATCTAGAGAAATATGTGGAAGTTTGAGAAGCTTGTTTTTTAAGCATTCATGTCTATAAAGTAAAAAAAATTCTACTTATAGACATACAATATTTGTTGACTGTTTTCATATGAGCTTAAGCCTCTTTTAGACTGTATTAATTATTGGGGAAAAGTAAATAAAAAATCAGATTATGTTTTATTCAAATTATGCTAGAAAAAAATGCCGTATTTTAAAATCCTAAGCATAAGCTGTGTAGCCTTTTTTTGTTGTTCTCTGTGATTAGAACAAACATCTGAGCTATGTATAGCATTTTATGAGAGCATATTATAATCAATCTAATCCCATTACACTTGGTAAACAAATTAGCCCTAAAATTGCTGAAATTTATCATAGATTCCAATAAATGTTCATGCATTATTTGCTCTGCTCTACTTAAACATGTGTTGCTAAGCCCATTTTAGGCTTCCGCATAAGGATTAGCCTTTCCAATCATACTGAAGGCCAGATCGCTTAACTACTGCACACAGTGTCGTGCTACAGATAATCCATGCCCTTGATTAATGCTCTTATAATCAATTGCTGTCTGGAAGTGACTCCTTCCCATCACACTCTTCACAAAAAGAGCAGATGGTATTTAAAAGGTTATGGCAGGAGGGCATTGCAGAGGTCAAATGGAACATCGATCAAGTGGGCAGAAAAATTGCCTTTTTTCTTCTTCTTTCTTCTTATCCTAAGAGTCCATAAGGGAATGTGGTGTATGAATTATAGCTTGATCTATCGTTCAAGCCCAGGATATTTTCTTGTTTCAAATTTCTGTGTTGTTTTGGGTAATGAACCTGGAAATTGGATTTCTTGTGTGCCAATAAAAAATTGTACCAAGATGAACATTTCAAACATAATTCTAGACTTAAGAAGAGGTTTTTTTTTTTTTTCAAAAATTTTAATGTGACCAGATGGTTCCAACTTAATAAATGTTTAATATATAGTGATTCTTTGATCAGATTTTACAAAGCTATGGTTTTATTTGTAGAAACATAACAAATTTTCATTTTTTTGTGAAATAAAATATAGGACTATATGGCTCTCTATATAGATTTTCTCTCTCCTTTCCTGTCCTTTATCACACTAATGACAGTCTATCATATATTTCAAAGTGATCAGTTCTCTTTTTAATCGTATCCTTAGTTCAAATGAGGAAGAATTATGGTCAGAAGACTGCACTCCCATGTGCAGAACATTAAGATTGAAACTAAGTAAGAAAATGTCAGTACAAAGTTACTTAAAAGTTGAAATGTTTCTTTTTCATAAATTAGTGCCTATGAAATACACTTGATCATGAATAGGTCTCTTCTACACCTTATAATGATAATAAAGATGTTCATTTTATAAATAAAAAGTATATGTACCCTTGAATTTAGAGAGAAAGGAAAAGATTTTCCAACAAGGTTTTGGTAGAATATTTATGATATGAAACATTTGTGTAGCTTTCTATTGTAGCATGCCTATTTAGTCAATAACCATTTACTAAGTGCCTCCTCTCTACCTGGGTGTTAACCACTTGGGGATACAGAAACATTATCTTTGTTGTCAAGTAATTTACATGTATTTGGGGAGGAAACAACTTGCGTGCAAAGAGTAAAATAACATTAACAGTTTTTTCCAGAATTGTCATAGAAGAATAATTTGTTAAATGTCAAATGAGCAGTCCTCACAATAATGCTGTCATGATGTTACTAAGGAAAGAGATGCCTGCATTCTAGATTGGTCAAGGAAATTTTCAGATTGCTGAAGAAAGGGCTTTAAGGACGAATAGCATTTAGAAAGTCATTGGAATCTGGGAAGGTGTTGCAGAGAGAAGGTGCAGTAGAAACAAAGCCAGAGAAGTGGAACATTCTTAGCTTGTTTAGGCCAGTAGAGCTGCAGGAGAAATTTCATACAGCAGCTATGTTTGAAAGACTATTGAGGCCAGATAGTAAAGAAGCTTAATTCTGTGCATGAAGGTTTAAATTTACCCTTTACATTGATGTCGATGGAACTGGAGGATATTAATGCTGAGTGAAATAAGTCAGTCAGAGAAAGACAATTATGATATGGTTTCACTCAGATGAGGAATCTGAGAAACAGTTGAGAGGATCATAAGGGAAGGGAGGGAAAGCAAACGGATGGAAAGAGACTCTTAACTGCAGGAAAGAAACTGAAGGGTTGCTGGAGGGCAGGTTGTGGGAGGCTGGAGTAACTAACTGGGTGACAGGCATTAAGGAGGGCAGGTGATGTTATGAGCACGGAGTGTTATGTGCAACAGATGAATTACTGAACTCTACATCTGAAACTAATGGTACCCTGTATGTTGGCTAATTGAATTTAAATTAAAAAAAATATATGACACATGCAAATGTTTTTGATAGAGGGAGTTTATTTCATGTAAACTTATGCTATGTTTTCTCCAGTGGTATGAAAAGTCTTTCTACATTTTTAACTTTCTCTCTTATAGATATATATGGCTTTTAGCAGTATCTTATCTACTGATACCAATTAATTTGAAATTAATAAAAAACTAATTTTGGTAGATACTACCCTGAAAGTAGTTAACTCTAATCTTGCAAGAAAGCTAACATGTCAAAGTATTTGAGAACGTTCACTTTATGGTTCTGATATATATTATAGTAGGAAACCAGAGTAATCATAAAGGTTTCATTGATAGAGACAGATACTGGACATTGGAAGGTTCATTGAGTGACTACTTTACATCAGGTCATGGGAACAATAGACCTGATAAAATATGAACCCTGCTTCTCAGGAGTTTCTAATCTAGTGGGCAAGGCATGTTGCTATATATACTACGTTAAGTAACAGGGGTCTCATAAGAAGGACATATGACAGTGATTCAGAAAGTGTCTTGGAAAAGCAGTAGGAGCTGACCTTAGATTGGGGCATGGAGTTGAGCAGTGTATGAGAGTTGAAAATGACAGAAAAGATTTGGGGAAGTGTTCACATTATAAATGTTTTTACCCTACCTGATATTCTCATATGTCCTGGGGTCAAGACAAGAAGCCTTCCTTCTTACCCACTAAGAATCCTTGAATTTAGCCTGGAAAAAGGAAATAATATGAAAAAAGGTTTGTATTTTCAAAATATCTATGAAAAATGGGAGAATATATATAGTAAATTTGCCTTAGTAAAATTTGCTATAGTAATAAATTTGTCTTAATGTACAGATGAAGGTTATATTCTTTCTTGTGTGATCCTTTTCGGCGTCAATATTATTCTGGCTTTTTTTTTATGACAGAAATGATAGGTAAAGGCTATCTTTACCTGTCGAATGATAGGTAAAGGCAGGAAAAATATCAGTAAGTTTCCACATGATTAAAGTACAAAAACTTTAATCTATACAAATAGAAAACTAGGGCTGCTGCCTGGTTCATGATAACTTTCCCAGAGGCCATGTTTAAGCTTATACGGTTACATTGGGGAAGCTCCTTCTTCTACGCTCACTCTACCAGGGAATATAAATGGGAAATTCTGTGTTCTTATACAATCTGTCTCCCTTGGCACAGTGATTGGCTTAAAAGTGTGCATGTGACTGAGCCTGGATCGACTGACCTCTTTCTCATTACTCTTCTGGAATTTTTACTTTTTTAAAAGATTTTGCTTATTTATTTATTTTTTTGCTAAAATACTTTTATGAATATTTGCTACTCCTCATTCTTCCACTGTGACAACACTTTAGGCTCTATTCATGTTCTCTATGACATAATATAACTTGCATTATAAAAAGGAATGTCATATCAACTATGTAAGTTCTTGCAGAATTATTTGTGCCATTTAACATAAATGAGTATGTTTATGCATTACCAGACAAGAATGCAAATCCCTATGTCAATAGATAACATCAACTCTGAAGAAGGGAGCCAACCCTTTGCACATTGCAGTTGACTGTATATAATTCTTTCACTTATATTAAACCGATAAACTATTAATTACTAATGTTACAAAAATATCTTTAAAGGGAAAAAACAGTCTCTGATTATTTTTGCAAGATAGTTTACTTGGTAGCAATCAGCCCATTACTTCAAAACTTGTATTAACACAAATCAGGAGAAAAAAGTTAAAAAGTCCCCATGATTTTTTATTTCTATTGCAGCCATAATAAGGGTGGAACATTTGTCAATAAGTATGAATTGTCAGCATGATTTGTACGTGGCAATTTTCATGGATGAAAATGGAAAAGCAAAACATATTCATCCTACATAATTATTTAAATATAAACTTTGCAATTTCCTCCATTCATCCCTAATTTGATATAGGTTTAAGAACATGTAATTTGTGTTACTGGATGGTGCCTTTTTGGAGGTGATACTTACAAAAATCATTATAGACCTTGGAAACTCAATGAGCTAGAGAGCTAGAAAACACAAGCAAGCTCCTACATAGTCAAGATCATCCCAATTGTAGGGGCACCTGGGTGGCTCAGTGGGTTAAAGCCTCTGCCTTCGGCTCAGGTCATGATCCCAGGGTCCTGGGATCGAGAGCCGCTCAGCAGGGAGCCTGCTTCTCCCTCTCTCTCTGTCTGCCTCTCTGCCTACTTGTGATCTCTGTCAAATAAATAAATAAAGTCTTTAAAAAAAATCATCCCAATTGTAGAAGGATGCCAAATCCTGTCACCCTGTGTTGTGGGTTGTGATGTTCCTGTACATATCCCCCTTGATTAGAACAAACAAAGGCGACATGAACTGCTTGTGATGTGCACTGTAGGAACAAAACACATTAAGTACATCAGTGTGCTCCAGAAAAGAATTAGAGCAATGATGTTGACGAAAGAGCCTGGTATCAAACAGATCAAAATTTTTATTCAGGGATGTGCTTATAGACAAATAAGTTGTAAAAAGAAAAAAAAATGAAGCATCTTCATGTGTCTATTATGCCAGGGCTACTGGCATAATAAGACTATTGCATATTTTGTGACTCCTTATTGAATCAGAAATGTACAAAAAGTAAATGCAATAATCACTCTGTTCGTTGACCCAGCCTTTTTTGTCTATGCAGGTTTTGTTGTCAGTCTCATGAAGGGCAAAAAGCAGTCAAGCTCAGAAGTTTGTACACATCTTTCAGAGCTTTCAGAAGGGGAAAAAGTTAAGTTCTGCTCAGGAAGAATGATGTTCTTTTAGACTTACTTATACATATGTTCATCAAAGTAGCACATTTATATGGTAATTAATCAAATAGTATAAAGGACTTATGGAAAAAGAAGTGGTAGGAAAGCACAATCTTATTTACCTTAAGTACTACCTCTCAGCTTTTATTTTTGTTACTGGCTCTATCCCTAATAACATTAAATGTTCTTATACTTCTATTTCTAATTCATCTCCTGTGAACCATGTATTTATGAAAAATGAGAAGATATATCATTTATGCAAACTCTCCTTCCTCTAAATTCTCCAGATATTAGATACTTTTATGACTAATTTAATTATTTTAGGATGGCTTCTATAACTTTATTTATTTATTTATTTTACATACACTTTCGTAAAATTTTAATTCTGGTGTAGTTAACATATAGTGTAATATTCGTTTTAGGTGTTCAATATAGTGATTCAACAATTCCACACACCACCGGTGCTCATCACAAGTACACTCCATAATCCCCATCACCTATTTTACCCATCCCCCTCCCCCCACCTTCCCTCTATGGGCATCCCATTGAATTAGTGTTTTTGTATTTTTTGGGTAAATACTCAGCAGTGTGATTACTAGATGATGGTGTAGTTCCACTTTTTTTTTTTTTTTCAATTTTTTGAGGAATCTCCATACTGGTTTCCACAGTGACTGCCCGAGTTTGCATTCTCACCAAGGGAATGCAAACCAAGGGTTCCAAGTGGCCAACACTTATTATTTTTCATGTTTTTGATTTTAGCCATTCTGACAGGTGTGAGGTGATATCTCAGTGTGGTTTTGATTTGCATTTCCTTGATGATGAGTGATGCTGAATATCTTTTCATGTATCTGTTGGCCATCTGTCCATTTTCTTTGGAAAATGTCTATCCATGTCCTCTGCCCATTTTTTAATTGGAATATTTGTTTTTTGAGTGTTGATTTGTATAGGTTCTTTATAGATTTTGAATACTAATCTTTCATCAGATATGTCATTTGCAAATATCTTCTCCCATTCAGCTTTTGTTACTTTAAAAACACTTAGAACTCCATTTCTTATTCTATTAACTACGAAGAGTAAGTACTTTTTGTCATCCCATTCTTTTAAAAAGAGGAGAATAGGAGCGTCTGGGTGGCTCAGTGGGTTAAGCCTCTGCCTTCAGCTCAGGTCATGATTTCAGGGTCCTGGGATCGGCCCCCGCATCGGGCTCTCTGCTCAGCAGAGAGCCTGCTCCCTGCTCTCTCTCTCTGCTTGCCTTTCTGCTACTTGTGATCTCTATCTGTCAAATAAACAAAATCTTTTAAAAAAATAAATAAAATAAAAATAAAAAGAGGAGAATAGCTACATTTATTCCTACTTTATTTCCTTTTTCCACAACATGTCTGCTGTAGGCTATAATTTTATTTTTAATATTAAAAATGTTTTTAATATCCACATCTATCTAGCAGCCACAATTACATCTCCTGTGTTTGTTTATAAATATATGTGGCAATAAATGCACTTAAATTGTATGATATGGGGGCACCTGGGTGGCTCAGTCGGTTAAGGCCTCTGCCTTCAGCTCAGGTCATGATCTCAGGGTCCTGGGATCGAGCCCCACATCAGGCTCTCTGCTCAGTGGGGAGTCTGCTTCCTCCTCTCTCTCTCTCTCTGCCTACCTCTTTGCCTACTTGTGATCTGTCTGTCAAATAAATAAATAAAATCTTTAAAAAAAATATATATGATATGGCCATCTAGCCTATTGGAATTCTCTACCCACCAATGGCATCAGATGTCATCTATGAGCAATTTTTATGACCATACAGTATGTTACAGCTGAGTTTCATCCATACCTGTTGTTAATTTTAAAAGTTGAAACCAATAGAGAATATTTATAGTATGATGACTTTGAAATGTTTTTCAGTGTCAGAAAATGTAGTGATCAATATTATAACCAATTAGACTGATTCTTATTTCTTCCTAGTGTTTGATGTTGTGGTATTAGCCTTTGTCATTCTGCTCTCACATTTTGCCCATTAAATAAATGTTAATGATGATGAGATGATGTGCTTTGCTTATGAATAATATTGACATAAATGATTGCCATAATTGTCATAAACTCTGTTTTAGTGGATAAGTACTAATAAATGAGAAGTAATTTGGACAAACCTCATCAAGTTAGGGATAGTTTTAAATAAAAAGTAGATAAAGAGTCAAAGCAATTTCAGGAAAAAATATATGTGTAGTCATGAAATATGCAGAAATATCAGCCACTTTGTGGTCCAAAAGAAACTCTTCCAAGAATCTCCAGGTTAAGAATCTTTGCGTGAGGAGACACACATGCTACCTTTGAAGCTGAAATAGATGCTGACTGTTGTTTCTAATAAGATCATGTTTCAGATACCATTATTCCTCCTGAGAAGGGCTCTGAACAAATGATATTCATTGTGAGTCCTCTCCTATAGAAAGATAATTTTCTATCTCAAAAATTACTTTGAAATATTGTAGTAGGATATAGAACATTGATAGAACACTGTAGAAACTAATACGATGTAAACATGGGCATGGACACTTGGATGGTTTCAACTTTTTGGTTTCTATGAATAATGCTGCTAAAACTATCTGTATACAAACCTTTGTTTCAACATATGTTTGCAGTTGTTTGGGATACAAGCCTCGTTTTGGAACTGTTGAGTGGTATGATGAATATATGTGTAATTTATATTTTTTTCAGAAACTGACAAACTATCTCAAATTGGTTATACCATTTTATATTCCTACCAGCAATGGGTGAGGGTTTCTTCACAACTTTGATAATGTTGGTATTGTCAGTCTTTTGGATTAAAACCATTCATTTATGCATACAGTGGTATCTCATTGCACTTCTAATTTGTATTTCCCTCGCTAATTATGTGTTTTTCTATGATTAATAGTCATTTGTAAACCTTCCTTGGTGAAATATCAAGTCAAATCCTGTGCTCATTTTCACTGAATTATAAGATCTTTATATATTGTGGATATAATTTATCAGATATATACCGTGGAACTCATTTCCTCCACTTAGCAACTTTTTATTTTTGAAATGATTTCAAAAGTCCTTAATTTTGTTCAAATTTAATTTATAATTTTTTCTTATAGGGATTATGCATATACCTCTATATATAAAATTTCATGGTGTTGAATGATGCCCATTAATAAACTAATAAAAAGTGGCATTAAGAAGTTATTTAGAGATGAGATTCTGGAGCTAATTCCACTTCCTAATTGTAGGATCTTGGACACATTTACATTACCTTTTTTTGCTTCAGTTTATTCATGTAATCAAGGAATAATAACAGTTAATACTTCATAGTACTTTCTATGCTATTAAATAAGATAACACATGTCAAACACTTTAAAATAATGCCTGGCATTTAGTAAATGTTGAATAAATGTTAGCTAGCATATTCATTTTTTAGGGTTGCTGTTAATAGAGTACCACAAACTGGGTGGCTGGAAACAACAGAATTATTTTCTCTCATAGTTCTGAAGGCTAGATGTCTGAAATCAAGTTGCTGGCAGGGCCATCCTCTCTCTAAAGTTTGTAGGGAAGAATTTTTTGCATGCTTTTCCTTCAGCTTCTGGCGTTGCCAGTAATTCTTTTTTTTTTTTTTTAAGACTTTATTTATTTATTTGACAGAGATCACAAGTAGGCAGAGAAACAGGCAGAGAGAGAGGAAGGAAAGCAGGCTCCCCAGTGAGCAGAGAGCCCGATGCGGGGCTTGATCCCAGGACCCTGGAACCATGACCTGAGCTGAAGGCAGAGGCTTCAACCCACTGAGCCACCCAGACACCCCTACCAGTAATTCTTGATGTTCCTTGTCTTGTAGATGTATCACATCCTTGTTTACCTCTGCTGTTATGGCATCTCTCTGTCTGTGTCTAACTCTTAGCCACTTCCCATAAGGACCCACTTGATGACTTCATCTAAACTTGACTACATCTGTAAAGATCTTGTTTCCAAATAAAGTCACATTCACAGGTACCAGGAGCTCAGATCTATCTTTTGGGGTGATAGTTCTTGAGCTTACAAGAGCTAGCATTATTTTGATATTAATAACATCAAATTAAGAATCTGCTCTAGGAGCACCTAGATGGCTCAGTTGGTTAAGCATCAGACTCTTGGTTTCAGCTCAGGTTATGATGTCAGGGTCATGAGATTGAGCCCTATGCTCTTTCCCACTCCCTCTACCTCTACCCTGGCCTCACTCTCTTCTCTCTCTCTCTCTCTCTCTGAAAATTAAAAAAAAAAAAAAAGCCAAAAAAAAAAAACAACAACAACTAAAAACTTTGCTCTAAATGCAAATTAATTAACTCTTAGTACAAGTGAGACTGTCTGAAATCAGCACAATATAATCCTGTTTTTCAGGCTTTCCATGATAAAGTCTATATTGAAGTAACCTTAGACACACAACACTTGACTTCAGCATAGGGGGTGGCAAAAAAACAGTGATTAATGACTGAGCCGGTAATAGAAATGTTATTAAGAATGCTGTATGAACATCACAGAGACATCTTTTTGATTATCATGTAAAGAAATCCCTTTATCTTTGGCTAATAGTAAATGTTATCTTTATCTTAAAATCTGATGCTTGAATTTTAGACTCCATCATAAAAGAAATTTAACTTTCTTCTCTATTTGGTTTGATACTGAGAAATTTAGAGTTTGATTTTTTCTAAGTCTATAGCAGGTGGTAGCATGATTATTTGTGTATTTCTTAGTGTCTATGTTTTACTTTTTTCCTCAAATACCCAAGTATTCATTCTGTCCCTTTGTATTATATACATTTTCTGTAACTACTTCAAAACTTTGTAAAGTCAAGTAAGGCTGGTATGCATCAATGAGTTACTAAATATTAATCATTTCAAAACTAAAATAAATTTCTCATTCTTTAGAGAGTCAATCCATTCAAATTTGTAATGAAGGGTTGGTTTTTGAAATTTGGTGTCTTTCTTCAAGTGCTGCATCCTCTTCAGGGGGAATACAAAGAGCAAAGAGACCACACTGGAGGAAGGCAACAATGTGAGGTGCCCTAATCTGAGCTGGAAGATTGCCTGTAGATGAAGTTGTAAAGGATCAAAGAATGAGTTCACATAATAGAAAAATCTTACACAATATTGTAAGGATTTTGTACTTTATTTTGTAAGCAACTAGTAGGCACCAAACATTTCTGAGCTAATCGAAAAGCAATGAGTTTTAATAGCATATGTCCAGTGCTGCCTTATAAATTGACCCTAAGGGATGCCTGGGCGGCTCAGTCAATTAAGTATCTGGCGTCAGCTCAGATCATGATCTCAGGGTCCCAGGACTGAGCCAGGTCAGGCTCCCTGCTCAGTGGGGAGTCAGCTTCTCCTTCTACCTCTGCCCCTCCCCCTTGTTTGCACTGTCTCTCTCTCTCTCAAATGAATGAATGAATGAATGAATAAATAAATAAAATCTTTTTTTAAAAAAAGGAAATTTTGGGGTGCCTGGGTGACTCAGTGGGTTAAAGCCTCTGTCTTTGGCTCAGGTCGTGATCCCAGGACCCTGGGATTCAGCCCCACATTGGGCTCTCTGATCAGCAGGGAGCCTGCTTCCCTCTCTCTCTGCCTACCTCTCTGCCTACTTGTGATCTCCTCCTGTCAAATAAATAAAATCTTAAAAAAAAAAAAAAGGAAATTTAAAAGTTGACACTAAAGAAAGTGCTAAAGGCAGAGATATCCATTATGAAATTATTGCAATAATTTAGACTAAAGGTAAAAATCTTAACGAGATTCCTGACAGTGAGAATGGTGAGGATTTTTGAGAAACAAGTGAATACTTGTTACTTGGATACACTAGTCAATCAGATGTAAGGTTGAAAAAGTACAATTCAGTAAAAAGAAAAATGCATCTAGAATAACTCTGAAGTGTTTTCCTCGAGTTTTAACTTTAAATCAGAGAGAATATACAGGAAATTGAATATGAGTGAGAGTTTATGATTTTTTTTTTTTTTTTTTTTTTTTTTTTTTTTTTTTTTTTTTGCTTCTCTTGGCCTATAGACAAGTTTTCTTTGCCCATGGAAATATTTTCTCTCTAAAGAGCTAGAGAAGATGCTAAGACATGGAAACTTGAACTCTTTTCTTCTTCTTGCCCTGTATTCTGAATTCCTACCTGTTAACTACTCCAATGGCAAGCATCTGCTGAGGTTTCAGGCTGATGAACAGAAGGTTATATTAAAACTCTGGCTCCATGAAAAACTGACCTGGAGAGTAGGTGGAGAATTCTTTATCCTTTGGGTTGGGCAAGAATTCAGGGACCAGCAATGGAGAGACTTGGGGCAAGGAGCAGAACATTGAAAACTTAAGGGTAAATCTGGAATGTGAGAAATTCTTTTCCTCTGAGAAATAGGCAAGGACAGTTTGTTTGAACTTATGGTATCTCCCTTGTCCCCAAGAGGAGAGGAAGGGAAGAATAGGTAGGTAGAATTCTTTGTCCTTGATGCTTCTTCCTAGTGCCCCAAAAGGAACTGATATCTTTCATTATGATACATTGAAAATCCACAAAACAGACAGTTGTGTAGCTGATGAACCTGCTACAGACCAAGCAGACAAAATAATAAAATATTATGGCAGGCATCCTTAGATAGAAAGTAAAGGAACAAACGAAACATTCAGGATAGGTTGTGATGAAATTGAACTGCTTAAAAAGACAGAAAGGAACTTGAAACAAAAATAGTAAGATTATGGGATGTCTGGGTGGCTCAATTTGTTAAGCATCTGTCCTCGGGTCTGGTCATGATCCCAGGGTCCCGGGATGGAGTCCTGAGTTGGGCTCCTTGCTTGGTGGGGAGCCTGCTTCTCCCTCTGCCTGCTGCTCCCCCTGCTTGTGTTGTCTCTCAAATAAATAAATAAGTAAAATCTTTTTAAAAAATAAGATTGAGAAGATTCAAAAATAATCAAAAGTTGGACTTTCAATAAGATAAATGAAAACAAACTCAGCTGTGTAAAAAAAGAAGAGGTAGCAAAAAATACATAAGATTGGGAATCAGAAAGGAAAACTAGCTATAGATACAGAAGAGAATAAATAATTATGAGAAAACAACTTCTGCAAATGTATGGCCACAGAAGTAAGTTAAGGATGAGTTTCCTCAGACAAGGGCTTTCCCAATGACAGAAAAGTCCTCAAATCTAAGTAAGTTACTTGATAGATGTCAATTAAAGTCAAGCAGAACTCAATGGGGAACATTCCAAGGCTGAGAGGGACAGAAAAAGATAAACTAGTTGAATAATTAACTGCTTTTCTTAGATAACACGTTTTACAATTACATGCTAGCAATTCTAATAAACTCATCCAAATTGCTGTTTGTCCTATAACTGTCCCATCATATTTGACCTAACAGTCCCAAATAAATATTTGCATCAGTACGCACAGACTCTCACCCACCAACATTGCTAGGTATAAGGTAGTCCTACTCTGGGAAAACAAAATAAAATATAAAATAAAATATAAAATAAAAATAAAATAAAGTAAAATATAAAATAATAATTAAAAAATAAAACCAAGTTTAGATCTGAGCTATAAATCTGTCACTCTGTATGAGAGGTGAGCTTGATTACTCTTCAGTAGGTGTTGATAAAAAAATCTGCGTCCTTGTTTGTTGATTCTTCATGGAGGATATCTTCTAATCCCAGGTTCTGAGTTCTATTATCATTTGCTCTCCTATTTCTATTCTGCAGACAATGAATTAAAGTTCCCTCGAGTGCCTTCAGAATAGATTTAGTAGATAATTGGAATCCAGAGATACTTTTGGAATTATGAACATTTAGGATATTCTAAAACTTAAGGAAATAAACAACTTCCCCCAGGAAGAACATGAAGAATATTAGTAATATGCAATATTACTGTTGCAAATAAAATAGAAATGATCACCAGAGACAGAAGCAGTAAGATATTTGGTTCTGTTCCTGGTCTCAATTCTGTGTGTCTGTCTTCTCACCTCCCAAGGTTTTTAGCTCCATGAAAAACGTAGTCACAGTAATAGTGGTAGGAGATTTTTTTTTTCCTCATAGAATCTGGAGGAGTCTTACTCTAACCTCTGGTTTTCTGCAGTATTGTTAGGTCTAAGTCCCTGGCTTTTAGAACAATTCTATTAACTTATTCTGCAGAAGGTGGGGGACCAGCCACTTCTGCAGGTTTTGAGACTAGCTCTAAGCAAGCCGAGAGTTTCAGCCCTGCTCGGCCACTTTAGATTTTGTTGTTGCTTCATTCATTATATTTGTGATCCCTGAAGATGTTTATTTTGTTTTTTAAAATGTTTTTAAATTTTCCCCCATTTTTATATGCCATTTACTGGAACAGCAACTCTAGTAAATTTCTGGAGCAGCAGCATAATTTAAATCTTAAAAATTTAAAGGAAGCCATCTTCATAAAAAAATCATTTTTTTTTAAAGAAAATTAGGAGATCTTAACTGTGAAATGTGTTGTCACAACAGATAGAAGGCTAGCAAAATTCCCTCAATTTAAGGACATCATGTATGATAGTAGAGGGTGCTGAAACATAGAGACATTGTTTAACATACCCCCCCCAAATTATGTTATTCATTTGCCTAAGATCCAAAACCAAATATCTTCATTTCTTCTTTTACTTATTTTATTTGACTTCCACATACAGTTGGAAACAGGAAAAAAATAAATAAAAGTTAAAAAATAGAGTAAGTGAAATTCATTCTTCTAGTCTCAACACAAGAGCCTGGAGAAAATCGTATGTCTTTTAGCCAAACAAAGTTTCAGCATGCTAAATAGCAACTATATTGCATTAAATCTTCTCTATGCCAGTGTGTTATGATACAAGGAATTGCCATAAATAATAAAGTGATATGTAGAATACCCTGTACTCCATTTCCATGGGGGGTGGGATGGGGCAGTGAGAAATAAGAAGTTATCTCTTGCTATATTCTAACAAAATTTCCTTTTTTGCTTTGTACAGCAGTGTGAGTGATAACCATGTGTAATACTGAAAAAAGAATTCTCATTCTAAGATCACAGACAAGGATTGAGAGCTCCTGGGGCAGCTTATTACTGATTTGTTGTGTGACCCAGCAAAAAGCACTTAAATCCCCCATTTAAATGCTTCTACAGATCCCTATCTTGATAAGGAGTTGCCTCTACTTGGTCTCTCTATTCCCTTTCCTTATTCATTTTGTATTCTTTTCATCCCTCTTTTCTGCATTTAGAGAAGAACAGGTTTGAATGCTTTTAACCATTTCATTCTTTATTCTGTACTACAAACTCTGCACAGTGCAACTGATAGCCTTGCCGAACAAACTTTTCCTAGGGAAATGAATGACTTTTCATGCTCATTGGGATTAACATTTGGAAAGTAAAAAGAAATCAGGAAAAAGGGAAAGGAGACTGGATTCTTAGACTATCTATGTAATAATGAGTTCCTTGCTATAAACCAAATGAGTTAATTGCATCCATAGGAACAATTTAATTTAATTTAATTGGAATGTGAACAGAGAGATGTCTGAAGGCATCAAATCACACCTGGAAAGTAAAAAGTCGTAATCTTTCCCATTAAGTTAAATGAGGAAATGGCCCATTTTAAGAATGACTTGTGACGCCTGCAGCAATATGACCCAAATTTTCTTTTAAAAATAATCAGCAATGTAGAATTGCTGATTCATCTGTAATGTTTTGTATACAGTTGAAAATCTAGATTATATTAAGTATGTATGGATATGTAAGGATATGTGAATTAAGGTCGAATTTTTTAAAAGGTAAATTTATCCATAAACTAATGGTATTTTATATATAAACAACTAAAGAAATGGGTAGAAAATGGGTAGAAAGGTGCTTCATCTAAACATCAATAACCATTTTAAAGAGCCTTCATAATTATTACATGTTTTTACTCCTGGAGCCAACCCTGGGAAAAGTAATTATTATCAGATTGTTTTTGCCAATAAGGGAACATGAAACAGAAAAACAAAAACAAAAACAAAAACTTAAGTAGTTTTCTTTGTCAATTAAAGATAAATGCTATTTATAACACAAAAATTTAGATATCCCAGGCCCTGTTTCTGTTTTTTAAAATTATATCAATCAAAAAATATGTTTTATGTACATGTTTAATAACCACCTTTTTAATTTTATTATCATTATTAATCCATTCATGGTAAACTAACAGCAACTTTATTCCAAATATTTACCTTTGTCTTTTTGCTATCTGTTTTCTTTTCCTCTGAGATGATATATTGCTGATCTATATGTAAAGCTCACTCCTAAATATATGACATATATTTATTGACATATTCTTAAATATTCATCAAGTAATCCTCAATTCAAGTGATTAATTTTGTTTAAGGTAGTGATTTTCTTTTTTCTTTTACTTTTTTTTATTTTTTAAAAAGATTTTATTTATTTTGAGAGAGAGAGAGAGAGAGAGCAAGGACAGCGTGGGGAGAGGGAGAAGGAGAGAGAGAATCTCAAGCAGACTCCACACTGAGCAATAGAGCCAACCCGGGGCTTGATTGCAAGACTGTGGGATCATGACCTGAGCTGAAATCAAGAATCAGATGCTTAACTGACTGAGCTACTCAGGTACTTCTAAGGTATTGATTTTCTTTACCAGGTCAGAAGTGAATCATCTGTCTCTTTGAAGTCTGACTTGTGTCTGGAATAGGCAGAGAGTAAATGCTTTATGTAAATTCATCGTCTCATCTCCTAACTATTGAGTACAGTTTTACTTCATCCAGAGGACCTTAAATCTTCCAACATTAAACGTTAGCATTTGTTATTTTTTTATGGATTACATTCTGTTACCTCATTTTAAGACTCTGTGATTCTAGGCAATAATGTTAATGCTTTTGTGTCTTCTAAAGAGTGGTAGATATTCACTAGATAAATATTGACCAAATGCATACTATAGCTGAAACCAAAGCTGGGTATTGCAAAACAATCATTCTTGAAATCATTCTCAAACCTTAAGATATGTGTTCCACCCTACTCCATCTAAGGCTAATCCTGTGTCTCACCCTTTTCAGAAGTTAAAATGGGTAGTTGGATTATGTAAAACATTTCTTTCTGAAATTTTATGATAAAGTGCTGTAGTATGTAGGGATCAAAAGTGTAGGCTCTAGAACCAGGGAACTCAGTTGGAATACCAGCTCCACCACCCCCAGCTTTAGGCAAGATACCACATGTGGTGGCCACAGTATTATTATCATAAAATGTGGATCTACTTCCTAGGCTGTGTAATGGACAGACTCTGAGGTCATCCTCTTAGGTATCCAACTCCTGGTGCTTCATACCTTTGTGTAATTACCTCTTTTGGTGTGTGATTTGGTTCTAACCAAGAGAATATGGCAAAGGTCATAAGATACCATTCTAGTGATTACATTATATTATATAAAGACATAAAATTCTTACAAAACTTTCTCCAGAGCCTTACTCCTTTGCAGACTTTAAAAGACCATGTACTCATGTTGGAAGACCCACAAAGCAAGAATGGTTTTTAGGAGTTGGGGCCTCTAGAAGCTGAGAGCAGCCTCCACCCAATAACTTGTATGAAGCCAGGGTTCTTGGTCTTACAACCTCAAGGGGAAGAATTCTGCCATCAGACTGACTGAGTTTGGAAGCAAACTCCTCTAGTCGAGCTTCCAGGTGAGAACACAGCCCTCAAACATCTTGGTTGCAGTCTTAGGAGATCTCAAGTGGGAGGATCAGCTAATCAAAACCCAAACACCTGAACCACCATAACTCTGACTGTGTGTTGTTTTAAGCCACAGAATCTGTGGTAATGTATTACATAGGAATAGAAAACCAATATGATGGTGAGCATCTGTATTTTTTGTCCAATACAAAATATGTAGTGTGTACTGAATACATATCTGCAACTGTTTTACCAACATGTGGTAAAGTTTCTTTTAACTCAGTTCAGATAATACCATGTACAGATAAGTTCATTTATTGAAGATGTAAATACTAATAATTTATTGCATAACAGTTGTAATGAGAATGTTATAACCTTAACAAAACTAGTCAGAAGCCACTAAAGGGAAGATATTACAAAACTATATCTGAAATGCTGAAAGGTAAATTTATACACACACAAGTGCGTATACATTATATATGTCACTGCTTTACTCCATTACATATGTACATTACACATATATGCATATTATGTTTTCTTACATATTACCTATTAGACATACATATGTGTGTGGGGGGTGTGTATTTGGTTGTTTTTTGTTTTGTTTCTATTTTTGTTCTTTCAATTTTTTTTTTTTTTTCCTTTTAGACCTTATGCTGCCGGAGGTAGTGGCTCTAACTTGTGATTGTAACATGAGCACAACAGTGACGTAGTATGTGGTGGGTAAGAAACATATTTTTTAAATGATTGACTTCATCAAAAGATGCATTTATACAGTTTAGTTAGAAGACAATCACTGAAGAACCATTATGATCCAGTACATGTGACACAAACTGAGGTTATACTTAGTTTCAATAGGACTCTAATTTCTAAAAATTTATTGTCTAAAAGTAGAATCAGATATGCATAAGCAAGCATTTACCACATGTTAAGTGCTAATAGGTATATCAAAGGTTAAAGTGCAGAATTAAGTAGAGCAATTTCTTGGTTGATTGGGCCAACTAAAGCATTATAGAAATGAGGATATGCATGAAAAGGAGGAATTCACAGGCTGAAGAAATTGGGAAAGAAGATAATCTTTTTCCCCTTCTTATGAAGATAAAGGTTAGAACTTTAACTGGCAAAGGGTCTGAAAGGTTATTGGACAAGTCATCATCATTGGGTTGGGTAGCTCCCTGGTACTCTTCTAATCCAGGAAAAAGGGAAAGTAAGGAAATACCAGCCACAGCCTCACACTTCCAAATGCACTGGTTTTTTACCTGAAAATTCAGGCCTTTGTCCAGTTTGCTTCAAAACTGTTTTTGTTGTTTTTTGTTTTTTGTATTTTAAATATTAAGATTTTTTTCCCTGCTTCTTTAATTTTGCTCTGATTTCTAATCATGGTGTTACTCTTGAACAAATTTAACTATGAAATCATTTTTGAAGGCAGGAAATGGATATCTTCAAGCCATCACAACTGTTTTCTACCACTTTTTCTGGAGGGTGACTACTTCTTTACTATAAACTGTTCAATTCTTTCTCTCGGTTACCCTCCCCACCTCCCCAAACTCCCGTTGAACATTTTGAAATTCCTCATTATATTGTGAACTTTAGTTGGATTACTTATGGATTACTTATCTTTTTGTGGTTTAGCCTTGTCATTAATTAGGGATGTGAATTCTTTAAATGTCTGAGTAGAATGAAGGATTTGGAGCCACAGCAGGTAGGAAAAGATATTTGAGCTGCAGTATGATATGCTTGCTCAGTGATCAGACTAAGTGATCACAATAAGGCCAGAATTTTATTGATTTATTTTTGCCTTTTTGTTTTATTTTTTAAAAATAAATGAATTATATTAATATATATGTATTATATTCATGTATGTAGTTTATGTTTATCTAAGATGTTTGTCTCTCCCTCTCTCTCCTTCTCACACACACGCACACACACACACTCTCTCTCTCTCCAGGCCTTAACAACATTACATTGCTCACTGTCCATGAAAAGATAAATGGATAACTTATAACCATAATTATACTTACTCACTGGTGTAATGAAGAGAATTAGGAGATGTGTACACAATAGCAGTGCAGGAGAGAGGAATCATAATTAGCAACTATTAATCTAATAGACAGAAAAAGAGAAGGCTAGAATAATTAACACGTGCCACACAGAGTGATCGTTTATGATAAGGATGACTGAAAAGACAGCAGCATTACTTAGGTTTCCCCACTGGCAAAGAAAGTCAGAGCAAAAACAAAATGAATCTTTGGCCCAGACAGCAAACCATCATGTTTACTGAGCTGTGATGAAAGTAGCCTCTTTAGAATCCATTTGGTAGTTCTCTTTAACCCTGCATTTACAACTAAAGAATCACATATTCTTGTTTCTTTTCATAAAATCTGGCCAGCAGCACACTTAAAAAAATAATATAGAGTATATTTAAAACAACTTTGACCTTAAAAAAATAAAAGAGCCATTATTTTACCAGCAAAATGAATGTTTTTGGAATAGTAAAGGAATTACAATTCGGGACATGAAAACTATAGCAAACTCTAGGCAAATCTAGAGAACAAAAAAGAGGGAATTTTGTTTTATAGGGAAAAAGGAGAAATTGTGAAGGGCCTTGACTAAAATCTAGTGGAGGAAAACGGGAGTTCAAGGTGGTGATAGTTTCACATTGGCTGAGTTGTGGCAGTTTCTCAGCGGCTGGGTTATTGCTGGGCTGTTGCTGGGCCAGATGAAAATCTTCCTTCCTTTAGCTGGGGTAGTACAGTAAACTTCCTCCTGGCCAGGAACATGAGATATATTTCTATGGAAAGTTTATGCATGAGAGCTCCCCCTTCATGGATTTGTGACTCCATTTTAAATGAAGTTTTCCTTCATTAATTTTCACAACAACATTTAGTTTAGAAAATATTTATCGCTGGGTATCATTTGAAGAAATGAAACCCCAGGCATTTAAGAAACTTATGGGGGGGGGGCTGGGTGGCTCAGTGGGTTAAAGCCTCTGCCTTCGGCTCAGGTCATGATCTCAGAGTCCTGGGATCGAGCCCCGCATCGGGCTCTCTGCTCAGTGGGGAGCCTGCTTCCTCCTCTCTCTCTGCCTGCCTCTCTGCCTACTTGTGATCTCTGTCTGTCAAATAAATAAATAAATCTTAAAAAAAAAAAAAAGAAAGAAACTTATGGGTGGGAAACCTGGGTGGGTCCCTTGGTTAAGTGGCTGACTCTTGATTTCAGCTCAGGTGATGGCCTCATTGGTATGAGATCAGCCCTGCCTCAGACTCTGCTCTCAGTGGGGAGTCTGCTTCAGATTCTCTCTTTCTCCCCATCCATCAGCCCCTCCCCCCACTCATACTCTCTCTCTCTAAAGTTAAAAAACAAACAAACAAATAAACAAACAAAACCCTTATAGTTATTTGGTTTTGACCTAAAATATGTGCTTCATCAAAAATGTCACTACAAATTATTTTAATGATCTATGGAAAAATCATGTATCACTCGTCATTAATGGGGAGATTGAATCTATTCACACAGCGTATATATGGAGCATGAAATAGACATTGCTAGGAAGGCCTTATATGACTGAGACAATGATCACTTTCTTATCATTTTGATAACCTGTCTACTTATAAGTAAATAATTATAATCTAATGAAATTCAGGACATTTTTGAATTGTATTTTTTCCAGTTTATTATTTTGAATAAGAATTGAATGTGTCATGAAAAATATGAGACAGGCTTGAGAGAAACATTATTAGAAGGCTTTAAGCTAATCTCATGAAAAAAACAATCTATATGAATCATTAGATAGGAATAGTCAAATATATTTTTCAAAACTCTACTGACTTTTACATTTTTTTCTTAAGTATTACTGAAATGCCTAATGTCTACCACAGATATTTCCCATTATGTCCTCATGTTGTCTCTAATATTTTGTTTCCAAGAATCAATTTATGAACTTTGAAAATTAGCAATATTAACTAAAAGAAAAGATCAACTTTGTTATCTGAAAACAACTTTTAATTTCTATCTCCCTAAGAAATAGATACTACTATACATGATGATTTTTGTGAATATTTGGTTATATCATAATGATGTAAAATTCAAATAGAATAAGCACTATTATTTCCTTTGAAATTTCTATTCATCTTTTCCTCTGCAATTAATCACAAACTATTTTGCAAAGGAAGTTAAAATAGGGCATCCAAAAGCAGGATACTCTTCATTTTTTGAGTTGAAATATATCTACTTTGGAAATATTTATACTTATTTTCTTATAACTCCTGACCAATTTATTTATGTGTTTGTCTTCTTTTGAACTTAATTGCTATGCTTTTGTCCCACCAGCCTCAGTAACCCCTTTTCCAGATTATTTGTTCTTTCATCTCTATGGATGATTGAATTTGGCATTTAAATCTGTGCAATACAAATAAAATAGATATATTAATTATGCTTGTGCATTTTATTCGATCACTCTCCAATTAAAAAAAAAACTGAATTAAGTTCAAGCACATTATTTCTCCCAGGAAGCAAAACTTTTCATTTATATCCTCGATACTCATTAACATAAATGCTTTCTTCTAGAAACACTGCATTATGTGCTGTTTTCCTGTATAAAACCCATTGATTGCAGCTTCTTTTATATAGCTATCCTGTGCTAATCTGTGAAAGTTCTACAATTTCCTCAATGCCTATTCAAATACCATTAATTCATAAGACTATCCTTACTTCACCCCAACACAATGTGACACATTTTTGCTGATCTCTCCCTAAAGCAGTTTTCTCTTCAATCATCTTGAAACTTTTAATACTTTGTATTTATTTGCTTTTTATTTACTTGTTGTTCTTCTCTACTTGCTTGTTTTTATCCCCTCTGGAAAGACATTATATATTTTTTTAAAAGAGAAATAAGTAAGCCCTTCACCACATCAATCCTTTATTTATTATCTCTAAAGCAGGATGAATAGTAGCAATTATAATTTATTGACCATTTCTTATAAGCTAGATACTGTGGTAATTACATACATTATCTCTTTTACTCTTTAAAAAAATCCTATAAAATCATTACCATTATTTCTGTTTTACAATCTTCCCGAAGTTTTGTTTCAAGATTGAAACTCAGGTCTTTTTTGACTCCAATGTTCTGATATTAACTACTAAGTCACATTTTCCTACCTACACCACAGATTCTAAATTGCAATATAAGTATAATACTTTATATATTAAATAATTATTTTCATACTGCTTGAAATAGCCAACAAAATTACTTATACAAATTAGCCAATGTTTCTTATATATAATTAAATGTGGTCAACAAATAACCTTTTTAAAAAGTTTCACTATAGTTAGGGACCCACCAGAGAACTGAAGTCACAGAGCAAACTGCCAAATCAAAATTTGGAGAGTCAGGCAGTTAGAGAATTGTAATTGAGATTTGGTAATGTGAAACAGAAATCACTGGAGCCATAAACAAGTAGGATATTTGTGTAATTTTGATCAAATGCTGGAGGCTGAGTGTAAACTTGTCTGAGAGTGAGAAACCCCCAGGTGCTGCAGTCTTGGCATTCCTGTCTACACACACACACACACACACACACACTCACACACACACATGAGCTTTCCTTACTGGACCTCTGTCAGTTTCTCACCTCAAAGATTGAGCAAGATTTCCTCCTGAACCCAGTAGGGACAGGGAAGAGTGACCATTATTAAATATGCCTAGAGGCTTCTTCCTATGAGAGGTACACTCTCCAGTTAATGAGACGAACCTAATGTTGAAACCTTATTCCAGCTGGGAAAAGATTTTCTTCCCCTCTCTAAATTTTGTGAGTCACCTGAAGACAGTGGCAGGAACATTGTTAGTGAGAGACAGAGCTTTAAGACAATAGACTGCAGGTAGGGAAGGTAGTAAAGGACAGATTAAAAAAAAAAACTATATATATATATATATATATATATATATATATTTATACAACTGGAGGAAGGTCAGAAACACAAGTGAAGGCCACAGTCTTGAAATACAGACTCAATAAAAGACTGACATTTAATTGAAAGGTTATAGGATACTTCTTATAAAAATGAGTAATGGGATATCTCACTAAAATGAACATTTCACCAAGAGGAACTCTCCCACCTTATTGCTGGTAGTCAACTACAGACCCAACAGGAGGAGACTGCCTCGACCTTGCCTGTAGACACTACTTTGCTATTCCAGCCAGAGAAAGAGAAGCTCTTCTTATCCCCTCCCTACTCTGTGGACTCCTGCTGAGCAAGAGCTTAGCCAACAAAAAGCCACTAAACTTCTATCTTTAAACCAGTTTACTCCAATGGGCTTTTAGTTTATAAAGGTCTTTCTAACTTACACCTTTTCTCCTTAAAGTATATCTTTTCTTCATTCCTCAGAGTTGACTCTGATTTTTGCTGCAATTTGTTTGTCCCAAATTACAATTCTCTTTAATTCCCATATAAAGCCATCTTTGTTGGTAAAATAACTGCCAGTTTTTTGCTTGTTTGTCTGCTTGTTTTTGTTTTAATTTTTAGAGCAAGAGAGTGAGAGAGAGATAGAAAAGGGAAGGCAGAGAGAAAGGGAGAGAGAGAATTTCCCAACATGGAACATGGAACCCAACATGGAGTTTTATCTCACAATGCTGAGATCACGACCTGAGATGAAATCAAGACTTGGAGGCTTAACCAACTGAGCCACTCAGGCACACAATAACTGGCAGTTTTTATGTTTAAAGTTATTTTCTCTTTCCCCCTGCTTTACCACCACCTCATAGAGCTCCAGTGCAATAACAGTGGATTACAAGTTAAAGAGATACAAGACATAGAATCTGTCTGGGGAGACATACCTAAGGAAGCCCACAAGACAAAAGGAAAGGGGGAAAAAAACCCGCAAAATACTAAACTAAAGCTCTAGAGGAATTGTAACATCTGACACCTATAAAAAGAGCAAACATTAGATACAGTTCAGCTTCTAACTAGATTAACAAAAAACTTCATACTAAATTCCTAATTACTTCAATTATGTTATGAATTGATATTTATAAAATATTCTATTCAATAATACTGGAACACATATTTTTATCAAGCTTACATGGAACATCCACCAAGGCAGAACTCATTCTAGGTCATGAAAGACATCTTGACAAATTGAAAGAATAAAAATTATATAAAGTATGTTGAGACCAGAAGGGAATTCAATAAGAAGTATGTAACATAAATAGAAAGTCCCCAAATATTCAAGAATTAAACAACACATTTTAAAGAGACCACTGATCAAGGAAGTCTCTAGAGAAATTTTAAAAAATTTCAAACTAAATAAAAATTTAAAAATAAGCCTTACTGATATTTATTGGATGCAGTGAATTAGTGATTAAGAGAAACTTATGATTGATCTATATATTAAAAAGGAAGATTAGATTTCCATCATAAAAATTGTAGAAAGATGATCATATCAAATGTAGAGTGAATGAAATTTGAAACAGGAAATCAATAGAGAAAAATCAACAAAACAAAAAATTGGGTCTTTGAAAAGATCAGTAACATTGACAAATCTCTAGCCAAAATAACAGGAAAAAGAGAAAGTACACAAATTGCTAGTATCAGAAATATATGAGAGGTGATCTTTATTGGTTCAATAGATGTTCAAAAGAAAAAAAAAGGAAATACTATAAACAACACCATGATCACAGACTTGATCTTATGATGAAATGGACCAACTCCTTGAAAGACACTTTTGAAAGTTTCTTAAAAATTTCAACATAGTTTTACCATACATCCAGAAATTGTGCTTCAAGGTATTTACCAACTTAGCTAAAAATCTATGCACAAAAACCTACATGAGGAGGTTTATAGCAGCTTGTTTAATAACTGAAAAAAAAAATGGGAACATGGCAAATATCCTCTAATGAATGAATAAATGAACCACAGTACATCGTTAAAATGTAATAATATTCACCTAAAAAAGAAATGAAATATCAAATCAAATCAAATCATGAAAAAGCACACATGAATCTTAAATGTATATTACTAAGTGGAAAAATCAAGCTGAAAATGTTGCATTATTACTACATTATATGACATTCTGAAAAATGCAAAGGTATAGAGTTAGTAAAGAAATCAATGGAAGACTGAAGTTTGGAAAGGAAAGAAGTAGTGAATAAATGAAATACAGAAAAATATTTAGAGAAGTTAAAAGATTTTGTATGATACTGTATTGGTGGATACATGTTAATACCATGCATTTGTCAAAACTCATTAAATGTTAACACCGGGAGTAAAACTTAACCTACAAACATTTTAAAAATAAATCCTTTGGGATATCAGAGGAACCCAGGATGGAATTCAGACTCTGAAAAAAAAAAATCAAATTATATTACAAATGTATGAAATAGCCTCATAAAAGTTGAGGGAGGGATAGTTGACCCAAGTAATTTTGGAAGTGAGTGAAGCCTATAAGACTAAAAGCAGGAACCGTACATAAGCACTGGACTCCAGTTGAAAAAATTTTGTACATAACGGGTATGGGTTATCCATTCCGAAACCATTATACATGTACACTGGAAATGAATGTTTAAGTAAGTGGATAGCGTATGATGAGACCAGGTTCCTCAGTATTAGAGTAGGATATTAAAAACAAACAAAGGGAGAAGGCTGAAATGATCCCCCTAGTATCAGTTGGGGCTGGAGACATCAATATAAAGATATGCTGGTTTAATATAGATACAGAAGACAGGGAAATATTAATAGACATGTGTATACACACACAGTTCAGCACACACATGTATGTCCTTGTTCTGTCAGCTGAGATGGGCTAGAAGCCATGAGACCTTATACCCACATACCCTTATCCACCATTCTCTAACAAAATGAGCTATAGGATCTTGAAGAAATGACATATTTTAGGGCTTGGGACATCCAGTATTGCCATAACGTAATAAAGTACTCAAAAATTTATAGCACAGAGAAGAGACACAGGTGACAACTAAAAAAGCCCCCAATGACCACAGCTGGAAAAATTCACTGCAACAAAATGGTATTGAATCATAACCCACAGTGTAAAATAAACATCCAGGAATACATACTGATAAAAATAAATAACTGAATATCTAAATAGGTGAGAAGAGACATATCTCTTTTGCAGAAAACTTCCAAATAATTCATGTAGATATTGTCCTGAAATAAGTAGAACATAATTTCCCACACCACCCCATCCTACCCAAGTTTGGGCAGTGCTTTGTGACTTTCTGTCAATGAATATAGAATGTAAGGGGGAAAGTAAATTTACAGGAAAGAAATCTGTGAAACACTACCCTAGCCAGGTGATCAAGTTTGGCACAAATAGTGATGTCATGATAGTGTGTACTCTTGATATAATATGATGAAAATGGTACTTTTCCCCTGTGGGCTTCCTTTCAAGAGAAAAACAACAACATAACTCTAGTCTAATCAGGAGAAAAATATAACACAAACCTAAATCAAGGGACAATTTATAAAGTACCTGTCCAGTATGCTTCAAAACTCTTAAGGTTCTTAAAAAGAAGAAAAGTCGTGGGGTGCCTGGGTGGCTCAGCCTTGGCCTTCAGCTCAGGTCATGATCCCAGGGTCCTGGTATCGAACCTTGCATCGGGCTTTCTGCTCAGCACGGAGTCTGCTTCCTCCTCTCACTTTCTGCCTACTTGTGATCTTTGTCTGTCAAATAAATAAATAAAACCTTTTATTTAAAAAAAAAATAAACAAGAAAAGTCTGAAAAACTGTCACAGGCAAGAGGAGTCATAGAAATATAACACCTAAATATAAGTTGACACAATAGATCAGAATCTGGAACAGAAATGGGACTTCAGGTAAAATGGAGAACACATGAATAAAGTATGGACTTTCATTAATGACAATCTATTGGTGTTGGCTCATAATTGAGAAAATTAATCTTATAAATGTAACCTATTAAAAATAGGGTAAACTTCATGAGAATATGGGTATTTGTACCATACTTCTAAGTTCTATGTAAATTGAATATATTCTAAACTCAACAGTATATTTTTTTAAAGATAGGCAAATGATTTAGAGACTTCCCCTGGGAAAAGTTATGAATGGCAAAAAGCTAAATGCAAAGTTTCCCAAATGTACTGATTATTAAGGAAATATAATCAAAAACACAATGAAAGACTACTCCTGACCTACTGAAATGACTAAAATTAAGAATTATAAAAAAGGATGAGGAAGAGTCAGGTCTCTCTTACACTGCTGGTGGGGTTTAAAATGAATAATTTTGAAATGCAGTTTGGATGTCTCTTTGAAATTAATCATTCACTGATTACTTGATCCAAATATCCCACTCCTAGGTATTCACACTATCTCCCCTTCAGTGGTTATAACCTCTATGGGTTAAATAATAATTTTAAAATCTCTCTCTCTCTGCCTCCCCTACAAAATTTATTTTCTTTAAATATGTACTTATTTATTTTAGAGGAGGGGGAGGGGCAGAGGGAGAGAATCTCAAGTAGAATCCCGGCGGAGCATGGAGCTCAATCTGGGACTGGATCCCACAACTCATGAGATCATGACTTGAACTGAAACCAGGAGTTAGCTGCACAACTCACTGAACCACTCAAGTATCCCCCCTTTTCTATACAATTTAAACCATTATGCCACAAGAAACATTATTGAATATAAATGATTTTGTTACAAGGATAACATGCTAATTTTTTTTTTCAAATTCAAGCCTATAATTCCTTCAGAAAAATGTAGACATATTAGATATAAAGCTAGGAGAAATCTGAGAGATTACCCAGTAAATTGCTCTCACTTTATAAGTAGGAGTACTTAGAGAAAAGAATATTTAAATGGCCTGTCTTAACTCTTGCATGTAATGACAGTAGACGAATAGTCAACATCCAGACCTTCCATTTGCTCTTTTTATACCCTGTAAAACTACCTGGAATACAATAGTTAATCTATATATTCATCTCTAAACAATACTTTGATTTCTATGTTTTTGAAATTTTTACATATGATATCACATTATATTTATTGATTTATTTTTTCATCTATGTTGGAAAGAACTTTAATGCATTCACTGCATTTATTTAACTATTTTATAGTGTCCCATTCAGTTTATAACACAAGTAAGGATGAACTCTAATCTTACGTGCAGCTTCTTCTCACAGAGCATATAAAATTGTTTTCAGTGGAGGGAGGGAGAGAAGATAAGAAGTGAGAAGAAGTTGGTATTTGGAAAGTACCTCATTTTGGAAGCTGATAAGGTGTTCTGATAAATATATAGAGTATATCCCATTTATTACATATACACCAGTACACACAACCTTCTTATACAACCCTTATTCACATATCTAAGATATGTGAAGATATTCCTGGTAATCGAACAGTTGTTTCATAGATTTGTGCCTCTGTATATTTACTGGGTTTATAAAGAGCTTTTTCCAGTTTAAAGACACAACTGCAGTGTATCAGAATTAGTGGCTCTTTGTGTTGATCCACATTGGTATAAATCCTACACATCAATATGAAAAGAACTTAAAGGTAAATATGGGCAAAACATCAGAACAGGATATTCATAGAAGAGGAAACTGCTCAATAAATTCATAAATATTTCTTGAATGTATTTAATAGTCATGAATATGAATATATGATCATGAGATCTTCTTTCATATCCATTATACATGAAACAATACAAAATGTTAAATATAACTTTAAATGCTCAGTTTTGAAATATTTGGTTTGTTATTTAGTCAAGTCGCTGAAAAATATATTAAAAATACTGTGGAATATGAGTGGAAAATGCCCTATCTAAGTAAATCCACATCTTTTGATCTTGGGCAATTAATCTTTCTGTCTCAGCTTCTAACATTGAAAATGGGAACTTTAGTATCTATCTCATGTTTTCATGAGAATTAAATGAAAAAAGAAATTACATGAAGAGCTTGTCCAACACCAGGAGCAAAAAGTAAATGTTAGCGAAGATTTTTAGAACTATCATAATTATTACTAATAAATACCAATTCAATTAGTGAAGATATGAATGACAATTCTCTGTTTCAGCTACATCAGTCCTGAGGAGTACACCTATTATTCTTTATTGCTGAAATTTCTTCAGGTAAAATTGACAATGGGCTGAAATTCTTCAATAAGCAAACAAGGCAGAGAGATAAACTGTTGCTAGCTTAAATTCCTGCAGTTATTCAGAGAAACACTGTAGTGCAAATCATATATAAATCCTCTTTAAGGTGAAGCTTGGTAGCTGTCTTGTTGATTATTATTTAATATAAATTTCCTGCATATCACTAGAGTCTGTGTCTTAGTTGTAAAATACTCCCTCCTGGAGAGCCATGAATCTTTGAGAAAGTAATTATATTTCATCATAAATAAAGCATAGAATCACTAAAGATTAAACAAAGACATTTACTTGCTATGTGTATATGTAAAAGCATAAGCGAATGCATAAGATGGTTTCACAAAATGTAGAAAGACAGATACATACATGCATATACATACATATATACATACATATATAGATTAGAGGAATCAAGTAGTTCCTGAGAAGGAATAATTTTAATTACAATCCACGCATGTTGATAGCTAACATTTATAGAATTATTTGTTACAAAGTTCCATACAGTACGCTAAGGTTTTACATAAACTATTTTAGTTAAATATCAAAAGAGTTCTATGACAAAAACACTATTAGTTTCCCTTATTTGTAGGTAAATAAACTGAGGCATACAGAGATTCAACAATTTACTCAAGACCCTAAGTAGTGAGGGATGCCTGTGCGCCTAGTTGGTTAAGCTTCTGCCTTCAGCTCAGGTCATGATCCCAGGGTCTTGGGTTTGATCCGTGCATCAGGCACCACATTCAGCAGGGAGCCTTCTTCTACCTATGCTTGCTCAGCCTGCCACTACCCCTACTTGTGCTCTCTCTTTCACTCCCTCTCTCTCTCTCATAAATAAATAAATAAATAAATAAACAAAAATCTTTTTTAAAAATGGCCCTAAGTAATGAAAGGAGAGCCAGGATCATTTTCCTGTTCTTTCAGTCCCAAAACCCATGATCTTAATCACATTTCATTTCTTGGCTTTACTGACAAAAATAATTAAGTCATCGAAAACATTTCCCGTGTAATATTAAACTAAAAAATTGTTAATTATTAGACATCCAGTGTTTAGACATAATGACATTTAGATATATTGGGGATTTTGTCCTTATTCCTTAATAAATCAAAGAAGGGCCAGATGATAGAATTCAATCCTTAAACAATTTTGAAATTTCAAAAAGAAGCAAAGGAGGTAGGAAAATAAAGAAGGGAGGGAGGAGAAAAAAAGGAAGGAAGGAAAGGAAAAATTTAAACGTCTGAATGTCTATTTTCTGAACTATGTACAAATGTTCTGATTTCTGTTTATTGTCCAATTAACTAGAATCATAGAAAAAATAAATTAAACTTATTAACAATAGCAACCTTAAAATGGAATCAGGATTCATTTTGGTTAGTGTTCTGTTGATGACTGTGATGTGTGAAAGTGCAGTATGTGGAATAGTTTCTCTGGATATTGATTTCCTACTTCATAAAACAAGGAGATTGACTTACATTATACTTCCATTCCTAGTATAAAATCTATGATTTCCCCCCACATATTATGTTAGAGGTGGGGGGATGGGAAGTAAGAGATTGACACAAAGAATGTTAAGAAAATAAATGGACTAGTGGATCCATAATTATTTTTATGACTACCACAGGGCATAATGAAGAATCACTGTGATTTTATTCTACAGACATTTCAATGGGCTCTGCTGTGCCTGAGCATTAGGGGAAAAAAAAAAATTAAACAAGTGCCAGTTCCTACATTTACAAATCTATACAGACTAATTAGCAATTAAATGGAAATTTTAATAAATGCTATGAATCAAGCCTAATTGTATATTCTGTCAGCTAGCTCTGATGTGAGAAATGCCATTCCATACTTTTTCTCTATTACTCTGAATAATTGAGAATAAAGTGGGTGTGAATTACATAACACTTCCTCAGTACTTCAAAAAACATCAAGGAAATTCACAACTCTTCTATCACTATGAAAACATTAATCAACTTTACATTTTCATAGATATGAATATGAAACCAAGCAGATGATAAAAATATGTCCTATTCTGGATTATGTCACAGTAAAATGAATACATTCTCATAGAGAGCAGAAATTAAACTTCAAATATAATATGTTTATGTTCATGCTCCAGGCACCCTAGACTATAGTCCATGTAGTAATCATCATTATCACCATCATCATCATCATCACAATATAAAAACACAGTTGAACATAATAGATTATCCACTTGTATCCCATTTTATAAATTATAATAATATAAGTCATGAAGACATCATCTGATAGGCAAATAACACAATAACATGCTTTTATATTTATTGTTGAATGATGTTCTATAAAAAGGAAATACTATTCCATCTAAAATGATGGCACTATTATAATAATAGTCAGTGATTAATTCTTTTCTAATTCCAATTATTTTTCTTAAAAATAAGAATTTCAAAAAAATAAGATCAAGACATACTGTTTTATAATACATTATTGATATAAGAAATAATCTGTTTTCATAGATAAAGCTTTATCTTGGAATAAAAAAATATATCAAATACAAAACTTTCTATTTACGCCCTTAGAGACTTTGAGCAAACCCTGTAAACATTCAGGGTCTTCATGTCCTCATTGATAGAGTAAGAATAATAATTACTACCTTAAAAGTAGTAGTAAGGGTCCTTGAAATAACTTCTAAACAAGTTTTAGACTTTAAACCACAAGACAAAAGTAAGAGATTTTTAGCATATGGATCCCAACACTCAATTATTTAAAATAAGTTGGAATTAATTTAGTCAGTTAAATCGATGTAGCTTAGTGGGTTAAAGAGGCAGTAAATAATATTAGACATCTTTTTTTTTTTCTTTTCTACTGTTATTCTTATCTGGGGTTATTTTTTGGTTAAATTTCTAATATGTCTGTCTATAATAATGCATTTATAAATATTCGGTATAGCTGTGGAATTCTGTTTATCCAAGTACAAAGTTACCTGTGCATTTACCACAACTTTGAAATGTTAAAATTAGGCTTGAAACATTCAGTATCTCCATTTGTGAATCCCTTCATATAAATTTAATAATGTAGCATGTAAACTGGCCTAAGTAAATTTGTAAAATATAGTTCAAACTTTCCACTACTTGTTATTTTTCTTAGTTTTTATGATACATCCTTTTTTTTTAAAGATTTGTTTATTTATTTATTATTGTTGGGGGGAGCAGAGAAAAAGGAGAGAGAGAGAATCTCAGCCAGATTCCCTGCTCAGTGTGGAGTCCTACGCAGGGCTGGTAGAGCTGATCCCATGGCCCTGAGATCATGACATGAGCAAAATCAAGAGTCAAATGCTTAACCGGTTCAGCCACCAAGGCATTCCTTCATGTCACATCTTTTAAGGCAAAGATTTCTTTCATTTTGATTTGATGATTTGATGATTTGTCTTTTATTACCAAATTTTTAGGTTACACCCTTAGCTCATGCTAGCTTGAGCATAAAAAAGATTGATAATAGTACAGTTTACTATTCCACAATAACATGAAACTTTAATATAAATTCCCTGAATCATTGAAACTACCCTAATAACATTACAATAGAGAATCATTAAGTAGCATATACTCTTAATAGAGGTGTTTTTTAGTTTTCATTTTTTATATTGTTGTGTTTTGTTTTTTAATGTTAACACTACAGGAAGAAAGATAAACGAAAAGAATATAGGATTTGAAAAGGAATGTAGTAGTCTTCAAGCTAGCTCTCAACAAACCTCACCTTTTGTTACTCAAATCTTTATGAAGATTCCTCCCACATTGTATCAAAGTTGATCCGTGTGACCAATATAATATGGCATAAATGAAGGGATATGACTTTTGAAGCTTGGTTATAAAAATTGTTGCTTGTTCTTGGATGCTGTCTCATGGATCACTAACTCTGAAGGAAGTTGATTGTCTATTTGTGAGGACATGCAAATAGCCTGAAGGGCAAGTCTATGCTGAAAGAAACTGACAACCCATAACCACAGCCAGCACCAAGTTGCTAGTTAAGCTACCTGAGCAGGTCAAGTTGGAAGCAGATCTTCTAGCCCCAGTCAATCCTTACAATGACTGCAACAATGACTGAAATCTATCTGTGACTTGTGAAAGACCCTGAACCAGAACTACCCTGCTCACCCACTTCTGAACTGATTCACAGAAACTGTGAAATAATAAATGTTAATTGTTATTTTAACCCACTAAGTTTTGAGGTAAATGGATATGCAATATAGATAACTAGTAAAAATAAGTAACATTTAAAATTATTGTTTATGTAACCATGAGGTAATCCTTTTCTAAAAATTTAAGATTTTATGTATGGAGATGTTATTTCTCAGATTCACTAATAATATATTAAATCTGAATATAGAATTTTCTTTACTTAACATACATAATGTAACACTTCTGGATTTATTAACATTTTCAAATACATTTCTTTTTTCATTTTCATTTGTGAAAACTGGGTTGTTTCAATCAAAGTTCCCAAAGTGGTGGCATTTTCACTGATACTCCCATTTCATTTGGACATTGTATTTATTTTTAAGATTTTATTTATTTCTTTCAGAGAAAGAGAGAGAGAGAGCGTGTGCTTATGAGCAGGGGGAGGGACAAAAGGAGAGAGAGAAGAGAATCTCAAGCAGACTCTACACTGTGTATGGAACCAGACACGGGGCTGGATTCCAATGACCCTGGGATCGGGATCTTAGGCCAAAAACAAGAGCCGAATACTTAACCAAATGGGCCACCCAGACGCCCCTCATTTACACATTTCACTTTTTTAAAAGATTTTATTTATTTATTTGACACTGGAGTGGGGGAGAACAAGCATAAGTAGGGGGTGTGGCAGGCAGAGGGAGAAGCAGGCTCCCCACTGAGCAAGGAGCCAGATAAGGGGCTTGATCCTAGGACCCTGGGATCATGACCCAAGCCAAAGGCAGCTGGTTAAACAACTGAGCCACCCAGGTGCCCCACATTTGCACATTTTAATACACCACATATTTCATTAATCGACAATCTCATTATTCTTGACATTATAAAAGCTTACTTATGAAACAATAAGCAAGAGTTAATGGAATTTCTTTGAATGCATTTGTGAACCATATGACTTATTTTGAAGATAAATAAAAGAAAAAGAAAATTTAAGAAGTAATCCAAAAAAGTTTATAAAATCTTTCTAATTGAAAATAGCCATAACTTCATTCTTGCTAGGATGTTTACTAAATACTAATGGACTTTTCCAGTAAATTTATAAAAAATAGTGCCTTTTCTGGCTTCAATTTTTTTGTTAAATTAGGATAAAACAATTTGGTTTTCTGTATTAATTAAATGAAAATTAGTGGGTTTTGCACTATATATTTTGAAACATAACAAATAAGTTACATTTTTAGTTATGTTTCAGTTAAAAGGTATCCAATTATTTTCAAAAAAGATTGAAAAATTTACTTTTTTAACAAAAATAAAACACAGATGATGTTATTCTATTCTTCATTTTTGAATCATGAACTATTTTTTTCTTAAATGGAATATTTTACTAATATAGCAGATATTAAAAGTTTCCTTTAGAAACTGTGATGTAAAATTCATTTTTCCTCAAATAAAATTAAATGAAAATAAAATTAATTTTATTTAAACTTATTCTTTTTTTATATATCTTTTTTTAATTTAATTTTTTTTAGTGTTCCAAGATGCATTAGTTACGCACCACAGCCAGTGCTTCATGCAATATGTGCCCTCCTTAATACCCACCAGCAAGCTCACCTGTCCCTCCACCCCCCTCCCTTCCGAAACCCTCTGTTTCTCAGAGTCCACAATCTCTCATGGTTGGTCTCCCTGTCTGATTTCCCCCAATTCACTTTCCTTTCCTTCTCCTAATGTCCTCTATGTTATTCCTTATGCTCGACAAGTAAGTGAAATTGTGTGATGATTAACTTTCTCTGCCTGACTTATTTTCATTCAGTGTAATCTACTCCAGTCCCATCCATGTTGACACAAAAATGGGTATTCATCCTTCCTGATAGAGGCATAATAATATTTAAACTTATTAAGAGGAAAATGAAAATTAAAACCACAAAGAAATACTAATTTAAACTTACTAAACAGATGAAAATTAAAGTATTTGACATACTAAGCATTAGTTAAGCTAAGAAACTTAGACTGTTATGAAGACAATGTGGTGGACAAAATCAATGTGGAAGTGATTTGAAGTTATCAGGTAAAATTAAAGCAGTAATCTCATTCAGTGTCCTTAAAGAAATTTTGTTCAGTTCAAATATACATGGAAATATAGCTCAAAATATCTCTAACAACATTTATAATAGGAAAAGCCTGAAATAAGTAAATGGCCACAAGAAATAGCAAAATGAATAATGGAACACTCATAGGATGAACTATTAAATCCCAAAAAAGAGCAAATGAACTGGACTATGCAAATCCATGTGACTCTCAGGAGGGTAATGTTGACTGAGGGAGTAAGTTGCAAAATATCACATACAGTTACATTTCATGTATTGAAACTTCAAGAACATGCAAAACTAGACAAGTTTTCTTTGAGTATGATGAATGAGCCTATATAAGGAGACATAGACAAGATACTCTAATGCTGCTGGTAATGTTCTGTTTCTTTTGCAAGGTAACATGTATATTGATATTCTCTCTACATTTTCATCATATAGGTTTACATATTTATTGGACATATATCTGTATATAAATGTCTATGTATCTATATTATTTATTTATTTATAATTCTTTGAGTAAAAGTGTATAGACATCTGGAATTTGAACCCATGTCATTGTAGAATGATAAATCATATTTATCATGGACTATACCGGAATAGCTAAAATATTTTTTAAAAGTAATTTATGATAAAGAGCCATTAGAATATACACTGATTAAAACTGATAGGAAACCCTTGAACTATAAATACAGAGTGAATAGGACTTAAAGAGAACAGATGTGAAAGCAACTAAGAGAGGGAAGAGATGGGCTTCTACACACACAAAGTGACAATCCCAGAACAAGGCATCAGAAAACTCAAAACAAAAACAATTGATACAATGTTAGGTTATATTTAGTAATGACTAGAGTGAGTCAGATTATGGCTTCGCATGTCAAGAAAAACCTAGTTGCTAGAGGCAAAGGAAGAGGAAAAGAGGTAAAGTGGGAAGAGGAAAAGAGGAAAAATCATAATCACCCAAAACTCATAAAGATAAGTAGAAATTCAGTATGTAGAAGGATAAAATGGGAATTATTTATTGTAAATTTTCCTGTATATATTGTTAAAATTTAATTTGTAACCATGGAACATTAGAGGGAGGTTGTTTAGGAAATAGAGGAGAAAACAAATATCTGACTAACTGATAAGCATTTATCACAGGAAAAACAGTTACGACAGTTGAAACCTGAAGTCAAGATATTGCCAGACTTACCAAAGTAGATGCTGACCTTCTGTATCAGTAGAGCATGAAATTATGTGTCCTGTACACTTTTTTCATAATTCTTATAGCTTCCTTAGACAAGATCATACATGAGTATGACTGTAATAAAATGTTTAAGCAGGACATTTATCTTTGCTTTAGGAGCATAAATCAAGAGTACAAAAAGAAGCTCTCTTAGGAGTCATCTACATTAAACAATGAACCACTATTTTATGGTTAATATGCTATCGTAGTCACAGATCATAAAACATATCCATGCTTATCAGCAGAGTTATGGTTATCTTTCCAAAACCTTGAGATTTAAGTGTCATATGCAGGACCAGCCCTTGGGCCAGATCATTTTAAATGGGTCAAAGATTTCTTTTTTAAATATTTAACCTCAAAATTATCCAAAATTGCATAGTATTTTTAAAATACAAATGCTTCAACACCTATACAATATTCATCATTCTGCTATTCTAATAGGCTTCCTGACATGGCCATCAGCCCTATCTGGGAAGGAGCAAAGCCAAGGATTGGAAGAGAGATTTTACTCAAAACCCTTATGGATCTTCTGTGAGACATCCCTAAAGCAGTGGGATAAGATAAATAATAATACCTGTGAGTCTGGCCCAAAGTAATTACATGATACAGACTGTATGACAGTCATTTTTGTTAAGCCACTTGGGATATTGTTAAAGAAAAATAATACAAAATTGAACTTTAATGATGTTTAGAACTGTAAGGTCCAGCATAACACGTCCTACCTCCAGCAAGCCATGGAACTCTGGGCTGCTGCCTTGGGGGCTTGTTTTAAGACCAGTCCTCGTTCTTCTACTGCTAGATTTAACAGAAGTACTGGAGAGATTTTCAGAAGATTTATGCACTGTACAATTTTAACATTTAAGTCTGGAACATCTTCCAAATGAGCTTATGTTTCTGTCTTTTCAAGAAGCAGTGGTAAAAATTCCATCATATTACATCAAACATTCTGGAAGCTGTATATATATATATATTTTTTTTTTTTCTCTTTAGGCAATGCCTTGAGTGTGCTACTTTAGAATTTATTCTTTGAAGCAAACCATCTACCTCTTTCCTCCACCACTATTTAGAATATAAGAAATTTATTTATTTCACATTAGCCAACATGAATTATGAGAAATATTGACAAAAAACAAAACTATGTAAACTAATTTCACTATCTCTTCTGTTCACCTTGCAGATCTAATTACCTGAGAAAATTGGTTCCTCTCTGGATTCAACTCTGGATTTGGCTGTATACTAGCTAGAGAGAGTAGTCTTAATTTTTCTTGCTGTTAAGAAAATAAAACTTTGATATTTTATTTATTTATTTATTTATTTTTTAAAGATTTTATTTATTTATTTGACAGACAGAGATCACAAGTAGGCAGAGATGCAGGCAGAGAGAGAGAGGAGGAAGCAGGCTTCCCGCAGAGCAGAGAACCTGATGTGGGGCTCGATCCCAGGACCCTGGGATCATGACCCGAGCTGAAGGCAGAGGCTTAACCCACTGAGCCACCCAGGCGCCCTGAAAACTTTGATATTTTAGAGTCAATTTTGGATCAGGAATAAATTTTTAACCAGCAGATTCTCCAAGGTTAATGTCTGTTTCTTTATTTCTTACTAGTCTCAGAATAAAACACCTATTGCCCGATTGTCCTAATTCACCAGTCTTAGTTCAACCTCTAAAATAGCTATTTTCTGATTCCTTCTTTGGTTTATATTTTCTTTTCAAATAATTGTTGTTTTTAAATTTAAAAAAATATATTTAAAATATATTTTGTTCCTTCATTTTTTAATTAAGCAATTTTGATAATTAAAATAATGTATAGTATATAATTCTATATACCCCTTCATCCATTTTCAATAAATTCTATTTATATAGCCTGTAAATAAAACCAAATCCAACTCTATTAAATACACATATATAAAAGTTGTAACAAATGTATGTATTCTTGTATTAATGGCCACAACAATGAATATATAGACTATTTCACTCCTTCTAAAATGTTATCTTGTACCCCATCTCATTTAAAGCCCCACACCACCCTTCTATCTCAGCAAATGACTAATTAGCTTTCTCTATTACCCATTACACTTGCTTATTTTTAGTCTGGTTGGTTTTAGAAATTCATATAAATGATATCATACATTATGTACTCTATTGTATATGGCTTTTTTAGGATATTGCCTGTTTTAAATCTTTCATAAATAGTATATTAAAATTTCAATGTTATAGGTTTATTGCTTGTACATAGATATATGATAAAAATTTTATGTATTAACCCAATATCTTGCAATATTGCTTAACCCACTTATTATTCCAGCAGAATTTTTGTGTATGCTGTAAGATTTCATGTACAATGTCATCTATGAATATTGGCAGGTTTTTTTGGTTGTTGTCGTATCTTATTGTAAAGCTAGTATATCTAGTACTAACATCTAGTAATAACTAATACAGCTGGTATATTTTGTATCTGCTGCTTTGTACACTTATTACTTGTTTTGATGGGGTGATGGACATTGTAAATGTTATGGGTTGACTGTCTGGATTTAGTTATCTCCTTTAAAGAGTGTGAGGTTTGTTTTAATCTGCAGTTACTTGAGGATTATTTTGATTTCTTTGAGGCCTAGTTTTAAGCATTCCTATGGAAAGTATAGATTAGTTTTCACTTCAGGAATATTTCAATTCTACTACTAGGATGTTATCCCTTTGTGGTCCCTAATGTATGACCTATTTAATCTCTAAAGGAGTTCTCCATTGCGCCTGGTTGGAGTTTGAATGTATCCCTTTTTCGTTTCAATTCTGGAAATTATTCACATTACAAATTCCTTGTGGTTCTTTGCCTAGCTTTGTTGAGTTTCTCACTATAGCTGAAATGTCAAATATCCAGCAAAGAATCTTACTTAAATAAGGCAAACTTTGTTTAAATATCTGTAGTTGTTTTTGTATCTCCCTCCTTTATTGAACTCTGTCCCACAACTTCCAGTTATATTAGTATCCCCTACACCTTAACCAGAACATCTCTCCTCTCAAATAAGCAAGATCTCTAGGTTCTTTAAGATTTTCCCTCCCTGCTTCCTTCTTCAAATATTTTATCCAGGTATAAAGTTAGGCTGGTCATTGGGCTCACATTGCTTATTTTTTTGTTTGTTTGTTTTGTTTTGTTTTGTTTTGTTTTGTTTTCTCAGATCCCAGTCATGCTCTGCCTATTGTTTAGTGTAAAAAAAACTATCATCATATATATTTTGTTCACTTCCTCATTGTTTATAGTGGATATTGAATCTGGTCTTTGTTAACACCCTAACTTTCAATAAAGGAAGTCTCCTTAGCCTACTTTTGATATACTAAAACAGAAGAAATAGTAGGTGCATGTTTCTATTAGTATGTAAAATTTGACAAAAACACACTGGTCACCAAAGCAAAAAAAAAAAAAAAATCACAATTTCAAAAATTAAATTAAAAGAAATCTAGTTAGATGACTATCCAATGCAATACAGGTGCAAGGTAGGCACTTTTAATTTACTAGTTTCCTAAAATATGTCATTATTGCTGGTGTTAGGTTTCACATTAACTAGAAAATGAATCCTCAGTGAGATTATTTTATGAGTCTTTTCAATAAGATAATGAAAAAAGTAACAGAAAATCCTAAAATAGCATTTTAATGTATCTGCAAGTGTATCATAATTTTAGTGGTACTGCTTGTGGGATTACAAATGAAAATCTATCAAGAGATATGTCTAGCATTTCCTCATATAGACATGGAATATTAGATGTGATGATAAATTAAAGATATGATTGAATGTGAAGCTGAATGATTAAACTTGGAACCAAAGAGTAAACAGTTAATAAATACAGCCTGACTGATTTATTGGCATGGTTGTAATCTTAAATGCACCCAAATGTTAAGGAAAAAAAAAAAAAACCCACACGGTAAAATTAAAAGAAATAAATGCTAATATCATGTTATAAATCTCCTAAGCCCAAGACAGCACCTTTAATTTCTTAGAACAGGTAAACCAAAATATAGGTTTGCTCATCTCTGAGATCAATAAACTCATTTTTCTAGGATGCTAGGTTAGGAAATATTGGAGAAAAAGACCGTATCTGAAAATTTGTCTATTCTCTGTAGTTTTGGGATAATAAATCCAAAGTACTGAGGAGTCTAACTTAGATTGTGACCTATAAGATATGAATATTTGTATTTCTAAGTCCTTTGACCTAAAAAAGTGTTTTGAGTTGAAAGGTGTAATGAAGACTTTTGTTAGCTTTCATATTCTTCCCTTTAAGCTTCGTCTCTCAGGCACTAAAATATATATGTGCTCAGTGTTTTCCTTTTGTACCCAAGTACTATACCTCCATCTCAAGGTTTCCTTCTTGTCCCCCAAAGAGAAGGAGGGGGCTATTTCTCATTCCTCAAGTTTTTATTATTTGTTTGCTTGTTTGTTTATTTTTACAAGGCATCAACTAATTTATGGTATAAATTAACTCAGGATAACTGGACTACTGCTATAATATCAAAGACCTATTACCTCTAACTCTCCAACTCTCTTCCACAACGAAAAACATCCCTATTTAATAGTGACCTTCACAGCAATAACCTCATTTTGTTTGTAACTTTCAGAGGTTAAGGGTTAACCTATAGCTGAGGAGTTTATACTACTAATCCAAACAGATTTGTCATGACAACTCAACAAAATATATATCTAAGGAAACAAAATTGCGTGAAATTATAAAATCACTGCACTGGCCTTGTTCCAGAAATCAAATGTTTTATCTTGTTCTTGTAAGGTTAAAGGTAAGGTAACTTACTTCCTTCCATGTAAAGAGCTTTGTTTAGAGCTTTCCTTAACTTTCCTTTTGCTGACATTCAGCAGAGTTAAACGGAGACCTTCAATCTATGACAGAACTTCTCATTAGTAATGTTTACTAATAGCATGTTCAATTTACGCTCATAGAATTCTGGCATGATGTTTCTGAAAGCTTTCAAGGTATTTTAACCAATCCTATTTTCCTACCTAGTTATAAATATCAATAATTAGAGCTATGTATTTTGATAGCGAGAGTGCAAAAGACTTAAAAAGAGAAGAATAAACTTGCTTTTTAAAAACTGCATCATTCATCTGGAATGTAGAATTTTTCAGAGAAGACTCATTTCTTTGAGCAATAGGTCTTAGCTTCTTTATGGTTTTTATAACTCTGGGGAATTCTAACTCTAACTCAAGGATCTGCTAAGTTTGATTATGTCTTGATTGGTGGAACACAGGCAAACACAGCATTTCTTAACAGGACTTGTACTACAATAAGAACAAGTAAATGAGTAGATCTAATAGATGTCTCCAAATGCCTCACAGAATTTAATGTCTGGATGAGAAGAGTTCCAATCAATGGCAATATCTTAGGTGAAGTTATATCTCATAATTTTGGATTATTGCTCAGCCACAAACTTCTGATTGTCAATTGAGCACAGGAAAGAAGCTTTAAATTTCATTCAAGATTTGGAAAAATCTCAAAGCCTGGGCATCTCTGTCTTATTTAAGAGTATGAATCTATCTCCCAATTACAGTGTAGGCTCAAAATAATGGGAAAAGAAGAAAATAGTTTTATATAAAATTCTTAAATAAATCCCAATGTTAGAAAAATTCAAACATGGTATATTTTACTGTGTGGCATTAATTTATATATTGCTTTCTCAAAAAAATAAACAAAGGTCCTCCTAATGGCTCTTCAACTACACTAGAAACTATAATACAAAAGAAAGGTTAAAACAGAAAAAAAATGCAACAACACTGATATTGAGTATGTATAGTAATCTTCATTTTTGAGGAATGTTCCCTCTGACCCCATTTTGTTGGGATTTTTTTTTTTTTTTTGTCATGAATTGATGTTGAATCACATCTAATGTTTTCTGCATCTATTGAGGTGATCATGATTTTTATCCTTCACTGTGTTGATGTGACATATGACATTGATTGATTTGTAAACATTAAAACTTCCTTGCATCCCAGGAATAAATCCCACCTGATTGTAGTGAATGATCTTTTTCATATAGTGTATGTAGTTTGCTAAAATTGTGTTGAAGATTTTTGCATCTATATTGATCAGGGATATTGGCCTGTAGTATTCTCTTTTGTGATGTCTTTGGTTTTGGTATCAGAGTAATACTAGCCCTGTAGAATGTTTTTGGAAGCTGTTCTTCCTTTTTTTTTTTTTTTTTTGGGGGGGGGGGATAGTTTGAGGAGAATAGGTATTAAATCTTCTTTAAATGTCTGGTAGAAGTCACTTGTGAATCTCTCTGGTCCTGGACTTTTATTTTTTGGTAGTTTTTTGATTACTGATTCAATTTCATTACCTGTAATCTGTCTATTCAATTTTCTATTTATTCCCTGTTCAGTTTTGGAAGATTGTATGTTTCTGGGAATTCATCCATTTCTTCCAGGTTGTCCAGTTTGTTGACATATAATTTTTCATCATATTCTCTGATAATTCTTTGTATTTCTGTGGTTTCAGTTGTTACTTCTTCCTTGTTCCTGATTTTATTTATTTGGGTACTTTCTATTTTTTCTTGATGAGTTTCACTAAGGGTTTGCCAATTTCTTTTGTCTCTTCAAAGAATCAGTTCTCAGTTTCATCAGTTTATTCTATTGTTTTTTGTCTCTGTGCCATTTATTTGTGCACTAATTTTTATTATTTCCTTTCTTCTATTCACCTTGGACCTTCTTTGTTCGTTTTCTAGCTCCTTTAAGTGTAAGGTTAGCTTTTTTATTTGACTTCTTTCTTGTCTCTTGAGGTAGGCCTATATTGCTATACACTTCTCTCTTAGAACTGCTTCTGGGGGCTCCTGGGTGGCTCAGTGGGTTAAGTCTCTACCTTCCGCTCAGGTCATGATCTCAGGATCCTGGGATTGAGCCCCACGTCAAGGTCTCTGCTCAGTAGGGAGCCTGCTTTCCTCTTTGCCTACTTGTGATCTCTGTCTGTCAAATAAATAAATAAAATCTTTAAAAAAAACTGCTTTCACTGTGTCTCAGAGATTTTAGAATGTCATCTTTTCATTTTGTCTTCATTTATTTTTTAAAAATTTTTTCTTTGATTGCTTCATTGATCCATTGGCTATTTAGTAGCATGTTGTTTAGTCTCCATGTGTTTGTGTTTTTTCCATTTTTTCTTGCAATTTATTTCTACTTTCATACAATTGTGGTTGGAAAAGATGTATGGTATGATTTCAATTTTCTTAAATTTATTGAGACATGTTTAATGGCCTAATATGTGATCTGTTCTGGAGAATGTTTCATGTGCACTTGGAAAGAATGTGTATTCTGTTGTTTTTAGATGGGATATTCTGCATATATGCTGTATAGATATTCAGTATATATGTCATTCAAACACAGTAATTTATTTCCTTATTGATTTTCTGTCCAGATGATCTATCCATTGATGTAAGTAGACTGTTAAAGTTCCCTACTGTTATTGTATACCATCAATTTCTCTCTTTAAGTCCATTAATATTTGCTTGATGTATTTAGGTGCTCTAGTGTTGGGTGCATAGATATTTATAATTGTTATATCCTCCTGTTGGATTGAGTTCTTTATCATTGTGTAATGTCCTTCCTTGTCTCATGTTACAGTCTTTGATTTAAAGTCTATTTTGTCTGTTGTAAATATTACTACCCCCACTTTTTCTTCACTTCCATTTGCATAGTGCATGTTTTTCCATCTTTTCACTTTCATTTTGTATGTGCCTGTAGGTTTGAGGTGAGCCTCTTACTAGCAACATATAGATGGGTGGGTTTTTTTGGTGTTTTTTTTTTGTCCATTCTGCCACTCTATGTCTTTTGATTGGAGCATTCAGGTCATTTACATTTAAAGCTATTATTTTATTTTTTTAAAAGATTTTATTTACTTGATAAACAGAGATTACAAGTAGGCAAGAGAGGCAGGCAGGGAGAGAGAGGAGGAAGCAGGCTCTCCGCGGAGCAGAGAGCCGGATATGGGGCTCAATCCCAGGATCCTGGGATCATGACCCGAGCCAAAAGCAGAGGCTTTAACCCACTGAGCCACCCAGGAGCCTCCATTTAAAGCTATTATTGATGAGTATGCACTTACTGCAATTTTAAAAACTGTTTTCTGGTTGTTTTTGTAGTTTTTCTTTACTCTTTTATTATTTCTTGCTCTCTTCCCTTGTGACTGATGAGTATCTGTAGTGTTTTATTTAGCTTTCTATTTACTTATTTATTTATTTATTTATTTATTTTTAAATAGTTTATTTACTTATTTGACAGAGAGAGAAATCACAAATAGACAGAGAGCCAGGCAGGGGGGTGGGGAACAGGCTCCCTGTTGCAGGGAGCCCGATGCAGGGCTAGATCCCAGGACCCTGAGATCATGACCTGAGCCAAAGGTAGAGGCCTAACCCACTAAGCCACCCAGGAGCCCCTTTCTCTTTATTTTTCTGTGTGTCTATCATAGGTTTGGGTTTTAGGTTTATGGTTACCATGAGATTTGTATATAACATCCCAATAACAGTCCATGTCAATTTGATGATCATTTAAATACAAACACATGCTAAAAGAAAAAGAAAAAGAAAAACAGAAAAAGAGAAAAGATTTCTTTCTTTTTGTTTTCTCCCCTTTCCTCCCTTTTTACTTCCTTCTCCACATTTCATGCATAATGGGTTCTCCCATGTAAACTTTTTCTTTCTCTCTTGCTATTTTTAGGATTCTCTTGTTGACTTTAATCTTTGACATTTTAATTATTATGTGCTATGGTATGGACTTCCTTGGGTTCATCTTGTTTGGAACTCTGTGCTTCTTGGACTTGGATGTCTATTTCCTTCCTTAGGTTAGCGAAGCTCTCAATTATTATTTCTACACTTAAGTTTTCTATACCTTTCCATCCCTCTTCTTCTGGGACCCCTATGATTAATGCAAATGTTTGTTTACTTGATGTCCAAAAGATCTCTTAATGTATCTTCCTTTAAAAAAAAATTATTTTCTGTTTTTGCTGTTTGACTTGTGTGCTTTCCTTTATCCTGTCTTCCAGGTCACTGATATGCTCTTCTGCATTCTCTAATCTACTTTTGTTCCCTCTGGAGTGTGATTTTAATTCAGTTATTGTACTCTTTTGCTCTGATTGATTCTTTCTAATATTTTCTTTTCTTTATTGAAGTTCTCACTGAGTTCTTCCTTTCCTTTCTCCAGACCAGTTAGTATCTTTATGATCTTTACTTTAAATTCTTTATGAGGCATATTGTTTATCTTTGTTTCGCTGAATTCTTGTACTGAGGGTTTTTTTTCGTTGTTGTTGTTGTTGTTTTTTCCTTTTCTTTTCTTTCTTTTGGAACATACTTTGCTTTACTTACTGTTTGTTTCTATGCATAGGCAAAATGACCATTTCTTCTAAAGTTGAAGGAGTGGTCTTGCATATGATGACTTCTATGCAAATTGTGTGTGCTTGGTGATTTTGCTGGATGGCTAGAGCTGTGGCTGTATACGCTAGTTACTCTGCAAACTATCTCTCTTGCTGTTTTCTTCCTTTCTTCTTCTTCTCCTTTTTTTTTTTTTTTTCTTTAAGAGAGTGAGTGTGTGTGTGCATGTGGAGGGGAGGGGCAGAGAAAGAGGGAAGGAGAGAGAGAATCTTAAGCAGGCTCCATGCCCAGCAGCACAGACCCCAAGCAGACTTGATCTCATGACTATGAGATCATGACCCGAGATAAAATCAAAAGTCAGACACCCAGCCAACTGAGCCACCCAGGTGCCTCTCTCTTGCTATTTTCTTGCTGTTCTCTCTGTCTTTGGTTGTTCAGTAGCTGTTCAGTCAGCCCTTGTATCTTCTTCAGGAGGACTTGTTCTATTACTAGGTGTAGTTTGATGTGGTCCATGGAGGAGGTTAGTTCAGAGACTTCCTACATCACCATCTTGAACCAGAATTCCCCAGTAATCTTCATTTTTATAAGGCATGATAAGCTTTTTATGTGTGTGCGTGCCATACAATATGCTGTCAAGTTAGAATATTTGGATTTTTGGATATAAAGTGATAAAGTAACACCAGTGTGTTTCTGAGGCACACTCCTGAAAAGATAATGTTGCTACTGTATAAATAACTTTATTTAGATGATTATTTCTATCTTTGATCTTTGATCTTTATATAAATAACTATCTTGGCACACTTAGAAATTTTAATGGAAAATCATCTATTACTAAACTTACAAATAATAGGGTTTTAAGTCTTTTCTTTATAACAAATAGTGATTTATTTCACAACATTCTGAGTGTGGTTTTACAAGAAAATTATGCAGTGAATTTAAAATTTTTGAGTATAGTTGACACACAATATTAAATTAGTTTCAGATGTATAACACAGTGATTCAACTGCTCTATGTGTTATGCTATGCTCACCACAAATATAGCTACCATCTGTCACCATACAACACTATTACAAGATCATTGACTATATTCCTTATGTTTTGCCTTTTGTTACCATGATTTATTCATTCTGTAACTGGAAACCTGTATCTCCCAGTTTCCTTTACCCATTTTCTTCATCCTCTCACCCCCTCTCTTCTGGCAACCATCAGTTTGTTTTCTATATTTACAAGTCTGATTTTGCTTTTTGTTTGTTTATTCATTTGTTTTGTATTTTAGATTCCACATGTGAGTAAAATCATATGGTATTTGTTTTTGTCAGTCTGACTTACAATTTTGCATCACTTAAGCTTTTAAACAGACCATTTGAATATGGGCTAGTCACTAATTTTTGGACCTTGGTTTTCTCATAAGTAATGATGGAATGTTAAATTATAGGATTTCCTAAAGTTATTTTTGTTTATTAAATCCACCAAACAAGCTTCCTTTCCACAAATACCTTAAATTCTACTGAGTTAAACATAGATACAGTGTTTTTCAGTGTCCATATTTTCAAAACTGTAATTGTTCTAAGAGAATATTATACATGAAAATATATTCAAATTTAATATAAATGAATAATGTAACCAGGCAACATCCTTTGCAGATTTCTTTAAAAGACCTCAATGATGACTCCTTTCCTTTTAAATTACAGGTACATGTGGTATATTTCAGATACACATCCTTGAATACATTATGGTAGTTTTAAGACCAAAACTGATTTGAGACCACAAACTTATTTTTCAGCTAATACCTTCTTGAAAGCAATTCCTGGAAGTTCTTATTGTGATGTTACCAAGAAAGAATAATAACTATTTTTCCCATATACATTTTAAGAGGTTCACAGAATTAAAAAAAAATAAAGATAGAAAGGAATAATACCCTTTAATTTCATTCTCTAACCTTAGGCTTATCAAATGAGAATAGGAAGCAGACAAATCTCCCCATACATGAGATAGAGGGCTGCCTGACTGGTTTTCTGGTTGACATAGACTGAAAACTTTTGATTTGCAAGTTAGCTACTGAGAGAAGAAAGCATCATCTTTCTATCCTCTCTAATATTGTGGAAGCATAGTTAAACTAACGATTACTTTACTTGGTTTATTTCCATTTGCACAATTGTTAGTGAAATTTCTCTAGAATTCAGACAATAGTTTATATACCACTATTCTTGTATGTCTTTAAACTCCTAGATATTAGGGAGAACTGTTTCTTCACATATGGTATTTTAGTCAGAAATCAACCATTTTTCAGTTTTGTGTTACAATTCACCAAACATAATGAATTGATTGAAGATTATTTACTCAAGTCACTTAAGAGCTTAGATTAACCAAATCCTGAATAGAACATGTGAAGACCTAGTAAGATAGATGTCAAAATTGTTGACATTTTGATACTAAGGATATCTTTTTCAACTAAGTCCTTAGAATAACAAATGACTTATTTCATTCTTTTGTTCAATTATTCAACTATTCTTTCATTCAACGCATTAAGTACATGATCTGCTTGTCAACTAGATATGGATATTATTTCTACAAAGTAAGTAATAGGCAGGCATCCTTCTATTTCATGTATGGGGAGACTGATCTGCTTCCTACTCTCATGTGGTAAGCCTGAGGTTGGAGAATGAATGAAAGGGGATTATTCCTTTGCATCATTATGATTTTTAAACCTGTGAACTTCTTAAAATGTACAGGGATAAAGAAATATTATACTTTCTTGGTAACACTACAAGAACTTCCAGGAATTGCTTTCAGGAAGGTATTAGTTGCTTACTAATCAATTACTAATTAATTAACATATACTCAGATGAAAATAACTTGTTATAATTCTGAAAAATAAACTGTTGTCAACAAGTCGAATTGTTTGATATTCCTTTGACCATAATCTCTCACTGCCACTTCAACAAAACATCTCACTGCCGTTAGTTTTTGGATCAGAATGGTTTATATCTCAACTAATTTGGGAGACAGTGGATATCCTTTACATTTACAGGTGTTGAAACTAGTTATCCACTTCTCCCACAATCTTATTTTTGTAAATTCCATACTCTTTCTTGGGTTGAAATTCACACCATTCTTTAATTTGTCTGTTGAGCACTGATTAAGGAAGAAATGGGAGGAAATGGATCTAGTTTCTGCCCATATTTGAACATGATCAGTACTGTCAATGATTGCCTGCTTTTAACTGCACAAATCCTATGGATCTGAATTGTGAAATTATTAGTTTTTAAATATTTTATTTATTTGACAGAGAGAGACACAGCAAGAGAGGGAGCACAAGCAGGGAAATGGGTGAGGGAGAAGCAGGCTTCCCGCTGAGTAGGGAGCCCAATGCGGGGCTTGATCCCAGGACACTGGGATCATGACCTGAGCATAGGGCAGATGCTTAATGACTAAGCCACCCAGGCACCCCTAATTTTGTGAAATTATTATAGAGGGTTAAATCCTTTGTATAGCTTCTTTCCTAATGACCATGTTTTGCCACATTAATATTCATGCAATTAGTAGAAAATTGTCACAAATTTTATAATTACTTTATTTTAATTATTCAAAAATTTTAGATTTCTGGAAAGTATGAATATGCCATTGTGAAGATTTTAAAGAAAATCAGGAGATGCTGTATCAGAGATAAATAGTACGCCATTTACTTCACATTTTTTTTTTTTTAAGATTTTCAGTGTCTACTGTGTGGACTGAACTTTGCTAAACAGAATTAGTGAAAATACAAATGTCCGCAAACTTAGTTTAAAGATATCCAGTCTTTCATTTCAGAATAAATAATATGTTAAATTTCTTACTTTAAATTTTTTTGAAGAATTGTTTCTAAAACACTACTTTGTCCAGAAAAAAAATTTAGTACTTTAAGAATAGGGATAAACTGTGTTTTCTTCTGATAAACATTTAGAAATAATTGTGTCACTAAAAATCAAGTCATATTTTATGTATGGCATAAATAATAATGAATTATTATATGTGTATAGGATTTCCATCTAGGGAATGCCAAAGTAATCTGAGACTTAGATGTACAATTTTGAAATAGAGGAGGGAAGCTGCCCACCTTCCTTCCATTAGCATTTATATTGAGAACCCAACAGAGTTTGTTTAGCACAAGGGTTGAACATCAGTTATAAGTTTGTTGGTTTCCATAGAGTCACATGAATGCATATCATGTTGTCTTGGAAACTAAAGGATCTATAAACACAATTGTCCCCCATTAGATTGTGAGAGCAGCTATGGACACTTTCTTGGATTTTAAACTATTCAAACTGTATGTTCATATTTGTACTTCCATGGTAACAAGGACAGGTTTCCATTAAATAAAATGAAAAACATAAAGAATTTAATTCTTTGAATGTAGGCTCATATCTAACTATAAATGTTTCTTTTTTCTGTGTTTCTGTTTTTTCTAGGATTATGATATAAATATAAATAACATCTATGTCTATAAAGTACGTTTTACATATTTTTTACTTATTTTCAGAAACATAAATTTTAAAACATTTGATGATTCAGTTAAATACCTATTAATTCATTAATATTTATTTGGTTATGCTTCTGGGTTAATTTAATTTTCTCTGTGATATTAAGATTCATTAAAATAAACCAGCAAACAAGAAATAAATTATATGAACTAGTTAATAAACCTTTTTTAATCATAACTGATATAAACTTAGTAGTATTTTACTTAATATTACTTTCAGTCCCTGTTTTGCATTTATTTTGTTAAATCCATTTTATTTTATTTTTTGTTAAAATAAATGAATGTTCTTGTTATAGAAACTAGGACTATAATAGTGGTTGTATTAAAATTAATGAATTGTTAAAATGAAAGATTTTAGATCCATAGGTCCTGTCATTGGATATATTTAACTCTTTACCTTAATTTCTATGGCAACTAAATTTTAAAAATCATGCATGCTGCCTATAAAATTGTCATATGTAACAAAGTTAACTGGTAGAAATTTCCATACCATTTATTTTTAGAAAAAAGTAATTTTATTATGCTATTTAAAAAAAATAAATTTAAGTTAGTTAACATATAGGGTAGTATCAGTTTCAAGAGTAGAATTTAGTGATTCATTACTTATATATAAAACCCAGTGTTCATCCCAACAAGTGCCCTTCTTGATGCCCATCACCCATTTAGTGTATCCTCCACCCTCCTCCCCTCCAACAACTCTCAGTTTTTTCTCTACAGTTAAGAGTCCCTTACAGTTTGCCTTCCTGTCTGTTTTTATTTTATTTCTTTTCTTCTCTTTCCTTGTGTTCATCTATTTTGTTTCTTAAATTTCACATATGAGTAAAATCATATTCATATATTTGTCTTTCTCTGATTTATTTCACTAAACAGAATATACTCTAGTTCTATCCAATTGTTGTAAATGGAAAGATTTTGTTCTTTTTAATGGCTGAATAATATGTATACATGTATATATACATATATACGTATATATGTATGTATATATATAGCTGAGTTACATATAATATATATTACATATATAAAATATATATTATATTCCATATATAAATACCACTTATTTTAATCCATTAATCAGTTGATGAACATTTAGGCTCTTTCCATAATTTGGCTATTGTTGACAGTGCTGCTATAAACATTGTGGAGTTTGTGTCCCTTAAAATCGGCATTTTTTAATCCTTTGGATAAATGCCTAGTAATGCGATTGCTGGGTGGTAGGATAGTTCTATTTTTAACTTTTTGAGGCCCTTCCATACTGTTTTCCAGAGTGACTGCTCCAGTTTGCATTCCCACCAAGAGTGCAAAAGGCTTCTTTCTCTGCATCCTCACCAACATCTATTGTTTCCTGAGTTGTTAATTTTAGCCATTCTGACAGGTGTGAGGTGGTATCTCATTGTGATTTTTGATTTATATTTTCCAGATGATGAGTGATATTGAGCATTTTTTTCATGTTTCTGTTAGCTATTTGTATGTCTTCTTTGGAGAAACATTTGTCCATGTCTCTGCCCATTTCTTAGCTGCATTATTTATTTTTTGGGTGTTTATTTTGATGAATTCTTTATAGATTCTTCATACTAGCTCTTTATCTGATATGTTATTTTCAAATGTCTTCTCCCATTCTGTTGGTTGCCTTTTAGTTTCATTGATTGTTTCCTTCACTTTGCAGAAGCTTTCAATATTGATGAGGTCCCAATAGTTCATTTTTGCTTTTGTTTCCCTTGCCTCCAGAGACGTGTCTAGTAAGGAGTTCCTGTGGCCAAGGCCAAAGAGGTTGCTGCCTTTGTTCTCTTCTAGGATTTACATAGATTCCTGTCTCACACATGGGTCTTTCATGCGTTTTGAATATATTTTTGTGGATGGTGCAAGAAAGTTGTCCAGTTTCATTTTTCCGCATGTTGCTGCCCAGTTTTCCCAACACCATTTGTTGGAGAGACTTTTTTCATTGGATAGTCTGTCCTGCTTTGTTGAAGATTAGTTGAACATATAGCTTTGGGTCCAGTTCTGGATTCTCGATTCTGTTCCATTGTTCTATGTGTCTGGTTTTGTGCCAGTACCATACTGTCTCAATGATTGCAGTTTTGTAATATAGCTTGAAGTCTGGGATTGTGAAGCCTCCTGGTTTGCTTTTCTTTTTCAACATTATTTTGGCTATTCAGTGTCTTTTGTAGTTCCATACAAATTTTAGAATTGTTTGTTCTAGTTTTGTGAAAAATGCTGGTATTATTCTGATTGGAATTGCATTGGATGTGTAGATTGCTTTGGGTAATATAGACATTTTAGCAATATTTGTTCTTCTAATCCATGAGCATGGAATGTTTTTCCATCTCTTTGCTATAATCTTAAATTTCTTTCATAAGTGTTCTATAATTTTCAGAGTAGAGATATTTCGTCTCCTTGGCTAGGTTTATTCTTAGGTACCTTATGGTTTTTGGTGAAGTTATAAATGGGATCAACTCCTTGATTTTTCTTTCTGTTGTTTCATTATTGGTGTATAGAAATATAGATTTCCATATGTTGATTTTGTTTCTTGTGACTTTGCTGAATTCATGTATCAGTTTTAGCAACTTTTTGGCAGAGTCTTTTGGGTTTTCTACAAAGAATATCATGTTTGCGAAAAGTGAAATTTTTACTTTTTCCTTGCCAGTTTAGCTATCTTTTATTTCTTTTTGTTGTCTGATTGCTGAGCCTAGGACTTCCAGTATTATGTTGAACAACAGTAGTGAGAGTAAACATCTTTTTGTGTACCTGACCTTAGGAAGAAAGCGTTCACTGTTTCCCCATTGAGGATGATGTTGACTGTGGGTTTTTCATACATGGCTTTTATGACATCGAGGTATGCTCCTTCTAGAAAGGAAACATTCTTTCTAGAAAGGAAAGTAGGGACTTGAGGTCTTTTATCAAGAAAGGATACTGTATTTTGTCAAATCTTTTCTCTGCATCTATTGAGAGGATCATATGGTTCTTATTCTTTCTTGTATTAATGTGGTATATGCATTGACTGATTTGTGAATATTAAACCACCCCTGCAGCCCAGGAACAAATCCCACTTGAACATGGTAAATAATCCTTTCCATGTACTGTTGGATTCTATTAGTTGGTATCTTGTTGAGAATTTTTGCATTCATGTTCATCAGGGATATTTATCCATAATTCTCCTTTTAAGTAGGGTCTTTGTTTGGTTTTAGAATCAAGGCAGTGCTGGTCTCATAGACTGAGTTTGGAAGTTTTCCTTCCATTTCTATTTTTTGGAAGAGTTTGAGAAGAATAGGTATTAATTCTTCTTTAAATGTTTGGTAGAATTCCCCTGGGAAGAGGTCTGGGCCTGGATGTTGTTTTTTGGGAAATTTTTGATTATTGATTCAGTTTATTTTCTAGTTATGGGTTTGTTCAATTTTTCTATTTTTCCTATTTCAGTTTTGGTAGTTTATGTTTTAAAAATTTATCTCCTTCTTTAATATTGCCCAATTTTTTGGCATATAATTGATTATAATATTCTCTTAGAATTGTTTGTAGTTCTGTGGAGTTGGTTGTGATCTCTCCTCTTTCATTCATGATTTTATTTATTTGGATCCTTTCTCTTTTCTTTTCGATAAATGTGGCTAGGGATTTATCAATTTTATTAATTCTTTCAAACAACAGTTCCTAGTTTCATTGATCTGTTTTGTTGTTGTTTTTTTTAGATTTCTGTATCATTTATTTCTGCTCTAATCCTAATTATTTCCTTTTTTTTTTCCTTCTAGTTTTGTGCTTTATTTGCTCTTCTTCTTTAAGATCCTTTAAGTGTGAGGTTAGGTTGTATATTTGAGACTTTTCTTGATTCTTGAGAAAGGCCTGTATTACTATACACTTCCCTTTTATGACTGCCTTTGCTTCATCCCCAAGGTTTGAACTGTCATGTTTTCATTTTCACTTACTTCTATTTCTTTTTTTTAATTTCTTCTTTACTTTCCTGGTTAACATATTCATGGTTTAGTAGGATGTTCTTTAACCTCCATGTATTTGTGGTCTTTCCAAATTTTTGCTTGTGGTTGACTTCAAGTTTCGTAACATTGTGGTCTGAAAATAAACACGATATGACCTCAGTCTTTTTGGACTGGCTGAGACCTGATTTATATAATATGTGATCTATTCCAGACAATATTCCATGTGCACTTGAAAAGAATGTGTATTCTGCTTCTTTAGGATGAAATGTTCTGAATATATCTGTTGAGTCCGTCTGGTCCAGTGTGTCATTCAAAGTCATTGTTTCCTATTGATCTGTTTAGATGAGCTGTTCATTGCTGTGAGGGGTGTTCAAGGTACTTAATATTATTGTATTATTTTAATAATTTCTTTCAGTTTGTTACCAGTTGATTTATGTATTTGGCTGCTCCCAAGTTGGGGACATAAATATTTACAATTATTAGATCTTTATGGGTAGACCCCTTCATTATGATATAGTGCTCTTCTTCATTTTTTATAAAAAATTAAGTTTGTTCATTCCAATAAAGTTCAAACCAATGAAGTTGGTTTAAAATCTAGTTTGTCTGATATAGGTATGGCTCCTCAAGCTTTCTTTTGATGTTCATTAACATGATGAGTGGTTCTCCACCACCTATCTGGAGATGTCTTTGGATCTCAAATAAACCTCTTGTAAGCAGCATATTGATGGGTCTTTTTTTTTTTTTAAATCCATTCTGATACCCTATATCTTTCAATTGGAACATTTAGTCCATTTACATTCAGAGTAATTATTGATAGGTATGAATTTAGTCCCATTGTAATACCTGTAAAGTTTCTGTTCCTATAGATTGTCTCTGTTCCTTTCTAGTCTTTGTTGCTTTTGGTCTCCCACTCAAAGGGTCCACTTAATTATTTCCTGCAAAGCTGGTTTAGTGTACATGAACCCCTTTAGTTTTTCCTTGTCTTGGAAAATCTTTCTCTCTGCTTCTATTCTGAATGATAGCTTGCTGGATATATTATTCTTGGCTGTATATTTTTCCCACTTAGGTTGTTGAATATACATGCTCACTTTCTTCTGACCTGCCAATTTCTGTGGACAGGCCTGCTGCTAACCTTATGTGTCTACCCTTTTGGTTATGGACATTTTGTCCATAGCCCCTTCCAGAATTCTCTCTTTATCTTTGTATTTTGCAAGTTTTGTTATGAAATGTCTTGGTGTTGGTCTTTTTTAGCTGATTTTGAGGGAAGTTTTCTGTGCCTCTTGGACCTGAATGCCTGTTTTCTTCCCCAGATTAGGGAATTTGTTCAAATAAACCTTCTGCTCCCTTTTCCCACTCTTCTTCTTCTGGGACTCCCATGATACAGATATTATTGTGCTTTATAGAATCACTGAAATCCCTAAGTCTACCTTTGTGATCTAATAGTTTTCTTTGCCTCTTCTTTTCAGCTTTATTATTTTCCCTAAATTTTTCTTCTATGTCACCTATTCTTTCCTTTGCTTCTTCCATCCTCATTGTGATTACATCAAGTTATAGCATTTTTAAATTTCAGCCTGACTAGTTTTTAGATCTTTTATCTCTGCAATCAGGGTTTCCCTGGTGTCTTCAATGTTTCTTTTAAGCCCAGCTTGTATTTTTATGATTGTTGTTCTGAATTCTGATTCAGATACATCATTTATGTCTGTTTTGAGCAAATACCTGGCTATGATTTCTTCTTGACCTTTCTTTTGAGAAGAATTCCTTTCTTGTCATTATGTGTAGATTTTTGTCTTTTGTGTGTTATGAAAGCCTGTGTGTTTCCAGCTCCTGAGAGTAATACTATTTTAAGTGGTGGTCATACACTGTCCAGGGCTTAGCCCTACAGGAAGTGTTTCTGGGGTATGCTGTGTGCAGTCTGCCTTTGTGTTTTGGCTGCACTTTCCGACAGGTTAGTCCTCTGTAGATAAGCCCAATTTAAAAAAGAACAACAACAACAACAACAACAACAACAAAGCCCTATCTAAGAAAAGAGAAAAGGAAAAAGAAAAGGAACAAAAAAGCAAACAGACAAAAAACTGTAATCTTGATTCCAAAGGAAAGGAAAGAAAGAAAGAAAGAAAGAAACCAAATCCAAGAAAATAAAAATAAAAATTAATTAATTAATTAATTAATTAATTAAAAACATGTAAAAAAATATGCCTGTTCCTGTTTCCACCAGAACTGAAGCTAATGCTTTGGAGCAAGCACTCTATGATCAGTAGGCTTGGTACATGCGGTGAACCTCTGTTGGTCTTCTAAGGGAGATGCCAGCTGCACTGGCCCACAGACAGACCTGCACTAGTGAAGATGCCCCTGCTGGGCTCAGGGGGTGGTGTTTGGTGTGAGCAACTGCAGCCTCCACTGGAGGAGCTGTGTTTCTCTCTGAAGTCTAACTAAGCTGGTAGGCATCAGGGAGGGTGGAAGATGGCATTACCTCTGCCTTCTTGTCCCTGGGAAGAACTCTTTGAGGCTCTTCATTGCAGGCTTTCACAGAAAAGCAAACAATCTCCCTTCCTGTGTCCCAGGCTTTCATGGGATCCCTGCCCTCAATCTGTCTGTGTCCTGGCCATCAATATGCCCACTGCTGCAGTTCTCCTATATTTTATCTCTGGTCAGTGGCTGGGATTAAAAACTTCAGATCCTGAAGGACCTGGCAAGGCACTAACAACTCCCCTGCCCCTCAACTTGTAGAGAGCCTCACCGTGCTTCACTGGGCACCATGTTGTCCCAGAAAAGCAGTTATACACCTGTGCAGGTGCCTGGAGTGAAGCATAGGAAGCTGTTACCAGGTTATTTGTCTTCTGGACACCTCTGTCCACTCCTGTTCAACAGCCACTCAAAGGCTTCTGGCAGGCCTTTTGTCCTTGAAGAAGCAATATACCCTTTTCAAATGTATTTCAGGAAGGGGAGTGTTCTCTCCCAGTGTGACCCAGGAGATCCCCACACCACAGCCTCTTGGATGAACCCAACATGCTCTCTCTTTCTCACTCCCTCCCTCTCTCCCTGACTTCTCTCTGTGAAAAGGGTTCCCTCCCTCCATGGCACCATGGCTTTTCTTTCCTTCAATTCATGACTCCAAACCTTGCATCTGCCATGTTGTCTCCCTCCAGTTGTGCAGATTATTTTCTTAATACTTAAAATTGATTTCCTAGTGGTTCAAATGATTTGATGTTGATCTAGCTATGTTCAAGGCATTGATGAGGCAAGCTTTCATCCCCACTACCACTCCACTGTCTTAACTCCTACCCTATGCAGCTTCTTTATTAATTCTTTCCCTTAATATAAGTAGGTGTTCATATTTCTTATATAAACATTTTTTTTACATCTCTGTATAATTATTTTTGGTCTGTACTTATCATCATTCATGCAGCTAATTCCCTATTGATGGAAATTGGGGTTATTTTCAATTATCCTTTTCTAAATTATATACAGTGAGCATCTTTACACATATACTTTTTGCTTACATCTATACATTTTTCTGTAGGATGGATTCCAAGAAAAGATACGTTTTTTTTTTTTCATATAAAAACTTGATATAAACAATACTGCAAATTCACTATTCAATGGTAATAATTACATGGATAGTGTGTATTTTTCTCCTACTATTGCAAAAATGCAATAGGTTTACATAAAATTTCATCACATGCATACTAATGAATACAGATTTTGAACACATTTTTAAGTTGAGTATCTTAAGTATGATTACACACACAAAGATAATTCTATTTATATATATCTAGCTATGAGAAAATTTGCAGTCATTTTAAATTGTTCAGTTCAAGGAACTTAATCTTGAGTTAACAATAAAAATGTGTAATAATAAATGCACTAAATATATTAGTCCCTACAAAAAAGAAACATTAGACGACTATGATGAAAACCCTGAGTCAAAAAGACAAATATTAAGTGGAGTCTCAATGTTGGGTCATTGTTATCATTGAGTAGAGAGTGAGATCCACTTCAGATTATGGAGTGCAGTGGTGAGGTGCTAATGTTATTCATGAAACACAAATTAGAATTTAGACAGCCTTTGGTGATAGAAAAAGGGATAATTGCAGTGGATTATAAAGAAGTGTTTTCTATTATACTTTATATAATTCAAGTTCAAGTATGGCTAAAATAAATAAATCTGTCATCTTGTGATGCATGTGAGTAATGTCAAAGTTTCATCTCAAGCAGGCATTCCATGATATTGCCAATGAGAGGAATTCAGGTTCCCCCTGACACTTTCCTCTTTTCTATATTGTTGTATTTTTTTTTTTTCTTTCAGTGGTCAGGTTCACTGAAATCCATCCTACTTGCCGTTCATGTTGCTGAATTTGGGGTGATCCCAACATGCAAAGTTGTAAAAACTGGTTCCTTCAGACTCTGACCACTGTCCTATGTCCAAGCACCGGAACTTCAGTTATGTTACTCTAACTATGATTATCTCAGGCATATACCTTCATCATTGAGTAAAGCTTTTCAGTATTCTGATAGTGTCCAGTTTAGATACTACTATCGACCATGATTGTCCTCAACTCTATTCTATATGGAAAGTGTCTAAATATCCCAGTGAATACTTGATTTTTCATTTATTATTACTACTATTATTACTATTACTGACACTCTATTCCTGCTTTTATCATTGTTATTTGCTGATGAGACAATTTTCTGGTGGGTTCCAACTATGTACCATTTTTCTCCTATGGTAAAAAAGTGTCTCAAGGTTATAGAACTTAACTACTTAACTACTTAACTACCGAGAATTTTTAATTCAAGAGTGTCTCAAGGTTATAAAACTTAACTACTGAGAACTTTTAAAAATTATTGAGATTTTAAAAAATTATTTTACAGCTCCATGTGCATGGCTGTGGAAAAAAAAATGACATTAATTCAAACTCCCTATTCATCTCAACCTGTGTGACGATGTGAAAACAACTGTTGTCCTTTATATTTATACACACTAGAGATCCTACCAATACCAGGATACCATACTGGATCACTCAACATAAACAACAACAAAAAAGTAACAACAACAAAATGCACCAGAATTCAATTGCTTCCAAAACATGAGGTTAATGAGTTAAGTTTTTATCCCACAAATGACTCCCTGTGCTCATGTATTTATTTTTTTTCCTCAGAATCATTAACCACATAGACCCTCATTATAAAAGTTGCCATAAAGTGTTGGTGCATTTTCAAACTTCTGGGTTACAATAATCTCCTTTGTTATTAGAAAACACTTAAAAATGGAAGGAAAGATTAAGTTTTCTAATTTATGAAAGAAAAAAAGAAAAATGGACAAGAAATATTTGATGCGAAAAACATGCCTAATGTATAAGATATGTAGAGATTTAGAAGGTAAAATTTTGCCATTTAATCTGGTAAATATTCAGATTATATAGATTAACAATAGGTTAAAAATAAGTAGAATTATGCCATTTAGGTTCATAATTATTAGATGACTCTTCACAAATACAAGATTCTTTATGGTTTTGCTAACTCAAATAATTCTTAAAGGAAAATATGAGAGCAGTTTGAAGTGTAAAACTGTATTATAATTAAGCTTGTATGAATCTTACTATAACTATTTAACTACTTACAAGATACTTTGGAGGAAAATAACAATATTATTATGTCTTGTTATGGATCAAATAAATATGTAAAAAAAGACTCATACATTAAATTATGTTCCTTCCTCAACTCAGAAATAATCAACCCAAATGAGTTATTTTTTTTTATTTTCAAAGATGTTTTTACTATAGAAAAGAACTTTTGAAAGTTTCCAATGTCCTCCCCAAATGTCTTATTTTAGCAAACTGCACCTATGTCATACAAATATTATACATTTATACTATATGTGTGTGAGAGAGAAATAGGACAAGAGTGAAGACAGAGTAAGGGGTGAGGGAGACAGAGATCTGTGTCTTTCTTCACTTGCTTTAGGAGTGACTATCCTGAACACATGCAAATCCTTCTGTGTCTAGAGGCATAACTCTTGAAGCAAATCAAATACTTTATTTCTAAACCCCATCTGTGATGATTATTAACTGATTCTTTTTTCTTTAAATTAGACTTTTTGGTTCATATGCTTTGAGATATGAAATTCAGTAGCATTGGCAAATATATATGCCCCTGCAACCATTATCATGATTCCTCACCCTCTTTCTGGGTTCAGGAACATCTATTTATGTCACTAAAGATTATATTTGCTTTTCCTAGAACTTTGTATAAGCTAAATCACACAATATGTGCTCTTTCATATTTACTTTTTTTTTTTTAATTTAGGAAAATGTTTTTGAGGTTAATCCTTGCTTTGGGGTATATGAGTGGTTTGTACCTTTTCATTGCTGAATAGTAAACCTTTGTGTGGATATAGAACAATTTGTTTATCTATTACCTGTTAAAAGATATTTAGATTGTTTCGGGTATTGAAGTAGTTCCCTAGATTTTAACTTGTTTTCCAGTTTTGGAGTGGTTTCCAGTTTCAGCTAAAGCTACTATAAACATTCATACACAGATTATTCATGTGGATAAGTATGTTTACTCCTCTTGCATAAATTCCTATGGGTGGAATTGCTGGGTCACTCGAGAAAGGTATGTGTGACTGTATAAGAAATTGTCAGATAAATTCCCAATATCATCAAATTGTTTTCCAAAGTGTTTGGCCATTTTATATTCCACAGAAACAAGAGTTATGAACATTCCAATCTCAGCAATTTGTTTACACTTCAGAAATTTTAGTGATTGTGAGTGGCATCTCACTGTGGTGTTGGTTTCATTCACTGAAAACTTTTGATGTCATCAATTGATATATATTTGTCATATATTTATGTAATTTTGTGAGGTATCTATTAAAATATTTTGTCCATTTCTTATTTGTCTTTTGTCATTGAGTTGCAGTATTTATTTATAAATTCTGGACAAAAGTCACCTTTTATATATGTGTTTGTATTTTATGCTACTATAGGGTTTTTTATTGTGATATTGTAATTCATTAAAGTGCAGACATTTTTAGTTTTGATGAAGTCCAATTTATAATTTTTTTCTTTTATACTGTATTTTTGTTTTTCACTAAGAAGCCACTGTCTGTTTCAGGGTTTGTAACGATTATCTCCATGTTTTCTTTTACAAGTTTTATAATTTAGTTATTACATTTAGTATGTGATCTATTTCAAGTAAAATTTTTTGTGAGGTAAAATTAAAGTTATTTTTCATATATATTTATATGAGACATATATATGTATATATTATATATATATGTATATATATATATATGATGTTTCTAGCACCATTTACTTAAAAGGCATTTATTTATTTAAAAGAGATTCATTGCATTGACGAATGGATCACATATGTGATTCAATTTTTTACTATTATAGTCCACTGAGTGATATGATTATCCTTATGTTAAAACCACACTGTCTTTATTACTTCAGCTTTATTACAAGTCTTGATGTCATGTAGTAAAATCCTCCAAATGTGTTCTTCTTATTTCATATTGCTTTCCTACTTCCTCTGTATTTTATCTTGACAACTTCCACACATCAAAATTTTAAAAAAAAGTAAAAGCCTTCTGGGATCTTGATTTAGATTTCATAGAATCTATAAATCAATTTGAGGAGAACTGGAATCTTAATAAAATTATTTTTTCTTATTTTAGAACATCTCTAAGGCATATCTCTTAACTTATTTAGATTTTATATAAATTTCTCACCCATTATATGAGGTTTTCAAGGGAAAGGGCTTTCACATACCTTATTTATTCTAATATTTTTGTGGGCCATTTGTCTTGCATGTTTACATTGTATTTTCCAATTGTTCATTGCTAGTTATACGGCAATTCAATTTTCTTTGTTTGTGGACCTTTGTCACTTGCCATGTTTACTTACTAGTTCAAGTAGCTTTTTTTTTTTTTTTCTGGTAGGTTTTCACATATTCTCTATGTATGTAATCATGTCATCAGTGATTAAAGACAGCTTTATTTCTTCTAAACTGTATGACTTGCATTTGTTTTTGTTGCTTTATTGAAATGACTAGATCTTTCAAAAGTACAATGTTGAACAGAAGTGGTAAGGGTATACATCCTTGATTAGTTTTCCAATATAGACATAAATCATTCAGTTGTTCCTAGATGATGTTAGATTTAGGTTTCATACTGATTGTTCTTAATAAGTTGAACTTCTCATGGATGGGACTGGAGGAGATTATGCTGAATGAAATAAGTCAAGCAGAGAAAGTCAATTATCATATGATTTCACCTACTTGTGGAACATAAGGAATAACATAGAGGATATTAGGAGAAGGAAGGGAAAGTGAAGCGGGGGAAATCGAAGGGGGAGATGAACCACGAGAGACTGTGGACTCCGAGAAATAAACTGAAGGTTTTAGAGGGGAAGGGAGGGGGCAATGGGTGAGCCTGGTGGTGGGTATTAAGGAGGGCACGTATTGTATGGGGCACTGGGTGTTATATTTAAACAACGAATCTTGGAACACTACATCAAAAACTAATGATGTACTGTACGGTGACAAACATAACATAATATTTTTAAAAAGTTGAAGTTCTCTAATATCTAGTATGCTTAAAATATTTATAAAAATGGGTGTTGAGTTTTATTAAATGTTTTACTGAATCTCATTAGATGATAATGTGTTTTATTCCATTTTAATCTGATTATATAGTAAGTTATGGAAATCAATGTTAATGGAAATCAAAAGTTAATGGAAATCAAACTTGTATTACTGGATGGGGCACCTGGGTTGCTTAGTTAGTTAAGCATCTGCCTTTGGCTCAGGTCATGATCTCAGGGTCCTGAGATTGAACCCCACATTGGACTCCCTGCTCAGTGGGAAGCCCGCTTTTCACTCTCCCTCTGCAGCTCCCACTGTTTATGCTTTCTCTCTGTCTGCCAAATAAATAAATAAAATCTTTAAGGAAAACTTGCATTACTGGAATAATCCTCACCTGATTCTGATATCCTATTAGTTATGCATATTACTTGATCTGATTTAATAATGGTTTGTTGGATTTTTGTATCTGTGTTCATGAAGGATATTGTTCTTCGGGGTTTTTGTTGTTATTGTTGTTGTTGTGTTATAATTTTCTTGTAATGTCCTTTGCTGATAGTATTATATTAATGTTAGCTCCAAAATGAGGTAAGAAGTGTTTTCTCTTATATTTTATGTACAATTAGTTATTTCTTCTTTAAATGTTTTAATACAAATGGTTAACAGACACATGAAAAAACGTTCATCATCATTAGCCATCAGGGAGATTCAAATCAAAGCTACATTGAGATGTCACCTTACATTAGAATGTAAGTTAGAATGTAAGTTAGAATGGCCAAAATTAACAAGACAGTGAACAACAAGTGTTAGAGAGGATGTGGAGAAAGGGGAACCCTCTTACACTGTTGGTGGGAATGCAAGTTCGTGCAGCCAGTTTGGAAAATAGTGTGGAGATTCCCTAAGAAATTAAAAATAGAGCTACCCTATGACCCTGCAATTACACTAGTGGGTATTTACCCCAAAGATACAGATGTAATGAAAAGAAGGGCTATCTGTACCCCAATGTTCATAGCAGCAATGGCCACAATCGCCAAACTGTGGAAAGAGCCCTTCAAGAGATGAATAGATAAAGAAGATATGGTCCATATATACAATAGAATGACCTTTTGAAGTCATTTGATCCTGAGGGTTTTTTGTTTGTTTCATTTTTGTTTTGTTTTGTTTTGTTGTTTGTGTGTGGAAGGTTTATTAGCCATGATTTCAAATTTTTTTTTAATTTTTAAAGATTTATTTATGTATTTATTTATTTGAGAGAGAGATCAGAGCAAGTAAGAGAGAACAGGAGTTGGGGGGGTGGAGGGGCAGAGGGAGAGAGAGAAGCAGTCTCCCTGAGTAGGATCCCTGCTGAGCAGGGAGTCCCATGCCATGCGGGGCTTGATCTCAGGAACCCAGGATCATAACCTGAGCTGAAAGCATATGCATAACCGATTGAGTCACCCACGTGCACCTATGATTTCAATTTTTTAAAAGATTAATAGCTATTCAGATTATTTAGTTCTTCATGAGTGGGCTTTGAGGTGTCTGTCTTTAAGTAATTTATTTTAATTTAATTATCTTTCCTTATTATCCTTTTCATTTCTTTAGTATCTATAATGATGTCTACTATTTAATACTTGATAAGTCTCCTTAGATAACCTACCAACTTATCACATCTCCTGTATATATCTAATAAGCACTTCAAATATAATATGACCCAGAGTTCTTTTCTTATTTTTTTAAAGATTTATTTATTTGAGTGATAGAGAGAGAGAGCTGGAGGGAGAGGGAGAGAGAATCAAAGCTGACTCCATGCTGAGTGCAGAGCCCAACCCAGGGCTCAATCTCAGGACCAAGAGATCTTGACCTGAGCAGAAACCAGGAACCGGCCACCTAGCCCACTGAGCTACTGAGACGTTCCAACTCAGAGTTCTTAATATATATCCTCTTACAAAAACTATTTCATCCCTTAATTCTTGTAACATTATCCAACTAGTTTCTCAAACCAGTTTGTGTCATCTTTTATTTTTCCATTTCTAATTATTATTTCTGTAAAATTATTCAATAAGTATTACTATTTTTCTATTGATAAAGATTTCTAACATCTCCAACATTGTTATCACCACATAGATCTTTCCATGCTGACTGAAGATGGAGGAACTATTCACAGACTTTAGTGAATCCTCCACCCCCTTCTCTTTTTTAAATAGTGTTTTCAATACATTTCTCCCTGGATTTATTGACTGTTCACCATGCACACATAGCTGCAGATGTCTGGTGTGATTTCTTTCTACCCAGCTCCCTCTTTACTGATTTTATGCTCTGCTAATACTAGCCACTTCAATCCTATGTTCTCCCAATTCAGTGTGTTCCTAGGCTTTGTTTGAGTTCTCCTTCTTTGTGTTACTAACAACTATTTCTGAGCAACAAGCTGAGCAATTACAGAGCTCACCTCATTTGGTTCCATTTTCTCAGAAATTGCAATCCTGAGCTGCCCTGATTCAGGGACTCTGGAGAGTGGTTTTACTTACTTTGTCTAATTTTATGGTTGTTTCTGGCAAGAAGACAACTGAGAGATAAGTTAATTCTTCATGAGCAGAAGCAGACATCTGACATTATTTTTGAAATATGTTCTCATTGGGTTGATTTCTGGATTGACAGCCCTCCTCCTAAAGAAAGATTTTCCTACTTTCTTCTTGCTTACATTTTTCTCTGATGGTAAATCTACAGTTATTCTTCTTATTTTTTGTTCTGTAATGTGTCATTTTTCTCTTGCTCTTCTTAATGTTTCTACAAATTCCTGTTTTTTCAGCAATTAAATTATATGTCGTTTCATATTTTTTGAGGTTTCATATTTTTTAGGTTAATTGAGCTTCTTAAATCTAATATGCTTATAGTTTTCATGTACTTTGGAAAATGTCCAAGATTATTTATTCAAATTTATTTTTTGTCTTTCTCTTTCCCCTTCTATTCTTCTATTTCTTGTTCTTGATAAAAAGATCTTTAATCTTTTTATATTCTCCCATAGATCTCTGAGATTCTTCATTTTTTTTCTGAGTCTTTCTTTGTGTGTGTGTGTATGTGTGTGAGATTTTGATTGCCCTGAGTTCCATTTCACTATTTTTCTGAAGTTTCTTATCTCCTATAAATCTGACTCAGTGAAATTTTTATTTTACATAGTTTATTTCCATCATTAAATGTTCCATTTGAGCCTAATTTTTATCTTCCATTTCATTTCTCTTATGTTCATGGTTTCCTTTAAATTATTGAAAATATTTAATTAATTTACAACTGTTTTCAAGTCTTCATTAATTAGCCTATTTTATCATTGCTGTACTTTTAGAGTCTCTACTGACTAATTGTTCTGGTACTTATCAGTTATATTTTACCTTTTCTTTAATTTTTATTTTTAAATTTTTTAATAAACATATAATGTGTTTTTATCCCCAGGGGTACAGATCTGTGACTCACCAGTATTTTACCTTTTTTTAAACATATCTAGTGAGTTCTAATCAGTTGTACATTGCTGTATATTTCATATTGTTAAATACTGGATTTGTTGTACTTCTTTAAAATCTTTGTCTGGGCTGGCAGATCAGATATGTGTGGATCATCTAGAACTTCTGATATGCATTTTAACTTTTAAGTAGAAATTTTAAATTATTTTACCTGTTGCCATATTGCTAGTATAGCCCAGTAGTGAGACATAACCTCTATGGGGTTCTCAACTGCAACACAGTAGGTTCAGGAAGGAGGCAGCATTACATTGAACAGTACCAACATACTTTACTGGAGAGTTCTCACCTTACTGTACTAAAGTTTGATTTTGTTCACCCTCATGGAATTTTATGCTACAGATAAATGGATTAGTTGTCAGTCACAAATTTCTCACATTCCTGGAGCTGTTTCTCAATGCAACACTCTATTCCCTAATACTCTGCACGAACTGTGGTCACCTTAGCCCTTTTGAACTCTTTCTTCTCACCTCAGCGTAAAAGATGTGCTCTTTTTGTTACATCTCAAGGTAAGATGACCTGGAAAGTGTTTTCAGGCAAAGAGCCTGGGCAATTGTAGAGTTCACCTGCTTTGTTTTTATTTTCCCAAGGATCACAGTCCTAAGCCGCTTATTTTCCAGTGTCCAAAGGCTGTTATCTCATTTTTCTCCAGGCTTCTATTTGTTTTTGAGACAGTGATACTCCAGTCCCAACCACTGTAATAGACCTGAGCATATAAGCTGTTAGTGGTTTTTCACTGAAGAAAGCACTTAACCTCTTTGTGATTTAACTTCCTTATCTTTAGAGTTTGGATAATAATACATACTTTACAAAGGATTATTGGCTTTATCTCAAGTTGCATGATCGATAAGATACCCTGAACTTCTATTGTGTTGTTTTTCCATAAAAATACTCCTTTTTCCAAGCTGCCAATTCCACTGGAGTCAAGTTACTTAAGGCCATCTCAATCATACCATGAAACTAAGTGTACAGGTTTGCTTTTGCCAAAATTCTTTTATTAGACTATCAGATATATTATCGTATCATCCTGATGTGCCAGTTTACCTCTGTCACCACCAGTAGCCACCTCACCCATCATCAGGAAGGCTTTTCTTTTCATATTGTTTCATGTTTCTCAATCTAACCTGATTCTCCTTTGCCTGTCCCCTTAAGTCCTTTCACAGGAGCCATAAATCTACATTTACTAAGTTTTCAATTTTTCTCAACCTTTTCTCTGAAGAATTTTGCACCTCTTGGTATTAACTGACACTTGGATATTTTCGGAGATTGCTCCCTAATCCGTAGAGGTCTCAGTTGGAATTTGCCATTTGTTGGGGGGGATGAGTCACTTTTACTCACCTTAGTTCTGAGCCGAGTAATAATATCCATTCTGTTTTCCGACCTGCTATCCAACCACTGCTTTTTCGTTCTCCTTAACACTCCCCTCTCTCTTTTAAAATCATGCTCTCTGTATATGTCATCCACAACACTTTTTCCAGCTATCACTACATAACTCCTGCTTACTCCTTGGGATTATACAAAATTTTAACTTGAGCTTGCTTTAATTCACTAACAGAATTTTGATTGTTAATATATTCTTTTTTCCTTTGCTTTCTATTCTTGATAATTTTAATTCCAGTTAGTTAACACACAGTGTTATATTAGTCTCAGGTGTACAATACAGTAATTCTACAATTCTATGCATTGCTCAGTGCTCATCATGATACATGGACTCTTAACCCCCTTCACCTATTTCCCTCATCCCACACCCACCTCCCCTCTGGTAACCATCAGTTTGTTTTCCATGGATAAGAGTCTGTTTTTTCGTTTTCCTCTTTTTTCTTTGTTCACTTGTTTTGATTCTTAAATTCCACATATGAATGAAATCATATGGTATTTATCTCTCTCACTGACTTATTTCAGTTGTGTCCTCTAGATCCATCCATGTTGTTGAAAATGGCAAGATTTCATTCTTTTTTTATTGGTAATTAATGTTCCATTCTATACATATTGATAGGTATATGCTTATTGCCATTTTGTTACTTGTTTTAATAGTTCTCTGTTCCTTTCTTCACTTGTGCCTTTATCTCAGTTTGTTGGTTTCTCAAGTGATATACTTGGATTCTTTTCCTTTTTGAATATTTATTACTGGTGTTTGACTTGTGGTTACCATTAGGTTTGTATATGACATAATATGCATATAGCAGTCTATATAAAGCTGATAGTTGCTTAAATTTGAACCCATTCTTTACTCCTCTTCCCCTAAATTTTAGGCATATGGTGTCATATTTTACATTCTTTAATTTTGTGAATCCCTTATCTGGTTTTTATAGATATGCTTAATTTTGGAGCTTTTGTGCTTCCAATTTTTTTTTTTTTTTTTTTTTTTTTTTTTTTTTTTACTATTATTCATGGTCTTTCTTTTCCACTCAGAGTGTCCCCTTTAACATTTCTTACAGGGTTGTTTTAGTGATCATACATTGCTTTAACTTTTGTCTGGAAACACTTTACCTCTCTTTATATTCTGAATGATAGTCTTGTTGGGTAGATTATTCTTGGTGGCAGGATTTTTTTTTTTCTTTCAGCATGATGAATAACACATGCCACTCCCTTCTGGCCATTAAGATCCTTCTGAAAAATCAGCTGAGAGCTTTTTGGGGGTTCCCATAAATGTAACTGCTCTATTTTCTTTTGTTATTTTAAAATTCTCTCTTTATCACTTTTTGTCATTTAGTTACTATCTGTCTTGGAGTGGACCTCCTTAGGTAGGTTGATTTTGTTGGAGGTTCTCTATATCTCCTGGATTTGGATTTGTTTTGTTTCCCAGATTCAGGAAATTTTAAACCATTATTTCTTCAAATAAATTTTCTTCCCACTTTCCCTCTCTCTCTTCTCCTTCTGGGATCCCAATAATTAAAATATTATTATACTCGATGGTGTCTCTGTGTTCCCTAAGTCTATTTTCATTTTTAATTATATTTCTTTCTCTCTCTCCTGTTCAGCTTGATTTCTTTCCATTACTCTGTCTCCCAGGTCACTAATCCATTCTGCTTCCTCTAGACTACTATTTATTCCATCTAGTATATGTTTAATTTCAGTTATTGACTTCTTCACCTCTGGGTTTTTTTGTTTTATTTTGTTTTCTATCTCCTTGTTAAGGGTCTCACTCTTTTCCCAAGTCTGCTGTGATCTGTGTCATGTTCTTTCATTTGGAACTTATTTCTTTGTCTCCTTCACTTTGTCTCTTTTCTGTTTCTCTGTGTTAAGAAAGTCACCTATGGGGCACGTGGGTGGTACAGTCAGTTGAGTGTCTGCTTTAGGCTCAGGTCACGCTCTCAGGATCCTGGGATTGAGCCCCGCATCAAGCTCCCTGCTTGGTAGGGAGTCTGCTTCACCCTTTCCCTCTGCTGCTCCCCCTGCTTGTATTCTCTCTCTCTCTGTCAAATAAGTAAATAAATCTTGAAAGAAAGAAAGAAAGAAAGAAAGAAAGAAAGAAAGAAAGTCCACTATGTCTCCTTCTCTTGAAGGTAGTGGCCTTATGAGGAAGAGGTCCTGTAATGCTCTGCTGAACATTATCCTCTGTTCACCAGAACCTGGTGCTTGAGGGGTGTCTCTTCTGTGTGTTGCATGCACCCTGGTGCTGTGGCTGAGCCACTTTTGCCTCTAGTCCAGTTGTCTGCCGTGGCCCTCTTTCCCTGTCGTGAGCAATTTTGTCCCTGTGTTGATAGTGGGCCAGTCTAAAGCTGCCTTGGGCTTGAGTCAGACCGGGTGTTTGCCAGAGATGCAGTGGTACCAAACCACACGGCACTTTCCCTGTGTTGTTCCCTTTCATTGGTAGGCAGGACCTAAAACAGATGTCTTCCCCAACCCACTGCTGGGACCACACTCAGACTGGTGTATTTGGTTATCTCCCCCTCTCAGTTGGGCAGGAGTTACTTTGGAGTAGTGCTGGCCCTATCAGTGCTGCTTGCACACTGCCAGGCCTGTGGCACCACTTTGGATCAAATCTGGCCAACGATGTCTTGGAGGGTACAGGTCTGGAAAAGATTGGGGGGCAAGGTGTGCATGTTAGCAAGGTTTGGACAGGTCTGCTGTGGGAGGGGACCTAGAGCCAAAGCCTGGATGGAGAGTACACAACTGCAATAGAACATGGACCTGGAGCATGTTGTTGGCAAACCAGGTAGTGAGTGTTGGTGCTGAGTTGGTTTCCACAGGTGCCATGAACCTAGGTTTGATGGGGAGAGGAGAATGGTACCCACCAGCTCCTTTGTTCCTAGAGAAGTCTCCCAATGATCCATGCCACTCTAACATAAATTCTGAGATTAATAAACCAATCTCCCTCTCATATACCCCAGGCATTTTTCAGACTGCTGCTTCTATGCTGTATCTCTGCAGGGCTGTTTGTTGTGCTCTTTTTTTTTTTTCTCTTTCTTTTTTTTTAATTGTGTTATGTTAGTCACCATACAGTACGTCATCAGTTTTTGATGTAGTGTTCCAAGATTCATTGTTTATGTATAACATCCAGTACTCCATGCAACAATGCCCTCCTTAATACCCACCACCAGGCTCACCCATCCCTCCACTCTCCTTTCCTCTAAAACCCTCAGTTTGTTTCTCGGAGTCCACAGTCTCTCATGGTTCATCTCCCCCTCCAATTTCTCCCCGTTCACTTTTCCCTTCCTTCTCCTAATGTCCTCTATGTTATTCTTTGCCCTTCAATAGACAAATGGATAAAGAATATGTACTGACTCTTTAAGGGTGGAGACTCGGTTTCCTTTCACCTCCCTGACTCTCCTAGAACTGTGTCTGTGACTGGTTTTTAAAGTTCCAGGTGTCAAGCCCTGTTGAATGTAAGAACCTGTGAAATTCAGACCCTTTGGTTTTAAGAGTCAAGTGTACTGAGTGTTGGAAGCAGCTGATGAATCATTGAACACTACATCTAAAACTGGAGATGTACTATATGTTGGGTAATTGAATTTAAGTTAAAAAAAATATTATGGGTATTAGTCTTCCACATGCAGGGTTCCCATGCCTGGATGCTAATGTGAGGGTGTGTTTTCTCTTTCCTCTCTATCCCTCCCCAGACAGTCCCATGAGTCCATTTATCTCCCAGTGTTTCTGCCCTTCCCGCCCTCTTCCATGTGGACTCTTCTCTACATCCAGCTGTGGGGAAACTGTTCTGCCAGTCCTCATTCATTTTCTGGATTATTAATAGAGATGTGGGTATTATCTAGCTGTATCCATTGGAGGACGTGAGCTTAGGGTCCTCCTACTCTGCCGTCTTCCCCAGAAGTCTCTAATATACCCTTTTTTTATTTGACTAATTATCTCCATGGAACTAACAATGTCTCCATTCTTATTGACTCTGATTACTTTCCTTCTTCTTGCTATTTCCTTCACAGTTTTAGTGACATTGCACTTTTATGGTCTTCCTTAACAATCTCCTTTCTGGCTCATCTTCCTTTTTTAGGAAATTAAATACGCACAGAGTTCTCTTCATTTTTTTTACTCTCTGTTGAGTTTACCCAGTCCTCTAACCTCATATACCGCCTATAAGCTTATTCCCAGTAACCTCTCCAGTCTCGTGATCTCTCCTGAACTTAAATCACATAGGTTAAGCTACTGGATAAAAGATTAGATGTCTAATTGGCATCTCATAATGAATATGACCCAAATAGAGTTGATGTTCAATATGCTATCAAACACTATTACCTTCTCTGTCTTTTACAGCTTAATATATTTGTTCCATTATCTACATAGTACCTAAAACCAAAGATCTAAGTGCCATTTTTTTTACCCTTTTTCTCATTATTATCCACATAGAATTTCAACAAAAATTGTTAGTTTCCTCTCAAAGTCTATTTCTATCTTCTCCTATCACTAACACCACCACATATATCCTAACAATCTAAACTACTAGAAAGTAGTTCTCCAGTTAGTTTCTTTATTTTTCTTCTTCTTTCTCTACAAGTCTACAAGTCAATCTTCACTGCACAACCAGAAGGACTTTTATTACTCTTTGTGGTGAACATTTTATACACACACTAACTAGTCTTTTCCAAAACATCCAAGTTATTTCCCATTTCTGGGTTCCCGCAGTTACTTTTCCATGGCCCGAAGCACACTTTTTTGATTCTAGATATTGTAAAGTACTTTCATACTCATTTATATTCTCACTTCTTGGCTGACATGTCAGAAAGACTGAGTAGTCTTTCTTTAGTAGCCCATAAAATAACAACCGTTCCTCCAATACTTATCAACATATTGTCTATATTTAATTCAAAATACTTATTATAATCTGATTTTGTTATTTATTCATTTTACTTTTTTTCCCTTTCTCATATTGATTGTAAGCTCCTCAAAGGAACGGTATATTGTCTGTTATGGTTACTAAAGTAACCATAACAAGTATGTAGTTATTCTTAAAAGTAGAATCAAAAGCAAACCTTAATTCTAGTTCCAATTGACCTAACATTCTTTTTCATTCACTTTAATGAATACAAAATATGAGTAATGGATCATCATCTACATTACATATCTAAAACTACATTAGATATATGTATTATTATTCTAATTTAGATTAAATCCTTACTGTAGCAAAAACTTAGCAAAGTATGCTGTTCTTGTTTTCTCAACTTTTAATTCATTTTTAATAAAACACCAATAATTCTAGAATTTGAATTATTAAATTCAAATTTAAGTTCTCAGAACTTAGAATGGTGTCTATAAACAAATGCTTAATATTTGTTGAATAAATGAATAAGACATCAATATGGAAGAAAACATGTTTCTAAACTACCTTATGCCATGTCTTAATAATTGTTATATCTGGTCTAGGTCATTTTGAAATACTTGTTCATCTAGTTAGCTCTATACCTCCAACCTTGCTGATCCTACCAGAAAAGTCTGCATTTCAGTTTGACATTTCATTAGATAGACTCTCCATATACTTCCCTAGACTCATCTAAAATATGAGGTCGGGGTCTTCTCTAAACCCCAACTGATGACCATTTCCAATTCTTAGCTGACTTCTTTCTCCAGTTCTGTTTATTGTTATCCATATTCTGTCTCTCTCATATGGACAACTATCTCCATAAATAAATCTTCCATTGTTCATAACTTATTCATCTTCTGAATTAATCACCTGGCAGTCCCTCCTATATTTGACCACCTAGTATGATCACCAAAATCAGTGATGTGACTATGTCTTTGAGTACTTACTTATGGGTTTTTGACTACCTTTGGACATTCTTTAATTTTCTGTGATACCTTGACACCTTTTTTTTTTTCCAACCATCCACCAGTCACATATTTTCAAGTCTTAGTTTACTTTTTGTGCTTAAGCTCTCAGAATTGCAAGTCAGCATATATTTATATTGCAAATCTTTAAAAATATCCCTATCTTTTTCATACCTAGGACACCTGGTTGGTGGTTGTTTTCAGATTAAATTGAGTAAACAGTCACCTACAGAGTGTAGTTTCAGGGATGTAGAAAAGCGATTCCACTTCAAAAGCATTTTTCTGTTGGTGTTCACATTCATATTAATTTTTGATAAAGATGTAGAAAGAGTAACCTGATAAAACATAAAAGTGCCACCTAAGAAGTAATAAACCACCTCCAGGCATTAATCCTGGGTTCTTGAGAGCCAAAGGAGACCAAAGACTTCTCACAAGTATGTAGTTATTCTTAAAAGTAGAATCAAAAGCAAACCTTAATTCTAGTTCCAATTGACCTAACATTCTTTTTCATTCACTTTAATGAATACAAAATATGAGTAATGGATCATCATCTACATTACATATCTAAAACTACATTAGATATATGTATTATTATTCTAATTTAGATTAAATCCTTACTGTAGCAAAAACTTAGCAAAGTATGCTGTTCTTGTTTTCTCAACTTTTAATTCATTTTTAATAAAACACCAATAATTCTAGAATTTGAATTATTAAAGAAATGTATATTTATACTTTAGAAAAACATAAACAGTTTCCCTTGTGCATTTCAGATTCCAGAAATACCAGCTGTTGCTGCCATGTGTTAAGAGATTCTGGCTATAGGCCTCAGACAAAACAGTTTTTTTCTTTGTTAGTCACAACAAAGTGAACTTGTAACAGTATAGCAGCATGGTGAGATGCTAGAAGAAAGAAGAAGAAACACTTGGAACCAACCCAGCCAATTAAAACTAAGTAAAGGGCATTTAGTTTAAAAAAAAAAAAAATCTGCTCAAGGGAAAAATATAGTGTTCTTTTAACTCAAAGTGAAATGATACTCCTCTCTCTCTCTCACAAACTTATGCAACAATAATACTGTTATTGAGTTAGATTGTCATACTATGAGGTGTATGTGAGCATCATTATTTTTTAATGCATGCTTTTATTGAATGATTATAATTGCTTATTAAAAATTCATACTGACTCTATAGTCTGAAGATCTAGAGCAAGTATCTATAAAGTATCTATAGTATCTATAGTATCTATAACTTAGTATCTATCTAGTATCTATAGTATCTATAGTATACTATAGTATCTATAGTGTCTATAACTTAGTCATTTTTCCTTGTGTAGATCAAATCCTGTATTCATTTATTTTTGGTGGTATAACTGGAACACTTTAAAAACAAAAATAATTTGATAGTTTTTGGCCATTTGCTATTGCTTCTTTTGTCACCTATCAATACAGACAAGTGGATAATTACCTATGTAATTTTATTTTTCTAATTCTTCTAAATTCCTAGACGCTTGAGGGTTTTGAAGCAGTGCAAAATATTGAAAAGTAGAATTTTTCAAAGATTTTTTCTGGCTCTTATTCTGTTAGAAATATGTATCCAAATTAATAATCATGTTAGTATAGGTTTTGAGACTACATTCCACTGGAGTTTAACTGAAAGATAAAACCTTATGAGATGATTTGTCAAAAATGAATTTGACTGAGATATCATCCAAAGAGATTTATTTCTGGAAAAACAGTGTTTGCTTGAAAATATCTGAATGTTTTATTAGCCTTATCCTTCTATTTGTTAACTTCATGCCTTTTAAAAGTAATTGACTAATTATAATCTGGGTGGTTCAAACATATGAAGGGAACAAGATCAATTTAAGCTCAATTTTTTATTGGTTTTTCATTCTGATACAGAATGGTTCCTAGTATAAATTTTAATTTGTCTAAATGCTGTATATTTTGTGCATCTCACTGACATTATTTCAATGTCTCAATGATCTTAAGAATGTGTGTATCTTGGGGTGCATGGGTGGCTCAGTGGTTTAAGCCTCTGCCTTTGGCTCAGGTCATGATCCTCAGGGTCCTGGGATCAAGCCCCACATCGGGCTCTCTGCTCAGCAGGGAGCCTGCTTCCCCCTCTCTGCCTGTCTCTCTGCCTACCTGTGATCTCTCTCTCTCAAATAAAAAAATAAAATCTTAAAAAAAAAAAAAGAATGTGTGTCTGTATATTCCTTGGGATATACTAGCTTTATATTTTCCACTTCTGTCTTCATGGATTAATTGAAATTCTTATTTCTTCCATTACTTTCCAGAAATCCTATATAGATCTATGGTAAATTGAGTCCAGGATAGGCAATATATTCTTAACAAATAAATATTACATATTGCCTGATGCATATTTTCCTATTTTGACTATTTCCTTCTTCAGCAAGAGGTTTTGATTTTTTCTTTGGTGGTGAAGGAGTAGTTGATTTTTTTAAAGTTGTTTTTAATTTAATTTTCAGTTAGATGCAGAAATCTTTGTGCAGCAAGTAACAAGAATTCAAACTCAAACTAGATTAAGCAAAGGGGTTTTTTATTATTGCATCTTTAATATGGAAATCCAAGTATTTCAGGAAAAGATCAACCTAAAAGTTAATCCAAAGTTTCTTTGTCACTTTCTCTCCCCTGTGTCTTCTTTCCTCTGTCTGTTTGTATGCAGAGGATTGGTTTTACTCCAGGACATCAAGGAAAGCTCACCACCAGTAATACCAGTTTTCACATTATCCTAACTTGTGAACCAAGAAAGGAAAACAACTTCTTTCTTTCTCCTTCTACCTATTTACCAATTCAAGAGATTTTGTTTTGTTGTGTTGTGTTTTGGGTAGAATCTTAAGGGTATGTCCACTTTTGGAACAACGGGAAGGGGGAAGACCAGCAGGTTTGTGACCTATACCTTGTCTTAACTGGGACATGTGAAAAAATAATGACCTGGTCAAATTTCCATGATTACAGTTGATCAAACATCAATTCCCTTTTAATGAAGTAATCCAAGTGATACATCAAGAATAATAACAATAGTTGGGGGTGCCTGGGTGGCTCAGTCATTAAGTGTCTGCCTTCTGCTCAGGTCATGATCCAGGGTCCAGGGATCCAGCCCCTGCATTGGGCTTCCTGCTCAGCAGGAGGCCAGCTTCTCCCTCCCCCACTGCCCCTGCTTGTGTTCCCTCTCTTGCTGTCTCTTTCTCTCAAATAAATAAGTGAAATCTTTAACAAAAAAGAATAATAATAACTAACATTTGTTGAATACTTGTTACATTCCAGAGGATGATAATGACGCTTTGTGTGCACTGCTTTATGGAATCCTTACAACAGTTTTATAAAGTAAGTTAAACTGTTTAGACACCTTTTAGTGTCCAAGAATCTGAGGCCCAGAAAGTTTAGGCAATTGATCAAACTTCAAATATGAAATGATAAAGATAGGACTCATTTGGACAGTTTAGCTCTAGAAGCTAAATGTTTAGCCATTTTAATATCTTGCTACACACCAGATTTTTAACCCAATGCATTTTCAGGCACTGGACTATGTTTCTATATCTTAAAGGTCCGTATCCAGGAATGAAAAAGAGTAAAGGTTTTCAATGTTATCACAGTTAGCTTGGCAACCAGTCTATCAACTAAACTGTTACCACACATTGAAAAACTTCAATAAATAATAAAGAGGAGTCTTGTGAATTGAAGAAAGCAAGATGCACATAGAAAAATTATTTTTCTCCCTACTTCATATGAATAACAAAGAGCAATGATAACATTGCCAGAAGAAATCAAAAGATTCTGAAAAAGTCTAGGAAATGTGTGCTTTTCAAGGAATCATTATCTTTCGATTTATTATCCACTTAATCTGGTGTAAATACTGCATCACCGATGTTCTGAAAATTCCCTAGATTTCTAGCTTTAGCTTTTGTTTAATACCCGAATTAAATTATTCAAACTCTCATCTCAGCCAAATCTTAGGAACTTCATTGCTCTCCCTTGCATTTCTGAGGACAAACAAAATAACCACTAATTTTCCAGTTGCTATTTTGCCCCGCCCCCCACCCCTGACTTCTCTGCACATCACACCTCTGATTATCACATAACCTACTTTTCTGCTTTTAAGATACTGATGTCATCACTTAAAATGTGAAAATGAAACATCTAGATATGCCTATAGTCATACTTAAAAGCAGTATTAAAATAATGCCAAAACTGGGGTTCTCAGTGGCTCAGTTGGTTAAGGACTGCCTTTGGCTCAGATCATGATCTCAGGGTCCTGATCTCAGGGTGTTAAGATCCAGTCCCATATTGGGCTCCTTACTCAGTGGGGAGCCTGCTTCTCCCTCTCCCTCTGTCTCTCTCCCTGCTTGGGCTTTCTCCCTCTCTGTCAAATAAATAAATAAAATCTTAAGAAAAACAAAAACAAAAACAAAATGAGGCCAATACTATAGCTTGTTGCCAGAATTACTGCCTTCAAAGGGGAAAAAAAAAAAACCCACCAACAACATAAAACACAGTATTAGTCATCACTGTTTCATAAGAACTTTAGTTAATGCCTCTTCCTGCTTGTCTGGTCACCAACTAAATTGATGAAATGTCTCTTCCAGGATCCTCCAAAATTCCTGCTTTCTTGATTCTCCCAGATGAGAAATAAAACTTATTTAATTATACAAATAGTTTTATTCCTTTGTTCATCAACCTTCCCTATCAGACTAGAATATGACATTACTTTAGAAAGGCAAAAGGCTCAATTACTTTTTCTTCCCCCAAATAAGACATGTAGAAAGAAGCTATTTTTAGGATGAATACTTAAGAAATATTGTTATAATGATTTTTAAGTTCTTTTTAAAAATATTTTCTTTTTAAATAATCTCTAAAACCAATGTGGGGCTTGAATTTACAACCCCGAGATCAAGAGTCACATGCTCTACTGACAGAGTCAGCCAGGCACCCTCATTTTTAAGATTTTATTGAGGTATGATTGACACAATGAACTGCATATATTAATAGTGAATATATTTTTAAAAAATTGTCAAAATGTTAAATGTTATAAGCAGATAGATATGGATAAGTATATCTGATAATATGATCTAAGATAAGAATATGAATGAATCAGATGTCACCAATATGTTTAATATTTAATTTTTATTTAAAATAAAATTCTAAATGATCCATTTAACTTGTCATTTTAATAGCACATGTTCATGTAATATTGGCTCTTTATGAGGATCTGTTTGATTTAACAAAGGAACATGCCACATTGTTATAAAAGACATGCTCACAACTTTAACATGAAAAAAATAATATTGGGAAAAAAAAGAAAAAATAATATTGAGTCTTAATAAATAGATTTATATATCCCCCATTCTGTCACAGTCCTATAGAGGAATTTACTATATTATAGTGCCTCATACAGTCCTATTACAATAAAATTGTGGCTCCAGTAAACTTGGTCACAATGTTTATTGCATCAATTTATTTCCAAGATAAAAAAAAATTGTTTTTTTTTACTTGATTTATGAAAAGGTGTATTTCTGTCTTTGTAAAATCTTAATTGCCATGGATGATTTCCTAAGCAAGTCACCTGAAGAAAACCCCTAATGAACATGAAGACTGTCAAATCATTACTTTAATAAGTGCTAAAGAGACCTAATACCTAAAATATTGCTGGGGGAGGGGTAAAAAGGAACAACATTTTTAATAGTAAAAGTCTAATATGAATCCCAAGTGTTATTGTATTTTAAAAGTATGTAGATACAAATTTGGACATCTAAATCATGATTTTTTTAGTTTTTGAAGTTTTTCAGATAGTATATTTTTTAACACCAAAATATCAGTTTAATTAGTGGGTGTGTGGGAAAGAATATTATGAAATAAAGAGCATTTAACATTACATTGTATTTCAGAAATTCTTTCTATTCTAAAACCAATATTTTAAGGATCATTTTGTTATACTATTTTAAATTACATCCAAGCCTATGCTACTTTAGAAATATTTATGTTAAATACACAAACATGGGATATAGAAACTAAGGAGAAAATAAAGTGTTGCATAGCTGTGGCTTTTTACTTTATTTTTTTAAATTTTATTGACATATATTTGCTTCATAACATTGTATAAGTTTAAAGTGTACAACATAATGATTTGTTAAGTGTCTGTATTGCAAAATGATCACCATAGTAAGTTCCCTTAACATCTACCACCTCATACAGTTATAAATTTATTTTTCCTTGTGATTCAAACTTTTAAGATCTACTCTCATAGCAACTTTTAAACGTACAATGCAGTATTATTGACTATAGTCATCGTATTGTACATTACACCAGAATCCACACTTATTTATTTTATAACAGAAAGTTTTTAGCTTTCGAACACTTTCACCCAGCTCCCCATCTGCCACCTTCCCCACCTCTGACAATCACAAAATCTGATCTTTGTTTCTATCAGTTTGTTTTTAGTTTTTCAGATTCCACATATAAGTGAGATCATAGTGTTTGTCTTTCTTTGTCTGACTTATCTAACGTCAGATAATGCCCTCATGCTTCATCTATGTTGTCACAAATGACAGTATTTCTTTTATTTTTATGGTTGAACAGTATTCCATTTTGTGTGTGTGTGTGTGTGTGTGTGTGTGTGTGTGTGACTTTCTTTATCCATTCATTTATCCATTAGCAATTATTTCCATATATTGGCTGTTGCAATAAACATAGGATAGCATATATTTCTTTAGGATAGTGATTTTATTTCCTTCAGATACATTCTCAGAACTGGAACTGCAGGATCACATGGTAGCTCTATTTTTTTTTTAATTTATTTTTATTTATTTGTCAGAGAGAGAGAGAACAAAGGCAGACAGAGTGACAGGAAGAGGCAGAGCGAGAAGCAGGCTCCCCGCTGAGCAAGGAGCCCGATGTGGGACTCGATCCCGGGACACCGGGATCATGACCTGCATGGTAGCTCTACTTTCAACATTTTGAGGAAACTTCATACTGTTTCCATAGTTGCTATATTGATTTACATTCCCACAAGAGTGCTCAAGGGTTCACTTTTCTCCATATCTCCAGGAGCATTAGTAATCTCTTGTCTTTGTGGCGATGGCAATCTTAACAGGTGTAAGGTAATATTTCATTGTGGTTTCGATTTGCATTTCCCTAATGATTAGTGATGTTGGGCACCCTTTCATGTATGTGGCCATTGAATATCTTCTTTGGAAAAATGTTTATTCAGGTCCTTTGCCCATTTTTCATCGGATTGTTTGTTATTAAGTTGTACAAATTCCTTATATATTTTGGATATTAACTTCTTATCAGGTAGGTGGTTTGCAAGTACATTTTTCCCGTTCTGTAGGTTTTTCTTTTCATTTGGTTCTTCACTTCTTTTGCTGTACAGGAGATTTTAGCTTGATGTAGTCTCATTTTTGTTTTAATTTTTTTTCTCATGCTATAGAAGTCATACTCAAAAAATCATTGTCAAGACCCATGCCAAAACATTTTTTCCTATGTTTATCTTCTAGGAGTTTTATGGTGTCAGATCTTTAAATCATTTCAGGTTAATTTTTGTGAGTGGTATAAGAAATGGATCTAGTTTAATTTTTTTGCATGTAATATTTAATTTTCCAAGCACCTTTTATTGAAGAGAATTTTCTCCATTGAATATTCTTGGCTCCCTTGTCAATTATTAGTTAACATGGGTTTCTGCATGGGTTTGTTTGTGGACTCTCAATTCTGTTCTATGTGTCTATGTGTCCATTTTTATCCATTTTATGCTATTTTGATTTATACAGCTTTGTGATGTAGTCAGAAATCAACTTTCTACTTTAGAGATAGTAATACAATTTCTTTTATACTTTTGATACATTTCTAATGGAATCATAATCCTTGCATTCAAATCTCTTAAACAGAGCACTAAAGTGTTTATGAAGCAATAAACAACACTTATACATGGAAAAAATAAAACAGTATAGAAAGATATATAATATACTATTTTATGAATAGTATTTATTAATATTTTTATAATTATAATATTCATTTTATTATAATTTTCATAAAATAATAGAGAAATATGTAGTATTCCAAAAATATGCATTAGATTCAATTATTAAGCACATGTTTTGTTTTGGGGTTATAACTCAATTAAGGCATACAACATAGTGTAAGCATTGAGTATGAATTCCTAAAAGTTAGTGCCTGTCAGATGATGGGAACAAACCACAACACAACAAAGTCAAAACTCTATGTGTATATATGTATGTTTATATTTTTGTGTGTATACATATGTTTTTATATATACTTATATATTTAAAATAAAACATCTATTTCCCTTTAGTTCTGGCATTACAAGAAGATTAATATAAGTGAATACAAAGTCTTATGACTCAATGATAATGATTTTAATTAAATAAACTAAAATAAACTTTATTCAACCTCGGATAGTTAAATCGTATGTAGTACTTGCCTTTTAATATTTTATATAATAACCATCTTTATTGTGAAAAGGCATAATCTTTGTGCCTGTTATTTTATGTTTTTGTGAACTTGAAAAAAATTAGTGATCATTTTATTCTCTCTCTCTCTTCTGTATATGTATATATGTATACATATATATAAATATGAATTTGTGTATATATCTGTGTAGACTGTTCATGAATGTTTTGGACAAACTTAAAATACCCTATTTTTCCTGATATTAATTTTATAGCAAAATATATTTAATATATGGCAATTATTTATTATATAATGGATCTTTTAATCTTCAATAATCTTTAAGAATTAAGCCTTAGAAAATGTAATGTGTATAAAGCTATACTTTGGAAAACAAATATGGTTTTTAAGATCTAAAATAATGATTCTACCATAAGTATGTGCAATTATATTACCTTTGTAATAAAGCAATCAAAAGTCAGAAAATAATAAGAGAAAGGAGGCACAAAGAAAAGACAGATTATAGACATAATTATAGGAGACACTGTTTGAATGGTCATATAATATATAAAAATTCTTAAACAATGTGTGAAACTTTCATTCTACTGAAAGGATATCAATAGTTAAAAAATATATGTAAAAATGTGTATTTAGCCCTCAGAATAAGCAAGAATCAATGAAAAACTTAGATATCAGAGTTTTTCATTAAAATATGAAGATGCAGGGCACCTGGGTGGCTCAGTGGGTTAAGCCTCTGCCTTCAGCTCGGGTCATGGTCTCAGGGTCCTGGGATTGAGCCCCGCATCAGGCTCTCTGCTTGACGGAGAGCCTGCTTCCCCCTCACTCTCTGCCTGCCTCTCTGTCTGCTTGTGATCTCTCTCTCTCTCCCTGTCAAATAAATAAATAAAATCTTTTTTAAAAAATGAAGATGCTACTAATTTAATAAATATTTGATTTATCATATGGACATTTCAGATGTTTGGTTTAGCATTTCAAATACTGGATCCATAGTGTTTTTTAAACCAGAAAAAAAAAAAAAAAGACTACAGATAGCAATTGTTTCTAGTTAACTCAGTGACATTTTTGTTGGAAGTTTTCATTTATTTGTCATCAAATTTCTGCACTAGATTAGAGCTCTGTTTTTAACCATGTAAAAGTCAAAGCCTGGCCTAAAAGGATGTGCAAAATTAAAGGTGACATGTAGATTGCATTTATAGCAGGGATGAGAATGTAATGCTTCAGACATTGCATTAGCGAGAAAAAGGAATCCTTCTGAAGATTTTTGTGGTTCCAAGTAGTCAAATAAATCAGGATTGTGTGTTTACCAAACTGAATTATATGCATATCATGGAATAAATCTAGAATGTTAGCTACAATAATGACTATATCCAAACAACATCAATATTTCATTTACTAATAGTAATGTATAGCACAAGACAGGTCATAATGTGTTTGCAGAGGCATTCAGGCAAGGAAATCAGACATGGAGGCTTATTCGGCAGAGCAGAGTATACTGATTATACTCAAAGATTGTGTATCATCTCTAGGCCCATAAATCTATGTGGAAAAATTGAAAAGCAGATTTTGATAAGGTATTATTGAAATTAAGACAGTTGTGAAATATATAGCCTACATAAAATCCTTGGGAAATAAAATCTATTTCTTCCCACTAGAAAAGAAACTGATATTTTCTTTCTGTTTTTCTTTAGGATGCCATGGGTGTCATTTTTAAAACACCATTTTAAATAATGTAAATGTGATTTTTAAATCAATATGCCTTTAGGAAGTTTGGGGAAAATATTTTAAAATTACACTACATAGGGGTGCCTTGGTGGCTCAGCTGGTTAAGCGACTGCCTTTAGCCTAGGTCATGATCCTGAAGTCCAGGCATCGAGTCCGCATCAACCTCCCTGCTCATCAGGGAGTCCACTTCTCTCTCTGACCCTCTCCCCTCTCACTCTCTCTCTCTCTTACTCTGTCTCTCAAGTAAATAAATAAAATTTTAAAAAATTACACTATATAAAATGAGTATTCTTACCTGCAGTTGATATCCCTCTTCTTATTTGGAAATTTGACTTAACAAACTGGAATACTTTACTCCTCATTATAGAAGTATGAATGTTCAAGAAATAGAATTTTCAGTTTTCATCAATTCTGCAGAAATAAAATTAGGTTTTGTGACTCTAAGTCTAGTGATTTTCATTCTGTGCCATACCTTATTTTCCTTTCATACAAAATATCAGAATACTAGTTGACATTATAAAATTAAGTGAGAGTAGCCTGTCAGCAGTATTCTTTGCCTCATTTGAAAAATAAAGATGTTGGAATAAGTTATCTTCAAGCGTTTCACCAGTTTTAAAATGCTATCAGTGTGTTGGTGAAGCTGTGGGGAGACTGGGACTCATACATTTCTGGTGCAAATTTCAATTGGTAGAATGCTTATGGAGATGAATTAGGCAATATCTAACAAAACAACATTTGTTATGACCCCAACATTAACCCTTTAGCAGTTAATGTTTTGAATTAAAATACAGACTTAAGGAAGACTAGAATGAACCATGTGGTGTTGAATTACAGTTGGCAGGTAGACCACAGATAGATATTAAAATAGAAGAGATGTTTATAGATATGTGTGAATGCATGCATATATACTCATTTACTTCCTAGCTGTGTCCTCTGACACAGAAAAGAAGTCATGAGCTTTTCACTAGCCCTGTGTACAATTAGTGTCCAGATTTTGGCTGCATATGAAAGTCTCTCTAAAAGGAAATAGAGATCCTTCATGAAACGTCTGATGCTAAGACTAGAATCAGATGAACCAAGAACACCTATTTGTGCCACCAAGTCAGGAAGTATTTAAAGAATGATGGAAATATTTAAAAAGGACATAAGAAGTGATTTCTGGGAAGTTAATGACAAATTGAATATCAAATAAATAATATAAGTAAATAATGATAATACAGTGAACACAATAAGAATCCATGAACTCTTCTTGATATAAATTAATAACTGCAAACACATAAATAAGAAGGGAAGTTTCTTCCTTACAGTAGAAAGACAGATAAAATATGTAGAAAATGATGAAATTATAAAAATTGCCATTTGACAACCATAAAGATAATAGTCGACTCAGGCAAGGATCATTAAGGAATGCTAAAATTAACATTTGGAAGTTTTATGATTAGTAACTTATTTGTAATACTATCAGAGTATATCACCATAGGATACTCATTGATTACAATGTGGAAAATAAAAATTTTACAGTAGAATAATCTGGCAGTCATCCTCTTAACTGAGTGATTAAAATTAAGATCTACAGTAGTGGGACAAATAAGCATCATGAATGCCTTGATTAGCATGCACAGAGGAAAACACAACATCTCTTCTGGACTGTTCAATCTATGAATGCAGTCCTTGAACTTAATCATGAAGGATAATACACAAACCACTATTGAAGGATATTTTATGAAATAAATGACTCAAAATGTCAATGTCATGAAAAACAAAGAGAGATTGAAGAACTGCTTGAGATTAAAGAAAAGACATAGCAAGTGAATGGAACACCTGACCTGGATTTTCTTCTGATAAAAAAGAAATTTGGGGAACACTCCAAAATCTGCTTTGATGATTTTATGATTATACATGAGAATGTTCTGGTTTTCTAGGAGACATATACTAGTAATATGTTTTGGAAATCTACCCTTTACCTAGATTACTAGAATAGTACTATTCTCACAGTGTTTTATTAAATTCACAATTATTTTAAATAAAACATTAAAAATACACTTCTATTGCAACATTTTTAACTATGATACTTTTGTCTATCAGAGTTCTTTCATTTTAAACTGAAGGAGTCACCCTTTCCTATTTTGCATATTAAATAACTTTACCAAGTCACTTATTATTAGAAAATGCATAATTATTTTTAATGTATGTAGCACATTATTTTCCATCTTTTGCTTCTACAGCAATAAATGGTAAGTAATTAAGTAAGTTGTTTGATATCACAGACATTAATAGTTTGGGTCTAGTTTCAGAGATCTGAGTTCAAATCCCCAATATATCACTTTCTAGCTATGTATTCATGGACAAATTATTAAACCTATTTACATTTAGGTTGTTCATTTTAAAAATGTGGATCTTATTACCTAAATCATTGACCCCCCACAACATCATAACCATTGTAAATTAAAATGGGGCACTCTAAAAGTGAACAGAGGCTTATGGCTAATACAGTGTGCCATAAATGATTGTGTGGCAGACAGAATTTCAAGATGGTCCCCAAATTCCCACCTCCTGGTATACAAGTCCTTAATAATTCCCTCCCCTTAAGTGTTAGGAGGGCCTTAGATATGACTGGATGTCACTCCCATGAGTAGATTACACAATAAAGCAAGAATAAAGAGATTTTGCAAATGCAATTAAGGTCCCATATCAATTGATAATTGAGTTAATCTAAAAAATAGGTTTCCATAGTAGTCCTGATTTAGTCCTATGAATCCTTAAAAAAGGACTGAGCCATTTAGGAGGAGATAAATTCTTCTGCTGGCTCTAAAGAAGTGAGTTGTCACATTATACAAAAACTTGTGAGATGGCCATGTGACAAGACATTCAGGGAAATTTAGAGGCTGAAAGGGACCCCCTGCAGACAGTCAGCAAGGAAATGTGGAACTTGCTCCTAAAACTGCAAAAAAGTAAATTCTTCCAACAACTTTATGAGCTTGGAATAAGAGTCTAGGCTCCAGAAAGAAACAAAGCTTAGTCCATAGCTTGCTTGCATCATTGGGAGATACTGCATGGAGGACCCAGCTAAGCTCTGCCCAGGTTCTTAATCCACAGAAACCATGAGCTAACAAATACATGTTAGTTAAAACTTCAAAGTTTGTGATAATATGGTTCACAGCATAGACAATTAAAACATACACGTTATTATTATAATTATATCAGCTCTACATCTCTATATTAAAATCTCTGACTGACACCATGATGTCGCTCCTGATCGTATGACAACTATACCTGGCATTCAGTTTAATTGTTTTATACAGTATAGGCATATACTCTTTTTATATATTTAAAATTTGGCTTTCCAAGTTCTTCCATTCTACTATTAATTGTTTTTTTTTTACAACTATTCAATATAAAACCTACCACAGAGCCAAAATTTATCTGTCAATGGTTTATTACTGAGAATGGTTTAAAAAAAGAACATCTTTCCCGGTATAGGAGTCTTATACAATATTTTAAAAATACGGATAATAATTCTTTATGTATTTGTTACCAGGGACCACAGTTTAATTATCATTATCTGTATGTATAAGCATACTCTGAAGCACATTAAGATCCTTTAAAAAAACTTTTTAGTATAGTTGGCACACAATGCTGCATTAGTTTGAGGTGTACAATACAGTGATTTAACAACTCTGTACAGTTCTGCTGTGCTCACAAGTGTAGCTACCATTGACACCATGCAATATTATTGACTATATTCCCTATGCTGTGCCTTTTATTCCCCTGACTTTTTCATATCATAACTGGAAACCTGTATTTCCCACTCCTCTTCTTCACCTGTTTTCCACCCCCCTGTCCCCTTCCCTCTGGCAACCACCAGTTTGTTCTCTGTATTTATAGGTTTGATTCTAATTTCTCTGTGTTTCTTCATTCATTCATTCTACTTTCTCTGTGTTTCTTCATTTACATGTAAGTGAAACCATACAGTATTTGTCCTTTAAAAAATATTTTTATCAAACTTTACTTTTTAGCACAATTTTAGATTTCCTAAAACAGTGGAGAAAGTGCAAAGAGTTTCCAGTTTCCCCTATTATTAATAACTTGTCTGCTTTTGTTACAATAAACAAATGGATATTGATACATTATAATGAACTAACGTCCACAGTTTATTCAAATTTCATTAGTTTTTACGTAATGTCCCTTTTTGGTTGCAGAATCCCAACCAGAGCAACACATTACATTTAGTTGTCACATCTCTTTAGGCTCCTCCTGTCTATTGCCCCTTTTCACTTTTCTTGCTCTTCCTAACTTTGAATGTTTTGAACAGTACTCAGGTATTTTGTAGAAGTTTCTTCAATTGGGATTTCATGTTTCTTCACTGTAAGGCTAGCGCTTTGGGTAACTGTGAGGAAGACCACAGAGCTAAAATGCCCTTGTCATTATATCATATCATATATGTATTATCAACATGATTTATAACTCTTGATGTTCTATATATGTATATATAGTATAATTAAGTAAATGGATGGTGAGAACCAGGCTTCTCACTATTGAGTGAGGCTTTGCAGATAAGCAAGAGAAGGAAGCTAGGATGATGTAAATGAGAATGGATTGGATACATCAGAATAAACTCAAGTTTATGTTAGTATAGATACAGATGCTTACATGTAAGTAACATGTATAGATACGTCTATGTACACAGGTTTGTGTAAATATATATAATTTTGTTCTGTTGGCTTAAAAAGCAAAAGAAATGTCACAAAACTAAAAAAAAAAAAAAATCAAAACACCCCAGTGGCAATGAGCACATTTAGTGTCCAGTCCCATTTTTTAATACTATTCTCCAATTCTCTCAGTTGAAATAGTTGATTCTGGGATTAGGGCAGGAGATTCACAAGATGAGCCTATAGCATCTTGTAATACTGGGAAGTAAGAAAGTTCCCAAACACACACACACACACACACACATCTACAGTAATAGGAACCATACGTCAAAGAAGTAGGAGCCAAATGAATGAGTCTCCAATATTCAGCCAAAGCTGAAATAATTTGGGCTGTCTTAAAATAGTGTAATGCAAAGCGTTATATAAATATCCATAAACCATTAAGAATGTAAATGATTGAATACATTGCAAAATTAATTAATGAATGAGGGAGAAGAGACAAATCTCTTATGCAGAAATATTCCAAATACTTTATGTAGATGTTCTGCCCTCAAAGTGGGGGAATATAATTCCCCACTCCCTAGTATGGACTGGGCACAGTGTCTTCCAAGGTATACAGTGTACAAAGGTGCTGAGGGAATAAGGTGGGAGGGAGTAACTTAACAGAGAGAAAGTTCTGCAGGTGAGTAAAGCCAACAAGTCATAAATCCTTTGTTATTTTGATTATTTATTTTATCATCCTGAAATTTATTCTGAGTATATTGTCAAATTTGTTGGCATGTTCTGTCACAGGATAAACTGGGACATTCGAAGAGAGAATGGGTGATTAAAAAGAACTTAGAAAAAGATTGTATTTTAAGGTTTTGTCTTGCAAGACACATCACTGCATTTTTAAAAAAATGAAACACGACTTATGGATTTAGAAATATATAATTTTAAAAATGAGGTAGATTTGCTTAAACTTATAAACCCCCCAAAAAATTCTGAAGCATATAAAAGGATCTGCATATAATATTTTTCCCAGAATTTTGCACATTTACCTTACATTTTAATGATGCACTTAATGATTTTAAGTTCAGTGGTGAGTAGATTGCCTTGCACCTATAGATGTTCAATAAATAATTTTTATTTGATTTGATTATGACTTCACTGAGCAGAAAGAGTGCTGTAAAGTGATTATTCATTTTGGCATATTATTTTCTGCCCTTTAAAAATGGAGATTTATGTATGTGACAATTGCATAGTTTTAAATGATACTTCTGTTGATGAAAACCCAGTTGGTCTTTAAGAAAAAAAAAAAAAAGAACAAACTATCTTCTTTACCAATTAGAAATCAAGAGAATAAGGATTTTAATAAGCCTCCTGGGAGACTTGTCTTTTGTGTCTTTGATAAATACATGATTATAAGGACAAATTATATGAGTAGCAATAATTTCCCAGTAATGTGATCATTAAAAGACCTCCCAACTGCAATATATCAGTATTAATTGGGGACAGATGATCATTTTAGTGACATGCTCAAGTCATTATCCGTATTTCAAAACTTCATGAATACCTGAATATTCTTAATGATGTGATTATTTTTTTAAAGATTTTCAGTGCAATGATTTTAATAGGGTTATTTTGAAACTACAAAAAATACAAAAAAATAAAATAAAGCATTATTAAGACTATTTAAGAACATATTAGAGGAAAGTGAACCAAATATTAACTTTTAGTTTTGGATGTAGAAAGTCTTTAGCATTTACTATAATAAAGGGGTATATTACCAGTTTTGTTTATAACCAAACTCAAACATCAACATGTGTATTCTGAATCATTGATCCAAATTCTATCATATTCAAAATACCAAATAATGTATGCCCCCAAATCACTATGAAAATCTTATATTTTCTAACAATTAGTACTTTCTGCTTATGTGATTTATTTAATACCCATGTATATTTTTCTCCATCTATGAAATGCAAGCTACACTCTCTACTATATGAAGGGTTCCCAAAGCCAATCAAATTTGTTTACCTCTTTTTCCTATAATTAATTGATTTTGTGTTTCTTTATGTTGATTATGTTATCACTGACATGTCTTTTTATTAAGCTTACCAATATGGCAAACTAAGTTTTTAATGAAGATTTAGTTGCTAAGTTTTAGCCTGTGCTCTTTTTACTAATACAACATTTAATGTTGCATATTAAGTATGATTCCACATTTTTGACACAATATATTTATGCTCCTCTCCTCTTACAAAACCAATAAATTCCTTCTGCACTTTTCAAAACCCATATTCTCTCTACTGACATCTTCTGTACCTATCTATTCTGGTTCTCTTCCTAATTCTTTACTTCTTTCTTTTTAATTTGATATATTTCTTCCTTATTTGAAATTCTTAAATATTAGGATTCTACAAGTTCTGCTAGTTATTCATTTACTCTTTTAATTTCTCATCCTACTGCTAGCGATCTTATTTCCACGTTCATTAATTCATGAATCTCAAAATGATGTTTCCCCTGTCTTGAGCTTCTCACTGTTTTAAATATTTTTTTTAAAGATTTATTTATTTATTTATTCATTTATCTGAGAGAAAGAGAGAGAGCACAAGCAGAGGGAGAAGCAGGCTTCTCACGGAGTAAAGACACTGGCATAGGACTTGATCCCAGGACCCTGGGATCATGACCTGAGCCGAAGGCAGGCCCTTAACAGACTAAGCCACCACTTGTCCCTAAATCATAAAAATTATATTATCTCATTTAATCTTCATAACAACTTGTGACAAGTGTTATTATTATTCTCTAATTTCAGATAAGCAGAGATGTGGGGAAGCTGAGTAACTTTTTCAAGGTCATACAGGAAAGTGATGGAGCCAGTATTTTAACCTAGGCAATAGTACTCCAGTTACTGTATTCCATGGATGTTTTCTCCACCCTGAATTTAACAAATCAGTTATTCTCCAGTTACATGTTTCTTGTTAGTCAGTAACCTATTCACTCAAAGTAGGATTGTTATTCTTTTCCCTTATTATCTAAATTCAGTAAATTCCATGATTTCTCATTCACACACGACTTTCCCATCTAACCACTCCATTCCCACCTCCACGGCTTTAAGTTTGTAACTTGCAATCCTTTTTGTCCTTTCCAATCCTTGTGATCATCAGTCCTTTGGTAATCACAGTAGTATCCCATCCTCCTGATCAATCTCTTCCTTCATCTCATTTCCAGTTAATCAATCATCATACTGCCTACATTGGCCTGTCAAAGAGAATATATGTCTCTAACTATTCAAACCATTTTATTGAGAGGACAGCATTTTAAATATTTCTATACTTCAAATCGGCATCGTGGCCTGTAGGAGGGTATAGCCAAGCCTACCATGTAAGTCCCAATGGTACATTAAGAAACAACACTAAAACAAAATACAAAGGTGGCACAATGAACAAAATATTACGTGGTAATTACATAGACACTTTATGGTTAACAGGGCCCAAAACCCAGCCTAATGGTATCCTGAGTTTCTTTGGCTTAACAGATTTTTTTTTAAGATTTTATTTATTTATCTGACAGAGTGAGAGGTCACAAGTAGGCAGAGAGGCAGGCAGAGAGAGAGGGGAAAGCAGGCTCCCCGCTGAGCAGAGAGTCCAATGCAGGGCTTGATCCCAGGACCCTGAGATCATGACCTGAGCTGAAGGCAGAGGCTTAACCCGCTGAGCCACCCAGGTGCCCCCAGATTTTTCATTCTTTGTAGACTTTCTTGATCATTTCCACTGGCTGCCTACTTGAGAAACAAGAGAGAAAATAAAAGGTGCTTTAATGTCTTCCACCCCTAAGCTTGTGACTATACTTTGTATGGCCTGTTAATTAGTTTTTGTTAAACAAATTGAGAGCAACTAAAACTGTTACAGCAAACTAATCCTGAGTTTCCTTTCTCAACCCTCCTCTATTTTTGGAACCAGACCAGCTTTCAATGCAGCTTACTCACAGATTTTCAAAACCTTACCCCCCTGTTACCTCCAGCATGGCTCTAACACATTCTATGTGAAATTCTGACCATTCTGGAGACATTATAGGTCCTTCTTGTTCCTGTGACTGGAATACTCAATTCTTAGACAAACTCCATCACATCCTGCAAAACCTACCAAAAATAGTGTCACTTCAATCAAGGCTGCTTCCCAACTTTCCCAAGCAGTCTGCTGATTTATACTCTGTGTGTTGTTTTTTAGGGCTTCTCATACTTTATGGTCATTTATCTGTCCCCCTTTCCATTTCCTTCTTTGATAGACTCTCAAGGGCAAGAATGTGTTTCTTCAATTCATTCTCTATGGCATTTTCTCTTTTCCATTTCTGCCTTTATATCAGTTTTATAACTAGTATCACTTGGTCTATGGAGAGTTTCCACTCTTTCCTCCTCTAGATGCTGCTTGTTTTTATAGCATTCACTACTGTTACTTTACAGTTATGTTTTTGTCTTATTTTTATCTCTTCGTCACCTCTTGCCCTCCCTATTAAACTAGCAAGTTCTATGAAGATAAGGATTGTATCTTACTGATTTTTATTTCCTCTAAAGCTCCTAGCACATTGTTAGATATTTAATAGTCCCAGAATAATTGTCTCTAAAATAATGTTTCTAAAACCAGCCCAGAGCTCGTTTAACAGATTGTTGATGATCCTCACATTTTAGGCTCTGTTAGCTTTTGTTATAAACCATCCTCCCACCAAAGCAAATTCTAATTACTTTCTTTGATGAATCCTGTAATTCAATCAAACTTCATTTTTATGTATAATTTAATTTGTAATTAATCAAATACATGCATATAAACTGACCATTAGAGTTTGTCATTAATAAAAAAATTACTAGCATTACCATATTGAGCTAAAATAATTCCTACCATAAAAAAGAAAAGACAATAAAGCATTTAGTTAGTTTGTTAATTTTTTTAAGGTAAACACAGTTTTCATTAGCCATTATTTTTTCTTTAAATAACATCTTTCTAAAAACTTCCCAGACTCTACTGGTGCTGAAATTAGGACAAGGCACCATGGAATGTGCTAGCCATTGGTCATATTTTAAAATTTTATTATTTCCCCAGGAATACTAACAAATTATTATTGTCCTACTTCCGCTATCTTTAGATTTTTTGGTTAAAATATATGTAACATTAGCCAAAACTTTTTGTGTGTGTATCCATGTTTAATATATAGGATTTTATGAGAAGAATACAAAAGAAACTATTCAAAACTATTTATTTCTATTAAGGTTGTGATTGGTATGAGGAGATGGAAAAATGACCAAAAAGGTGATGAAAAAAAATCTCAAACAGGGTTAGAATGGAATATTGGAGGACTAAAAATAATACAATGATGCTGGCATGACATTGGAAATCCTTGTGTAATTTTCAAAAATAAAATGTATATTTTATAATTTTTAAAAATTTTAATTTATTTACTTATTCATCATAAAGAGAGAGAAAGAGAGAGAGCATGAGCAGAGAGAACTGCAGGCAGAAGGAGACTCTTTCTATATTTTGGAAGAATTTATAAAGAATTAGTATCATTTATTTCTTAATTTTTGGATAGAATTCATCAGTGAAACCATTTGGTTCTGGTACTTGCTTTTATCGAAGTTTACTATCTATTCAATCCTCTTGATGGATACTGTCATAGTCATATTACCTATTTCTTTTTTTTTTTAAGAGTTTATTTATTTCACAGACAGATCACAACTAGGCAGAAAGGTAGGTGGTGGTGGGGAGCAGGCTCCCTGCTGAGCAGAGAGCCCAATGCGGGACTCGATCCCAGGACCCTGAGATCATGACGTGAGCCGAAGGCAGAGGCTTCAACCTACTAAGCCACCCAGGTGCCCCAATCTATTTCTTTTTAATTTTTCTTGAGACTTTATCTTTACACCAATGTATTATTTGAACTTACTGTTTAATCTCTGCTTTGCTCTGTGGCTCCATGTCTTTATGTCATTACTCTACTGAGAAGGAGGTATTCAATGTAATAGTGTGGTCTTTAATTTAGCCTCTCTCACTTTGCAAATGCTTAACTTTGTCTAGTTAATAAGTTTTCTTTCTTCATGGAATAAAGAAAGAGTTTCTTCATCTCACAGTGTGACATAATCCAAAAATAATATGTATGCAGAAGTATTCTCTGTCTCAGGATGTATCATTTGTATAAAAATTCATCACCATGGCTTTATATATTAAGCAGCCATTTTATTTCTATGATTTCAGTAATAACTTTAATTTTAATCAAATCTCATTAAAATCAAAATTATTCAATTCATTTCAGTATTGAGCTTAAGTCTTAATTTATTGCCTTGTTTCTTTATAATTATATTTATTTTGTTTTCCCTCAACCTATTTCTTTTCAACTCCCTCCATGCTTGTTCTACCTGTTTTTCTCTTTCACTTCCTGATGGTCTTCCCTTTCCCTCTACAAATGAGTGCGTGAACACAGACACACACGCACACACACACACACTCATAACACTTCTATGCATGTCTTCTGACAAAGTGAAAATGAAAGGTGATTTATAGATTCTTGTGAAGTGTCACTGAATATTTTATAACACAACATGACGCTTAAAAACAAAACTTTTCATTTGATAAAATGTTATTCTTTTTAAAAAGATATATTATAGAAACATTTTTTTTTCAGGGGCGCCTGGGTGGTTCAGTGGGTTAAAGCCTCTGCCTTCGGCTCAGGTCATGATCCCAGGGTCCTGGGATTGAGCCCCGCATAGGGATCTCTGCTCCATGGGGAGCCTGTTTCCCTTCCTCTCTCTCTCTCTGCCTGCCTCTCTGCCTACTTGTGATCTCTGTCTGTCAAATAAATAAATTAATTAAAAATCTTTATTAAAAAAAAAGAAACTTTTTTTTCCGAAAAAGTGGTGAAGTACACTGTTTTTTATTACATTATCTTGAAATAGATCTTAAAAAATCACTCAGAGCAAGCTTCCTTGATTTTATCATGTGTGAAAATAATTTTCTTTTGAATCTTATTGTACCTTCAGACAGCAAAACTGGGATTTATGAAGTATTTTGTGCTATGGGAAAGTACAATTTCTTTAACTTCTGTTAGATATGTTCTATGTTTTGGTTATGTTTTCAGTTTTAAAATATTTATTTTCAGAAAACATTCTCAGTTCATATAGCTTCATAGTCCTTCCTATTGTTAATGGAACGGGAGAGAAATGAAAAAAAAAAAAAAACTTGATAGGTTTGTTTTGCTCTATTGCTTTTACATTGACATACCTAAATCTTAAGTCCATTCCTAAAATGTCAATATTTATACTGGAAGAAAATAAGAAAAGGCATTTCAATTGATGGCCCTAGGATGTTTCATTTTTTTGTTCAGAGGAATTATACACCTTTCCCTTCTCCAAGGGGTTTACCAGATAACTTTAATCTCACCTACCCATTCCCATAATCACCATTTTGTATTATTTTGATTAAGCTAGATTGAATATAGCTATTTGTCCTGAAAGGGTTCTGGCCTACATCTATCCTTTACCCAACTTTTATGAATGAGACAGATTCAGAGAGAATATCAATAATTTACTCAAAGTCAACCATTCATTTGTGTGCTCTGACACACACATTACTATTGGATTTCAAAGCTTGTTTTTATTTTACCACACTGTAGTTCTTTATTTAATGTTTTCTTGATTGTTTCCCTGCTGGTAAATTTATTTATCCATTGAGGTCAATATCAATTGTATATTAAGTCTTATTTTCAGTCTAAGTAATCAATTTGGATCCAATTTACCAGGAATAAAGTATCTTGAAGATTGTAGTTTATTATATCAATATTAAAGTTAGCCTTGGTGCGGATTCTGTCTTGACTGTGGTAACCACATTCCAGCAACTTAAAAATCTACACCAAACCCCTGCATTCCTGTTTCTTTCATCTTCAGAGATCGAATCTCAGGCCTGAAGACTAAATTTCTCTAAAGGGACCAATTCCTGCTTCTGAATCCCAATGTCCCAATAAGTAAGTCTGTCTTTTGTTTTTCTACACTCCTCTTCTCTGCTAGGAGAGACACTGGAGATTTAAGACTGAAAAGACAAGTTCCAGTCACTTGAATTTACATTCCCTATTAATTGTTATAGGGATGCCCAATCTATCTGTCTCCTTAACACTTGTATACCCATCTCAGTTTAATTAATTTATAACTTTTCTGTTCACTAATATTGGAACCAGAGATTCCTTTATGACCACCCTATGAATGATGACTATCTTAACAATAATCAATTTCCTGGCCTTCTCTAACTACAGTTTAGGGACTAATAACTTCTGTAAACTGTCCTATCCCGGCCTTGCCATATTTATCTGACTCTCACTAACTGAAAACCATTTATTATTTAATGTTGCTTATAGCAATATTCTTGCTGTGTAATAAAACAATGACTATTGTAATATAAATTTGAATGAAATTGTTGTACTGCCTCAGTTGCTATCTCTAATTACTATTACTCACTCCATCATATATTTAATTATAATAATAATGACAAGTATTAATATTCTTTAAAAATGACTGTACATATTTTAAAAATAAGTATACGTGATACTTAATTAAATAAAAATAAGATTTTCCACTTCATCATTACTAATATTCTCCATAAGAAAACTCAAATATTGTTATATGAGTTGGAACTAATGACCAATAATTCCTTTTCTCTTAAAGAAATCCTTTAGCATATTTTTAATTTTCCTCTATGTTTTAAGAATTATTAATAGCATCAGGATTCCAGCATAAGTATATAAAGTACATAAAGACACTTTTCAGCTCTACATGTTGAAAAATGGGCAATTAAAAACTGTCAGACATCATGAGTAAAGCAATTTTTGAGAAAGTCAAATTTTATTTGCTATTTCGTCTGCTGAAATGACTGTCTTCATTACTAAAGAAGTCAGTTCTGTAAATTTTTAATAAGACCATTTCCCAAACTAGGTATAACATCTGGAAAAAAATTATTCAAATGATGCTTTCAAGTATGTAAATTTATCACTATGAGTTAAAGTTTCATGGATTCTTGTTTGTTGAATAATATGAAATCCCACATTTGTACAATTTAGATTATATAATCAAAGCCTTTAAAATAAAAGTGTGTGTTCAAATGTTTAATAAAATACTACTCTAGAAAATGTATCTATCAAAAACCTATGATCACTTTTTTCTAGCTTGTTTATTCATTTTTGCCTTTTTAAAAAACTTTTGTAGAATATAGAATAAAGCATTCTTGGGGTTTATAAAGCTATCTGGAATGGAAATACTTTAGGATATTTCTTCAAATTTAACATAATGTTCTTTTAGTTCACTCAAAATTTGTAGGCAGTAGAAGATTCTGATTTAAATATATATATATATATATATATATGTTATGCAATGTTAGCAGTAACAGAAACCAATAATACTGATTTTAAAAGTGAACTTACAAGAAAATGATTTAAAAATATGAAACTATAACTATGCTTTAAGTTTAATTCACTTGTATTTATTTAGACAAGTGCAACCACTGACATAAAAATGAAAGGCAGATTCATATGTTATTGAACTGAAAAGCATGAACTTATAGCTATATTGAAGATATATGAAAGATGTAGTCATTTTAAACATTACATTATTTTCCAACAACACATCTACCACCAATATCAAGAAAGTCTAGAAAGTGACACAGATGGATAAGCTATATAATATTTATGTAAGCTTGTGTTCTTAATATATCCTTTCTGTGAAACCTGAAAAAAATAACTAAAATGATGAAAGGTATAAACTAAGTGTTTTTTTTTTATTTTTCTCACAGTTTATTGTATAGAAACAGTAGGATACTTGATACATTGAAATCCAATTTTCTTGGGAAAACGAAAACACATATATCTTTCTTAAATTGTTTGCTTTTTTGTCAGAAGAATAAAACAAATCAATTCTAAACAACAAAATGTACAATAGTGGTCCGAATTCGTCATATATAGAGATCGTGTTTTGGAGGGAAATAAAAAAAAACAAGGAAGAAACAAAGGAGAGTGAAGAAAATGGAGAAACACACAGACACAGAGACAGACAGAGACAGAAACAGAGAGAAATGGAGAGATGGAAAGAAGTCTCTAGGTGAGGTTAATGTTGGCATGAAAACAAGATTATTGAAAAACTTGATTCAGCCCAGGAGTTTGGATCCTTGGATAATTCACAGGCTTAGATGAAAACTGGATTTATTAATGATTCAGGTATTTGATGCTCACAGATTGGATTAACAATCTGTTAATCTATCATCTGGTTAAAAACGTAGGGATTCAATACGAATTTATTTGTTGAATAGTAATAAAATAGAAGCCACAATCCTGAATTGTAAGACACTTACTGTATGGTTACAGAGGGGAAAAAATGGTTAAAATATATATAATACCTAGATCATAAATTATCAAAATATATCCTCATTTGCAATTTTCTGAGGTTCAGGAGAGAGAGTGCAGGAATTTGGATAAGAGCAGGATCAGCATAGTTTGGGACATATAATCAACTTAGTAATGACTCCAAAGATATCCAGGTCTTAATTCCTGGAACCTGTGAATATTACTTTATATAGCAAAAGGGACTTTGCTGATTAATGAAATTAAACATATTAGAATGGATGGATTATTCTGGATTATCTTTGTTGGCACCAAATACAATCACACTATGAGGGAGTAGAGGAAGATTTGACTACAGTAGAAGAATGCGAAGATGAAAGTGGGAGGAGATATGAGGAGAGTCAATGAACTAAGGAATGAGGACAGCCTCCAGAAACCGAGAAGCAAAAAGACTGGTTGTCCCTATTTCCAGAGTACTGCTCTGCCAAAACCTTGATTTTGATCCTATGACACTGATTTTGGACTTCTGACCTGAGGATGTTAGAAAATAAATGTGTGTTGTTTGAGGCTACTAAGTCTGTGTAACAACAGCCATGGGAAATTAATACAGGTGCAATCCTGAATTCATATTTTTTATGAAGTTTTCTGCTAGCATGAAAACTGGTTTGTGAAGTATAGATTATAAATAAGTAATCTCATAAATAAATCAGACAATTTCAGAAAGTATTAACTCTCATGCAAAAAAAAAAAAGTAGAATAATGTAAGAGGGAATAACTTTACAGAAAGTGAAAAGACAGGCTACATCCTAAAAGAAAATATTTCCAAATCATGTATTCAATAAAGGACTTCTCCAGAATATATAAAAATTTATCTAAGAGCATGACAACAAAAATGACACAGTTTTAAAAATGTACAAAACACATGAACAGACACATTATCAAAGAACGTGAGGGTGGCAAATGAACACAAAGAAGATATTCAACATTATCAATGTTTGGGAAAATGCAGGTTACAATTCCCGATGAGGTGCCACTAGACATATATTAGGGTAGCTTAAAAAAAATACCGACAACACTAAATAGTGGTAAGAACACGACACAACTCAAACCTCCATAGGGCTGCCAAGTGATAAAGCTACTCTGAAAAGCTGTTAGGCAGTTTATTATACATTTAAGACATATGGCTACTATATAACCGAGCTATCCTACATTTGGAAATTTACATTAGGAAAATGAAAATTTTTATTCACTCAAATACCTGTATAAAAATATTTATAATGGTTCCGTTCAAATTTGCAAAAAAACCTGGAAATAACTCAAATATCCTTTAAAAAGTAAGATAAAAGTAGAGATACACCCATGTAATTGATATTATTCACAAATACAAAAGAAATATGTTGATACAAATAAGAACTTGGATGAATATCAAAGATGTTATGTTAAACAAAAGAAATCGGTCCCCCAAACATTGCATTCTATTTGATTCATTTATATGAAATTGCAGAGATCAAACTGTAATGATGGAGAAGAGATCAATGAATGTAAGGATGGAGAAGAGATCAGTGTAGTGGGTTTTGTGTGTGACTATAAAAGAACAGCACAAGGGGGTATTTTTGGGACTTTGGAACATTCTGGTATCCTGATTATAGTTATGAGTACATGTATATAAACATGAATTAAAATCCATAGAACTTACACCAAAAGAAAAAATTAGCCAATTTTACTGTAGGTTGTTTTAAATTTACTTAAAAAGAAAATTAGAAAATGCTGTTGTGGCTCTTCTTTTATTCATTAGAAAATCATAAAAGAATAATAGTGATAAGAAAAAGGCAGAAAAAACCTGTACTGATCAAGGAAAGGATTGTAAGGATCTGAAATCTGGTCAGAAACTTGGACGACAAGAGGGATGAACTAATGAGGCTCTAGAACAGATGGGTCCTAGACATTGTTGAAAGTATATGCAAAGTTAAGGCAGAGATGACAGTTGTATATCTGCATGAGCGAAAATGTTAACGTGGATCACATAGTGGGGATGGACAAAAGGGTGGCACTAGAATGAGATCGGAGAAAGATTAGTTAACAAAGTCTGCATATGGAAAGTAAGCATATAAAAAGAGACTCCACTTTATATGTCATTAGGGAAATGTAGATTAAAACAATGAGCTAACACTACCCACCTTTAGAATGGCCCAAATCAGGAATATTGACATCAAATATGGGCAAGGTAGTAGATCAACAAACTCTCCATTGCTGGTGGGAATGCAAAATGGTATAGCCACTTTTAAAGACAGTTTAGTGGTTTCTTACAAAACTGCACATACTCTTACCATACAATTCCAGCAGTGGTGCTCCTAGGTATTGACCTAAAGGAGTTGAAAACTAATGTCTGTATTAAAAACCTGCACATAGGTATCTATAGCAGCTTTATTCATAATTTATAAAAGTTGGAAGCAACCAAGATGTCCTTCAGGAAGTAAATGGATATATAAACTATGTGTACATTCAGACAATAGTATATTAAGTGTTGGAAAGAAATGAGCTATTACACCGTAAAAAATAGAGGAAAATTAAGTGCCTATTACTAATACAAGAAACCAATCTGAAAAGTTATAATTTCAATTATACGACATCTTCAAAAAGGCAAAACTATGGAGACAGTAAAATCATCATTGATTGCTAGGGGTTCAGGTGTAAAGGAGAGTGAGATAGGCACACAATAGAAGATTTAGGGGTGCAGTCAAAATATTCTGGATAGATGGTACATGGTCTTATACATTTATCCAAACCCGGAGAAAGTACAATACCAAGAATGAAGCCTAATGTAAATTATACACTTCGGGGAATTATGTGTTGATGTAGGTTCGTCAACTGCAGTAAATGTACCACTAGTGGGGGATGTTGATGATGGAGTAGATCATTGCATGTGTGGAGGCACAGTATATATGGGAAATCTCTGTACCTTCGCCTTAATTTTGCTGTGAAAGTAAAACTACTCTTTAAAAAAAAAGTATTTAAATCAATCGATCGATAAGTCAATAAATTTTAAAAAACTAATCTAAAACAAAACAAGAAAAAAAAAAACCTTAATAGCTCTCTAAACAAAATCTCTTTACTCTGGAATGTTTTAACTCTTCTGCCAAGCTCATTGATTTGGCAAGAAATCTACACTCTCTTGAAGGCTTTTCTTCTTATTCCCTTTCCCACTTTCCCTCTTTTTTCTTCCCTTCCCTCCTTTCTTCATTTCAGTCATTCTTATCTTTCTATGTTCTTTTCATACTTAAGTATATTTTCATTCATTTCTGAGATGTTACCTTAACCAAAAAACAAACACTTTGAAAGCAAATGTGTATCTTGCAGCCTCATAATACATAGGATAATTTCTGCATGGTAGACTCTTGATTTTAGGTCTGATTTTTGTTTATGTAGTTCTAAAAGTGTTAACAAAATATGTACATTGTAAAAAGAAATGTAAAATAAATTTTCCTTACAGAGTTTTCTAACATATTAGAAAACACAAGTAAGTTTCTAATATATTTCATATTTATCTCAGTAATACTTTTCCCACTCCAACTTGAGTAAGAAAATTATCAAGATAATTAAAAATAGAAAAAGTGGTCCTAAGAAAAAAATGTAAAGCAGTCACAGACATATATTTAGATTAGGAAACAGAAGGTTAAGAGGATAACTGATACCTGTTTTCAAGTGTACTAAGCTTGATTATAAGAATCATGTTGACCTTATTTTTCTAAACTTATAAAGGTCATGACTGGGATAAAATTATCATAAGTTGCTGCAATACCACTAATTATACAAGATGAAGAAAAAAATGTTTAATCATGATGGCAATAAATTACTCAAGCAAGTTATCCTGTGGATTGTAAATGTCTTTTTAAAAATTTATTTATTTTTTAATTTTTATCATTCGGTTTAATTTCTTAACCTTGAAAATGAAAAAACTATGTTCTTAGATTATTTATATCTTAAAGCAAAAGATTAGTACAAATTAATCCTGTGAGAATTATAGTTCATTTATTAGAGAAAAAAACTCCCTTTAAATTAGAAACACTTCGGAAAATGAATAAAGAAACTTAACATTAAAGATACTTAACAATAAAGATACTTAACAATTTTAACAATGTTGTTAACAATACTTAACAACATTAACAATAAAGATACTTAAAAAACATTTAACTTGTAAAATAAAATGATTTATGTAAAGGTAGCTAATTGATTAAGGACAATAATACTAAGAATGTTTTCTAAGTATAGTGAAAGTGCTAAAAAATAAAATGACTTTATATTAGTCTCTGTAATTGTTTCTTTCTCTTCTATATTTTTAATCTTTTCAATGAAACATATTTTCTATGAGCAAAGGTGGGATTTTTTTCCAACTCAATTAATCTCTGAGTTTAGCACACAACTATGCACAGAGAAGATAATTGTATTGGCTTGCATGTCTTAAAGTCATATCCATATTCTAAGTGTTGATCAATAGCAATTTATCAAAAACATTCAGTCACTGCAGTAAGTAAAATAAGGTATACAGAAATAAGAAACTATGTTCCCCCTCCAAAAATATATATATATGTGTGTATATATATATATATATATGTGTGTGTGTGTGTGTGTGTGTGTATGTATATATATAAAAGCTATAAGACATGGTTCTTGACATGAAAAGCTCGTTTTTAAAGACTTCTGTCATTGGATGTAAAAGTACATTCAGATCTTTAAAGATAGAGAGGTCAGAGGCAACTGAGCAGCTGTGGGAGACTTCATTTACTTATTCATCAAGTATTACTCGGATTTTACCTCTTACAGTTTCTTCTGGGCAGGAAGTTACTGACATAAAACCCCAGGCTCTACAAAGAAAGTAAGACTGTGGCAATGAAGAACACTGCAGGCAGCACGTAAAAACGTAAAAGCATAGAGTAGATACTAACGCTGTGTGATGTCAGGATGTTCTGGTAGGTGCTGGAGGTCTCGAGGTTATATGATTGGCTGGACACATTTTAGATGATTTTAAGATGAGTGCCAGATTTTAGACGAGTTTAAGAGACAGACAAGGTAGTAAAGAACAGAATAGGAAATTTTATCTTAGACACCCCCCACAAAAATGTTGGATCAGTTCTCATTACACTATGAAAGGTAATGAATGACTAACATTTAGACGTTTGAAATCCAGTTCACAGTGTATAGGACTTTTATTTTAAACTGTGATATATTAACAGTATTATCTGAAAATATTTTTTCTTTTCTGAGAAACATGAAATATGTGGTACAGAACTTTAGGATAGCCTAAAAAGATTTAGTATATGTAGAATAATAGTTTAAAAGACTTGAAGTTTTAAAAAAATGAAGTAAAAAAAAACTAATAATAGTAAAAAAAATTAAAAAAAAGACTTGATGTAATTTCTATTTTCCATCAACCGTATTTATTAAAGATTTTTACCATCAGTACAGAAGTCCTGTTGAGCTCCAAGTTCTTATTTATGGATTTATTTTTTCCCATAGGAAACATTCATAAATGAAACATTATCACACAACAGCTATTAATATTTCAGGGCTTTTCTTCTACTAGATCCCCTTTAGTCTCTTTCTGATATCTCTGCTGTATAACCTATGGGGATATCCTTAAGGAAGTCTGAAATTACCCTCTTCCATTTCCAATAATGACAACATCTACTCTTGTAGTTTAAACCTAATATGTGCAAGTAAAATCTATGTATAAATGAGAAAATTTCTCCCTGCCTAAAAACCATAGCCTCTTTAGCTAGAAATCCAGTGCTCCTATTTCATCCATCTAATGTTTCCTTTTAAAATGCAAATATATAGGGGTTCCTGGGTGGCTCAAATGGTTGGGTGTGGGACTCTTGGTTTCGCTCAGGTCATGATCCCAGGGTTGGGAGACTGGGCCCCTAGCTGGGCACCACATTCAGTGAGGAGTCTTCTTGAGATTCTTTCCCTCTGCCCCCCCCCCCACCTCTCTTTCTCTCTCTCTCTCTTTCTCTCTCCCTCTTTCTCAAATAAATAAGTAAATCTTTAAAAAAAATAAAATGCAAATATGTCATGGATTAGTCATACTGTGAGGCATCATTAATTTCTCTGAATTATCAGTTAAGATCTCAGTAGGTGTTAATTAGCAAGCTGGAACAAAAACAGATCCAAAAATAAGTCCTGGGTTTATGAGAAGGTTCTTAGAGAGAGGAAAATATTCCACACACACACACACACACACACACACACACACAGAAAGAAAGAAAAAGAAAATACAGTAGTCTTCCTCCAACTCCCCTTATCTGTGGCTTCACTTTCTGTGGTTTCAACTACCCACCATCAGCTATGGTCTGGAAGCAGATGATCCTCCTTCTGACATATGGTCAGAAGGTCATGATAGCCTAATACTACATCACAAATCCTATATAAATCATTCATCTCACTCTGATCAGCATTTTATCATCTCATATCATCACAAGAAGTGTGAGTATAGTACAGTAAGATATTTTGAGAGTTAGAGACCACAGTCAGGTAACTTATTATAATATAAAAACATATTATATATAGCATATAATATAATATATATATAATATATAACATAATATAAAACATATCATAATTTGTTGTTATAATTATTCTATTTCAGCATTAATTATTGTTAAGCTCTTACTCTGCCTAATTTATAAATTAATCTTTATCGTAAGTATGTATGAATAGGAAAAAACATAGTGTATATAGGATTCAGTACTGTTGTGGTTTCAGGAACCCACTGGGGATCTTGGAATGTAACCCCACAGATCTGGGAAAATTACTGTAGTCTTTTATTGAAAAAGAACTATCACATATTGCATACTTCCTAAATTTGATGAGACATGCTATTGATTCTTTCAGTTGTGTTGTCCTTCAGATCTCCATAAGAATTTTTTCCCTCACTTTATTATTTAGTTGATGGTTAATCTGTTACCATTTTTATACAATTCTGCTTTAAAATATTATGGACTGGGGACCCTGGGTCTTTGTTGGTTGGACATCTGACTCCTGGTCTCAGCTTGGGTCCTAAACAGGCTCTGGGCTCAGCAAGGAGTCTGCTTAGGATTTTCTCTCTCCATTCCCCTGCCCTCCCTCACCTCCCTCATTTAAAAATAGATAAATGAGTCTTTAAAAATTTTTTAAAAATTATTCAGTAATAGATTTCTGTTTCTGAGACAGAGACCGAAGTGTGGTAGAAGGAATAGGGCAATTGAACACATTGACTAGTACCAGGTTAAACCAATTACAAGGTGGGCTAAATCAGACTGTGGGATCATCTGAGCAGCAGGAGGCAAACACCTACTGATAGTGGACGTAGGTAAATACTGACCTGTCAAGACCTGGGACCTGTAAAACATTAGGTAATCTTCAGATTCATAGGAGTATCAATGAGGCAGTAGTTAGATGAAGCAAAATGAAGATCTGAGGAGAAAAAGGACTGGTTTGAAATAAGGACAAGGCCAACATTCCAAATGGTTTCTGAATAACTAGAGGTCCCAAGGACTTGCCCATAGTGGTGTGTTTTGGCTGAATGGGGAGGGAAAGGACAAGTCAGTTTAGAGACACAAAATAAACTCAGCAGAAAGGATATCATACTATGAGAAAGGACACAAGGCTGTATTTCTTTTCTTTTACTTTTCCTGTTTTCTTATGAGCCCATGACCTAAGGCAGTTATTTAATATTTACACAGACTCCGTAGATATTCTGCAGTTATGTGGCCAGGAGTTTTCAGGCCACTGGAGATGTACAGATGAATAAGGCATAGACGTAATAAGACGGCACATGCCTGAAGGAAGCTGGCTACACTAGAGGATATTGTGAAGTCCCTTTATGTAATTTTGTTAGAGATGCAATAAAAAAAATTCTTTGTTACCAGTTTCTATACTTTTGGTTTATTTTGTTTGTGCTGAAAAGTCACCTCAGTAAATTGGGAAACATTTGATTTGTCAGCAGAGAATCTAAAGAAAATGTATGTATATATGTATGGCCACTGGATTTTTTCCCCCATAGTTCTTATCTTTTCTTTTTTCATAGTGCATTCGCCTTTATAACTAGGCAACATATCCAGGTCATTTCCTAATAGGTGCCATGTTACACTATAACAACCGAGAGCCACATTTTAATTTTGAGGTGTCCTTGATTTGGTCTTTTCATCAAAGTGGGAATTATGTTAGGCAAAATTTACGATGGAACTTAATTTATTCCCCTAGATTCTATTACAAAAATTTTATTCTTTATTTGATTTGTAAATAAAATCCCTGACAGTGAACTCCTCTGTCTCCTTTATGCAATCATCATCAAAATCTATCATTTTTACTTTCCAAATGAATTTTACATCCATCTACTTCTTCTCAAGTTAAGTGACTGCTATTCACAGTTTCCTTTCTCATTTCCCCACATCCACACTAAATTCTCATCTATTCCTCACAACAGCAAGCAGGAGACCTGCTCACAATTCAAGCATAATCACCCCATGCCAGTGCTTCAAATCTTTCAGCAGCTTCCTTTACCTATTTTTAAATATACACAGATCTACACACCCACACATGCACACAGAGACACAGACACATAGATACACACACACACACACACACACACACACACACACACACACACACACACACACATTATGACCGGTCATCTGTCTCCTGTGTATTTCTCCAACCCTCTCCCCTTCTATCTGTATGGTTTTCTATCAGTTCATCCAAAGTATAGTATTCTGTTTTTCTCAGGGTCTTCTCTTAGGCTAATTTCTTCTGATATAACTTGTTTCCCATTTATCACTAAACAAATTCCTCTTCATTCTGTAAGACTTAGATCAAGTACCATTACCTCAGGAGCCTTCACTGTCATTCCAAACTAGATTAGGTTTCCCTCCCTTCATATAATTTAATTGTTCTCTATATGTTTACTTTATAAATTTATCAAAATTGACAAATTATACATTAATAAGTGAATGAATTCACTATTCCCCTAGGAAGACAGCATCACAAAAAACCATACAAAACAAACCACCATAGCCAGGCTTTAGTGCTTTGGAAGTCTAGGCTCCCTTAGGCAAGGGAGATTTAATACCATTTTATAACTATCACAATTGCCTAACCTTTAAAACATCTCCATGCTGGCCTCAGTTCCTGAGGTCTCTGTCTTTTGTAGGCATTTCAATGGATCTACTCATTGGTAAAGGAAACAGAGCCTTTGTGCTTCCACTATAAAACCTGGGAGTGGCCAGATGCCTACTTTTTTTTTTTAATTAAATCTCTTCCACTGAATCATATACTCTGTGAGTGCAAGGATTATGCCTGATTACATTCTTAGACTCCGGTACTATGCCCTCCATAGAGTAAGAATTCGACAAATATTGTAAGTGGATACATAGAACTTATTTTTCCAAAGCTGCATCTGCTTAAACATTTTATGCTACTACCATCCCTAGATTCACCTCAGTTAATCCTTAAAGTACTTTTATATTTACCATTCTTATAGAAGTATACTTGCTTCAATGGTTGTACAGATTAGAAAACAGAAAGTTTATGCATCCAACAGTGCTTTGAATTCCACAGTTCTAATGTATTTTAAAACCAGAGTTTTTAACTCAATAACTTCTAATTAGTTTTTCAAAAGACAAAAGAGAAATTGAGAGGTAATTGAATTTGTTCAATTTAAGCATTCACATCTCAAGAGAGAGAGAGCAGGAGCAAGTATCAGAAAGAAAATTAGAATCAAAACATTGCTTTAAGAGAAAGAAGCAGGACACCACCATTTTTTTTTCATTGAAAACATTTTGTGCCATAAATCTGTTTCTACACAATATGCTCAACAGTTCTCATTCCAAACTAAAGCACATTAACTTTTAATCATACATAAAATGTCAGTTCTTAGCCAAAGAACAGAGAGATTCTTTACAAAACTTACCCTTATAAATTAAAGCCTGATGTTAGCTCTGCCAAATCCACTAGTAGAATTACTTTGATGAATGTTAACATAACTAAAAGAAAGAAAGTGCAGCTCAAAAATTTGGTATGAGAAGCTGCAGTTTGAGTTTTCTCCTCTGTGACTTGAGAAAGAGCTCAGAGAGACTCTAGAATGCATGCTTTTGCAAATGAAATCATGTACTAATATCTAAATGCATATGATAAATGAAGATAAAATAGATTTTACAATATGTTGTAAAATGATATTTTTCTCTTCTACCATGTCTACTATTCTGAAATTAAAAACTGAAAATGTTATTTATGCAGGAGCATTAGAAGTATGCACTTTCTGAATAAAGGCAAGACAACCCTGTTGTTTAGTAAGCTTAGAAGAAAGTAGAGAGGAAGCCATTTGGCTTATCTTTAGTGAGACTGTACTTTATTGATTCTTTTGAGAAGACTATGCAAATAGGCTTAAAGAATTTTAAAAATGGTCAAGAAAATTAATTAGAGTCATAAATTAATATTCAGGGAAAATAACCATTTAAGTCAGAATTATTGCTGTTTTATAGTAAATAAACAGTTTGCAGAGTGTTAATTTTATTTTTCAACAATCTTAATTTGTGTGAGGTGCAAATACCCCCACAATCATTTTATCATTGTGGGTTTACCATCAATGCATGAATGAACGCTAGTGTTCTCTTTGCCCAAATTGCTTTTTTCTTTCTTATATTCTTTAAAATTACAGTTCTTGAATACAGTTCTAGTAAAACTTTCTTTGTGAAGCCTTAGTTTCTGAACACCCCACTTAAATCCCTACCCCAAACCACATGCTCACTTATGCATAATGAGCTGCCTTCTCTGAGCACCCATAATATTTTGCTAGTATAGTCTTCTATTACGTTTGCATGAGCTTCTTTCTGCAATGGCCCCAGAAACCATCACAGTCAGGGAATTTGTTTCATATATATACATATAAGCATATAGTCTTATTGTAATAGCACCTATTTCAAGGTAAATGTTTCAGAAATGTTGAGCATCTTAATCTACAATGTAAAATCTAGATTAGGTAACAGTTCATACACTTATAATTACGAAAATCTACACTTGTGCCCCATAGACTATTTCTTTTAGAGGACTTTATTGTGTATGTTTCATTCTTGTTATATGGAATAGATTATGTCACTCTGACCCCAGGATGATTTTTTTTTTTTTTTTTAAATATCCACCAGGATGACTTTAAACTGGAGACACCGAAGTCATTCCCCAAAGGGACAGGAAAACTAGTCTAATTAAAAGACAACAAGGTAAATTAAAAAAAATAAGCCAGTATGCAATAGGCAATGGTAGGGTCTGTGGCCAAATAACATTATTTTGCAGTTCTAAAGTGGCAGATACTACTCACTTTTGGAAAATTTTTGCACAGAAGAGGTATATCCCAATTTTTGGATACCTGATTTTTCATGGGAAACCAAAGCTTGATTAGTTTGTATCTCACTCGTGATATATATATATATATATATATATATATATATTTCCTTCATTTATTTTTCTTATGCAACTTCTCCAATTTAAACTATTTCTAGTTCATATCTAAACCTAATGACTCTCTTAGGTATTCATGTTAAGATCATAAAGATGTATTAAGGAGGGCACTTGTGATAAGCAACGGGTGTTATTCGTAAGTGATGAAACACTAAATTCTACTCCTGAAACCAATATTACACTATATGTTAGCTAACTAGAATCTAAATAAAAACTTGAAAAATAAAAGATAGTAAAGATGTAAATATCTTTAGTTACCAGAGTCATAGTTCAGCTGAACATTCTCTGACTTTCTACTGCCTAAGGGAGAAATCTAATGTGTTTTTATCCTGAGGTTCTCATGTTTAACCCTAGTCACCTAATTCACATTTATACTTTTTTTCATAATTCATAATTTGGAGCAATCCATCCATCCATCAGTCAATGTATTGTGTGGTTATAGGGGTGGAAAAAGTGTTTCTTTCTTTCCTTTAGGTTCTTTGGCTAGTCTAAAAATTACATTGGTATAAGACATTAATAGGAGGAAAACATCTCCTACATACAGGAGCCGCATAAACATATGAGACTCAAAAGCAGTCAAGTAATTGAGACTTATGTGCCACCCTGAGCTAAGGAATAGGATAAGGGTGGGGCGCCTAGGTGGCTCAGTGGGTTAAAGCCTCTGCCTTCGGCTCAGGTCATGATCCCAGGGTCCTGGAATCAAGCCCCCATCGGGCTCTCTGCTCAGCAGGGAGCCTGCTTCCTCCTCTCTCTCTGCCTGCCTCTCTGCCTACTTGTGATCTGTCTGTCAAATAAATAAATAAAATATTTAAAAAAAAAAAGAAATAGGATAAGGGTGTGGGCCTTCAAAAGGGAGGAAGGCAATTCACAGGAAAATAATAAGAGCAGCTGTATGATAATCGGATGTTTGCTCTGCCTTGTAGGTAAGTCTTTCAGATAAAATAACTATCTCTGGTAATAGCTTTCTTCCTGGGCTAGCCCCCAGCTAAATTATTTTAGGCAGTTATGGAGAGGTAAAGGTTTTCCTGAGTTGGCTGGGCCCCAGTTATCCTCAGCTGGAAATAATCCACATGCCAGAGTGGCATATATGAGGGAGGCCTATTCTGCTCCCCATCATTGCCTTCGTGTCCGAACCTGCAAAGCATGCCTTAAATACAATCTTCCCAGGGACTTAAGGAATCTGAATTTCTTAATTAATTTACAGTTTTGCCTACTTCACTATGCAAAGGGTCTGGTTTAACACATTCATTATTTGATTCACAAACTACTTTTCCCGTATTAAACACACTCATTCTGTAAGCTAAAGGAGTAAATGTATTTTCCATGTATCTAGATTGGTTTAGATTCCAGGATTACATGAGTATTTCTGCTTAATAATTGAAAAATCATTGCAAGTAATAATTTGCTTTGAATAGTTTAGGAAGGACTTGAGAAAGTAGAGAGTCTTTTGCTTTTCGCTATGGAAGATAATAAGACTTGGAATCTTATACATTTAAAGTGAAATCTTTTTACCATACTCAGTCATTTTCCCTTGTGTTCTCATAGTCACTGGGATATAAATCTTCCACAATTCTCTCTGCATTATCTTACTGATAATTTTTATCCCTGTGCTTAGATAATTCACAGCACTTGACGTTATAAAATACTGGTCTTAAAGTTTAACCACGAAAATAATTTGTATTAATTTTATCCAAAGCTGAATCATATTTTGTTCTTAAGTTTCTATTTATAAGAATGGAAAGCTTTCTCACTGTCCTTCAAACGTACCTTGCCGGTACTCATACCCTTATACTTCTTATTCCTAACCATAACCTCTCCTTAATTCACATGGTATGAAACATGGGAACTTCTAATAGATTTTTAAAATGCCTTCCAGGTCATAGTAATCCATTTTCCTGAACTCCTATGCATGAAGTGCTATTCCAGTGCTTGGAATTTTTATTGTTTTTTTTTTTTTTTTTCTTTTCTAAATTTACTACAAGTAAGCAACTCAATAACAAAAGATTTTTTTCTTTCTCATGTGCTACAATTAACATACAGCTGATAACAACATACAGCTGATAACATACAGCTAATAACTGAGCAACAATCCTGTAGAAAAAGGTACCAATAATACCTAGGCTGACAATGTAACTTGGAACACAAATCTTGACTAAGTCTTCCTATAAATCAAAACAGAAATGGAGAACAGTCAGTTATAATGCTCTCATTATCTAATAAAAGGAAGTAAATAAATCCATAAGGAGTGGGAAAAGAAACTTGTCCTGGCTGTTCATGTAAAGAGAAATTCATTATGTAAATTTTTTTGAACAACCTAATGGACTTGCCTTTAATGCAGTGCCCTGACATACTGGACCAATTTTTCATCTGGTTGTTTTCTATGTCTATCCATAATAAAAAACAATAAGTATAATGCAGAATCAAATTTGTATGAGGGAATCTCTTCGGAATTGAAATTTTATTATATCATAGTTTTAGAGAGTTCTGGTTGTGAGAACCGTTGAATGCTTCATATTCCTGAAATGGTAAAACTGTAGTTAAAATAGGAAATAGAAATCCTAAAAGGGTCAGTTGGAAGTGAATAATAAAGTAAAGGCATTTTAACTTAACTATGGGGGAGTTTAAAGGACTATAATGTGGGAGACACATAATTAGACTTGTGTTTGGAATGATGACAACTCAGATGGTACCACCACATCAGGTCCATACATATCCCCTATTGAAATAATCACACAGGTATATTTTCAAAGGCTTCTATACAAACAATGTGTGGCCAAAAAACAGAATAATTTGTGACCATCATATTATATAAGATACTATAAATCCATATTGGGGGCCTGGGTGGCTCAGTTGTTAAGTGTCTGCCTTCCACTCAGTTCATGATCCCAGGATGCTGGAATCGAGTCCTGCATCGGGCCTTCTGCTCAGCAGGGAGCTTGCTTCCCTCTCTCCCACTCCCCCTGCTTGTGTTCCCTCTCTTGCTATGTCTCTCTCTGTCAAATAATAAATAAAATCTTCAAAAAATAAATCCATATTAAGAAATGTTCTAGGAGCACCTGGATGACTCAGTTGATTAAGCATCTGCCTTCAGCTCAGGTCAAAATCTCAGGGTCCTGGATTTGAGCCACAGGTTGGGCTCTCTGCTCAGCAGGGAGTCTGCTTCTCCCCCTGCCCCTGTGAGCACGTACCCTTGCTCTCTCTCTCTCTCTCTCTCGTAAATAAAATCTTCTAAAAATATTCCCCAGCACTGCAACATGAAGTAGATTTACCTTTGCAGGTAGAGAAAAATCTATAAAATATGGTAATAAAATAAAGAAGTTCACTCTTAAGCTTTTGTCTCAGGATGTGAATTGCTGAAAACAGAATCTTTCTCACATTGACAGGAGAAAGCTGGAATAACTTTAAATTCACTATTTTTTTTCCAACCCCTTGGAAACCTGAGTTTGTAGAGTAACCAACTGGTTCAAAATTTGAAGAGAGATGGTCCCTGAAGGAAGAACGCATGATTTGAGATAGAAAATTTGACACATGACGGGTACATGGGTGGCTCAGTTGGTTAAGCACCTGACACTTGCTTTTGCCTCAGGTCATGATCTAAGGTCCTGAGATTTAGTGATGGTAGGCTCCACGCTCAGCAGGCAGTCTGCTTCTCCCCCTGCTTGCATTCTCGTGTTCTCGCTCTCTTTCAAATAAATAAATAAAATCTTAAAAAAAAAAAAAAAGACAGTTTGACAAGAGTGAAGACTGAATGTGGGCTGCTGGAGTGAATAAAACTATGGATGTTACAGAAATTGGGGGAATCTATATCCTTTCAAGATTCTTTCTCCATGAACTCTCGAGAGACACAGAAAAGTTTTGAAGGAGCCCAACAATGCTCACTGTGGTGCAGATTTGGGGAGAAGAGCAATAGTCATTGGGGAGGCATAAGAAAAGCCAAGGGAACTTTCTCTTTGTCTTCACTACAAAACAGAAGTCTCAATGTGTGGGGAAAGGGTAGCAAGTGCTACTGATCATAGCACATTGTGAAACTTCATTGCAGATAAGTGAAGAGAACAAGAGGAAAACAAACACTAAATCAGACAAACACACCAAAAAAAACAATTTGCTTCTTGGGGAGAAGCATGATTGTATACTGAGCCCATATCTAGTGGGACTAAGTGGTACAACATTCTGGAAAATACTTCTGCAGATTTTTAATGGGAAGATTTTAAATGATAAATTCAACTTCATTACCAGAGCAAGGGCTGTTCTGGTTATCCATTTCATGTTGAGTGAGTTGTGGTTATGTGTGTGTGTGTTTTTTAAGAGTTAGTTAATTTATCTTAGTAGACTTGTAATATCCACAGAGTCTGTAGTAATTTCTTATTTTTCATTTCTTTTATGGTTAATTGTGTCTTATGACTTTCTTCCCATTTTGCTAGAGGTTCATCCATTTCATTGATTTTTTCAAAGTGCCAGCTTTATGTATCCTTGATTTCCCCTATTATTTTCTTGTTTTCAATGTACTTCATTTCTGCTCCCATCTTCATTAATCCATCATTCCTTCATTATATCCTTTGTTCTGCATACTTGGATTTGTTTTCTTCTTCCATACTAGTTTTGGAGGGGTGAAGCTGAGATGATTGATTTGAGATCCTTCTTCTTTGCTAATAAAAGCACTAAGTGATATAAATTTCAGCTGCTTTAAGTATATGTTATAGTTCTATTTTTGTTCAGTTCAAAATACTTTCTAATTATCCACAGTAACCTATAAAGTATTTAGAAATATATTCTTTTGTTATAAAATATTTGGTGATTTTCCCATTATCTTTATGGTAATCGCATTATGGCCAGAGAGTAACTTTGTGGGATTTCATTTAAAAAAAAAAAAAAAAAAAGTTTGGGTTATCATGTACAACATAGTCTATCTTGGAAAATATTTCACATGCAATTTAAAAAAATGCGTCTTGTTGTTTTGTACTGTTTTTAATATTATATTTTATATTGTGTTTTTTATATTATGTGATGAAATTCTGGTCTTCTTTAAATCCTATGGAAGAAAATGGTATATTTGGTTTAGCAGATAATTGGCCTGGTTGCATTTAGACCTCAAGTTCTTACCAGATTTCCTGGAGTTATCATTTCAATACTTATTTTATTTTTTGAAGTTTTTATTTGTTTATTTGAAAAAGAGAGAGCTTGAGAGGGGTAAGGGTCCGAGGGAGAAGCAGACACCCCACTGAGCAGGGAGTCCTACTCAGTACTTGATTCTGGGACTCGAGGATCATGACCTGAGCCAAAGGTAGTTGCTTAACCAACTGGCCACCCAGGCACCCTATTTATTCTATTTTTAAAGTCTTTGCAGTGCCATTCTCATCTGTTCTGCATTTACCTATCCAGTTTGTAATCAAGATAATGGCTTATTACTAGTTCAGTTTTTATAGTATGTTTCATGTGCATAATATCAGATCCATCTATGTAGACCTCAGGACTCAGTCCAGAAGTTTTTTTATTTTTGTTTTTGTTTTTGTTTTTTTTTATTTGTTAACTTTCAGGAGATTCTCCTTCTTTACTAAATCTCTAGTATTTTCTGATTCCTTAGGGCTTTTCTTTTTGTTCCACCAGAGAGAAATAAAGAACTTTATTTAAATCTTTCTTCTGTGAACTTCTATACCCATACCTGCATTACAGGATAAGATCCAAGAAGCCAGAGAGAGAGAGAGAGGAAAAAACAAACAAACAAACAAAAAACCAGGGGTTGGCCCATAGTTTAGGGACAATAACTTGTTCAATTAGAGATGAAGGTGCCCCTCCCAAGGAGCTGAAGTAACCTGTATGGCCTCTACTGGCATTGGTCACTGCCAAGAAGTCACTTTTCTGCTCCTAGAAACAGAATTAAGGTAATTATCCTTCTCTCTGCCTTTGATGACTATTGCTACTGAAAGAAGAAAGGGAATAAAAAGGTTAACTCAATGCCTATTCAGTGCTATTTTTCATTCTGTTCTTCTGCAACCAGCCTGCTACTATTTACTTTTCCAGATCCTTGCCTCTTGTGTTCTATCCAGGTTTTTACCTGCACTCAGTGGGAGGGAGAGAAGACAGAGTATTCTTACTCTATCTTACCAGAATCAGAAATTATCAGCACTTCTTACAAACTTAAGCATGCACTTATGACCCAGGTGTTTTCTAAGTATTCAACCAAGAAAAACAAAAAAACGTATGTTCACACGTGAACACACAGACACGCACACACACACACTATATATATCTATATATATGTATAGATATATATAGTCTGTCTTTGCTCAGGCTACCATATAAAACAGTATAGACTACATGGCTTAACGAGAATTTATTTTCTCACAGTTCTGGAGCCTAGGAAGTTCTAGATCAAGGCTCTGGCAGGTTTCAGTTTCTGGTGAGATCTCTCTTCTTAGCTTACAGATGACTGTTTTCTTGTGTCTGCACATGACAGGAAGAGACAGAGGGAGAGAAAGAGAGAGAAAGAGAGATCTTTCTCTTTTTATAAATCTATAGTCCTATTTGATTAGGGCCTTACTTTCATGATCTCATTTAACCTTCATTGCCTCCTGAAGACCCCATCTCCAGATTCTGTCCCACTGGGAGTTAGGGCTTCAACATCTGAATTTTAGGGAGGTGTAATTTAGTCCATAGCACCCATATAAAACATTACCTACTAATCTGTCATCTATCACCTATCTATATATTTTGTATGATATTTATATATCTACCTCAAAAGCAATTAATTTGACTTTTTTGTTTGTTTATTCTCTTGGTCTCTTCACAGATAACAGTTTCAGGAATTACTTGCTTCACAGTTCTGTTATAACGATTTCCCCAAACCACTGAATTAGGTGGTTTTTTGTTTGTTTGTTTCTTGTTTTTTGCTTTTGTTTTTGTTTTGTTCTTGCTACATTAAGAGTTACAATCTGAAGACAATTCCAATCCAGTTCAACCACCAGTTTGTTTTTATCACTGATTTCCTGGTCTCTAAATTAAGGGTTTTCCAGAAGGCATCTGAAGCAGGGTGGTTCTTCGTTGCAAGGTACTTTCCAGCACATAGTCAATAGGGCCACCAAGCAGATCCACACATTATTGTGACAATTGAAATTGCCCCTTCTATTTCTCAAGTGCTCTTTGGAGGCAAACTCCCTTGGATTGAGAAACACTAATAGGTACTCTGAGTGTTATACCCAGTTCTAAAATTAAAAGATTACAATAGTCCAAATGATTTTTGCATTCTGAACAAAATCAAACTCCAATAATTTCATCACCACTAAGTTTTGAGGTTAACACTAATTATCTGAAAGAATGACACCCAATTATATTTCTCATTTTTTATGTTTATGAAAATATCCTCACGATGTCATTCAGAGTCTGTTTTATCTGAATAATGAACTATTCGGAATAATCAGTAGCTGTTGTTTCTGTTGTTTTTTTCCTTTGACTGGCACTGATTAGCCTACTTCTAACTGTGTAGGCTTCTTGGAAGATAGAGAAATTACAATGTAGATTAGTGATAACTGATATTCCAAATAAACTAATGAGAAAGAATGAGGTTACCAAGGTTAATTCATACTAATTCACACTTAATAATCCATCAAAGAGCAAATTATATTAATACAATAAACCTAATATAATTGACTTATCTCCATTGGTAATCACTCAATAATAAATCTCCATATTAGATATCTAGTCATAAGCTGCTTATTTTAACCACAAATCCTTAATAATTTTATATTAGTTATCTTAAAATAATGCCACATTATAGTGATATATGATATATATGCATATGTGTGTATGTGTGTTTGCGTATATATATATCATATATAATGTATAAATATAATGTATACATATAATATATGATGTGTATATATGTGTGTTTATATATACACACACACATATATATGTATACACACACACACACACACACACACACACATATATATAAAATGTATATAAGCCTTGATACAGTATTCACTTCCTGAACCCTCGTTTAATGTGGAATCCTTTTTAGTTATGCCCATAATGATATTAGTGAAGACTAACAATGAGGGTTATTTCAGTATCTGCTAAAGCTTATATCTGAGTTCACATGAGAGAACCTACCATATATAAACAGTACTAGAATAACCTTTGGTCAGTTGAAAAGCTTTTTTATTTTTTTTGGTGAATTATTAAAATGTATTGTTGACCCTTCATTCCATAAATATATCTTGAAGACCTACTATATAACAGGGATTCTACTATTACCGAGAGAACCCTGAGAATCAAACATACATGATATGACTAACCCACGGTTGGAAACAGACAATTACATATGCAGGCACAATATGTGAATATCATTGTTTTATCAGGTTCTCAAGGTGCTATGGGAGCACAGAGGTGATTTGATGAAAAGCACAAAAGGAAGTGAAAAGCCAGAAAGATGGAATATAAAAGAGACTGGAAGGTGTTTTCTATGCTTCAATGTGAGATGCAAGTGGAATGGTAGCAAAAGATGAGGTTCAAGAGGAAAGCAAATGCCAAAGCATGAAATGTCCTTCAGTCTCTGGGGATTTGTCCTTCATACTTCGAGGAAAGTAGGAAGTCATTGAAGGACTTTAATTAGAGAAGAGACATCACACTTTAGATTTAGATTCCTAAGACTTTAGAAAGATCCCTCTGGGTACAGTGTACAAAATAGATTATAAGGAAAAAATCAATTACATCCTTCTTGCTTCATTAGATTATTAAATATACTCTATAACTTCACAGTTTTATTTAACTTAAAAATATGTTATATACTACCAAAATCATAAAACTTTAAATGACAGTGTATTTTATAGGCTATTTTCCCTGATGCTTTTCACCCCTTCCCTTTTCTTTCATAAAAGCAATTATCTTCATTGTGTTTTATAGTACATTGGTTGGGTTGAGAAAATCCTATAAGGAAGGTTTTAGTCATTTAACCTTGGATGTCTTAGTTTTTTTTCACAAGTTTAAATCATTGTCATCATGATCTTTGTGAAATTCAAGTAAGGCTGACTGACAGTGAATCCTTGCCCACAATCACTGGAACTGGGAAAGAAAGTGATTTGACGTGGGTGAATTGAATGCTCTCTCCCTTAGCATTTAAATTCCTGATTTTAATGATTATGGCGGATACCTAAGTCCTATAAGTGGTAGAAGTAAAAAATGAATGTTCTTCAAAGGTCTTACATTAAAATCGTTGGAAAACATGTGATTATGATCTTCTTGGGACTGATTTATAAATTTTTCCTTGAATTTTGTAGATGCAAAGTATCCTTGAAATAAATACATTTTCCTTGAGGTATGTTGATTTGTTTTATGTTCCTTAGAAACAAAATTATATACCCTCTATATTATCAAAGTAATCACTTTATAAAGAATTTTAGTATTAAAACATCTAATACATCAGTTTTTCTTGATCTGAACAGAAATACTCACATTTGTGTCCAATTTTTTAAACATATACTTATTAGATTTTAATACCTGTTAGGATGCTTTCACCTATATAAAACAAAAAAAATCCCAACTTATCAAATTTGAAAATTCAGGGGGAAAAAAATGTCATAGTACTAGAAGACTGAGATAGGATGAGAGTTAATGTGGCAGTTCAATTACATCAATAAGAATAAGAATCCACCTCTCTCTTCCTATGCCCACCATCCTCACATGCCAATATTGCTCCAAAATTGTTACAACAGCTGTGGTCATCTCTTTCTCTGACAACAATATCATATTTCTGGAATACATGATACCACTTAAAAATACTTGCATTTAAAGGAATAACTTAGAAATTAAGATAAAATTAGAATCTTAAAGTAGCATCTTTGGAATTATCAAATACAACATTCTCATTTAAAGATCTTAATCTGTTTTCCAAAAATTTGTGCTTAATTAAATTAATGATTTCTTAGCCAATACATTATTGTATATATGATGAAAAGTATGAAAGGGGGTCAAGGAACAGAGAAGGCAACATGTGCGTTGAAAGACTTGTCTTCCAAGGTTCTATAACATGGGTGGTGATGATTGTGGATGATGGAGATGAGGAAGATTAAAGAAGTAAAGAAAGGGAGGAAGTTGAGGAGGGCAACAAATATATTTAATCAATTTGATGATTCCAGTTTGCACTTGGCACAATATTATTTTAGCCTCTACGTGTGTCCATTTCTAGCTGTTTAAGATGTCACATTCCTGTGGAAGTACTCTCAGGCTTCTGGAAGAATGTTTCATTCAGAATTTAGATTCCATGAGGATTGCACATGAAAACTCTGCTCCTGTTTGTTGGAAATTCACAGTCAAATTAGGGAGGCAGAACTAATACAAAGAGAAGACAATTTATTGCTAAAAATTAAGGGTAAACTAAAGCGTTCCAGAATTATTGTATCCAAAATATACTGCCCACTTTTAACATTTCAAAAGTCACTCTGGAAACAGGCTGCTGACAGTCTGTTTCAGTCTGATGTTTCAACCAAAGCAGTAGTATTTTTTTTTTAACTGCTTTACATATTGGTTCCACCCAAGATTGTATTTGAAGAAAAAGAGACCGACAAAAATCTTGCAAGCAGGAGAATTAAAAAGCCACAGAGTAAGTGGTATTTGAAGGAAGAAATAGAAAGTTTGGTAATATAAATGTTGTATTTCATTTTTCTGCATTTTCTCCATGACCCCGATGCAATATAAGATTTTATATAGATACATACATATGTTTACTGTAATATGAATTCATAAATGAAAAACAACCATGTTTTCATATTAATGACAACAATGCCTTCATCTTAATAGAAAAATGTCTTTTATGTTATGTTCTTGGCTTTCTGGAAATTGAGTTTACACATATCCAGCTTCTCTCTCTCTCTCTCTCTCTCATATTCAAAGTTCCCTTTCGTGGTTTCTCTTTTATACAAGCTGAATGTTATAGATATAATAACATAAAAGAAAGCTTCAGTCAAGTTATTTTTTTTAACCAACTTCTCTATTTGACCACAACAAGAGTAATGAAATCAATTTTTAGTGGAATTTCAAAGCTTAGGCAGCCAATATAATATGCTCTCTGAGATCAGTAGAAGCTATCCTTCACTTGTCCTCATTTTCTATTTCACTTTGTACCTCCTGGTTGTTGATGAACTGAATCCTAAGTGTCCGTTTGGAAATCTGCTTCTCATTGTGAGTATTCCGATATAGGAATGACATCAATAAGAATAATTGCTTTGGAGAGACAAATGTTGATTCCATAGAATGCAGATGATCAATTATAGACCTTAATACTCTATCTGAAAAGTTTTTCTGAAATATTTTAAAATAGCATTATATTTAACTTAATTTTATAAAACAGCTTTGGATTCACAGCAAAATTGAGGAGAAGGTACAGAGATATCCTATGTCCTCCCAGTTCCCACACACGAATAGCCCCCTCCATTATCAACACCATCCACCACAATGGTTCATGTATTACAGTTCATGAAACTACATTGGGACATCATAATCACCCAAAGTCCATAGTTTATGTTAGGCTTCACTCTTGGTGTAGTATATTTTATGGCTCTGGACAGATGTATAATGACTTGTACCCATCATTGTAGTAAATTACGGAGTAATTTTCACTACCCTAAAAGTACCCTATTCTCCACCTATTCATTCCTCCACCTATCCTCCCTTCTAAAACCTGGCAATTACTTCTCTTTTTGTTATCTCTATAGTTTTGCCTTTTCCTGAGTATCACATAGTTAAAATCATACAGTATGTAGCCTTTTCAGGGTGGCTTTTTTTCATTTAGTAATATATATTTCAGGTTCCTCCATATGTTTTCATGGCTTGATAGTTCATTTCTTTTTTAAAAATTATTTTCAATTAACATATAATGTACTATTTGTTTCAGGGGTACAGGTATGTGATTCATCAGTCTTACATAATTCACAGTGCTCACCATAGCACATACCCTCCCCAGTGCCCATCACCCAGCCACCCCATCTCCTCCCACCCCCTGTTTCTTTGGAGCAAATAGTCCATTGTCTAGATGTACAAGAGCTTATATATGTATTCATCTACTGAAGGACATCTTGGCTGTTTCCAAGTTCTGGCGATTATAAATGAAGCTCACATACATATCTATGTGTATGTTTTGTGTGTGTGTGTGTGTGTGTGTGTGTGGACATAAGTTTCCAACTCCTTAGGGTAAATACCAAGAAGCACCTTTGCTGAAATTGTATGGTGAAAGTATGTTCAGTTTGGTAAGAAACCACTGAACTGTCTTTCAGAGTGGTTGTACTGTTTTGCATTTCTCCCAGCAATACATGAGAGTTCCAGTTGCTCCATACCTAACCGGTATTTGGTGTTCTTAGAGTTCCAGATTCTGGCCAACTAATAGATGTGTATTGGTATCCCACTATTGTTTTAATTTTCATTTCCCTGATGACGCATGTGAAGTATTTTTCACATGCTTGTTTGCCATCTGTGCATCTTCTGTTGAGAGGTGTCTGTTAAGATTTTTGGCTCATTTTTTAATCAGGTTATTTATATTCTTACTGTTGACTTTTAAGGATTCTTTGTGTATTCTGGGTAACAATCCTTTATCACGTGTGTCTTTTACAAATATGTTCTCCCAATCTGTGGCCCCTTTTCTCGTTCTTTTGGCACTGCCTTTCACAGAGCACATGCTTTTAATTTTAGTAACGTCTAGCTTATCAATTATCTCTTTTATGAATTGAGCCTTAGTGATGCATCTATAATGTGTCACTATACCAAAAACCATTTAGGTTTTCCCCTATGTATATCTTCCAGGTGTTTTATAGTTTTGCCTTTTTAATTTCAATCTGTGATCCACTTACAGTGAATTTCTGTAGAGGCTATAAGGTCTGTGTCTATTTACATATAGAGAGATACATATATATACACATTATATATATAGTCTGTATTATATATATAATGTAAATATCCAGTTGTTCTTATAGCATTGGTCAAAAAACTTATCTTTACTCCATTTTTATTAACTCTGTTCCTTTGTTAAAGATCAATTGACTATATTTATGTGGGTCTATTTCTGGGTTCTCTACTTCTGGATCCATTCCACTGTTATGTCTATTTTTTTTTAACCAATATTTGCCTATCTTAAGGATTGTAGCTTTATAGTTAAGTCTGGAAATCCAGTAGTATCAGTTCTTCAAATTTGTTTTCTCTACTTTTTTTGTTTTTGTTTTTTTTTCTTTAAAGATTGTATTTGCTATTCTGAGGCTTTTGTGTCTCCATATAAAATTAAAGATCAGTTTGTCAATATTGAAAAAGAACTGGCTGGGATTTCAGTTGGGATTGAATTGAATCCATAGATTGAACTGGGAAGAACTAATGCCTTAACAATATTGAGTCTTCTAATCCATGAATATGGAATATCTCTCCCTGTATTTGGCTCTTCTAATTCATCAAAATTTTGTAGTTTTCTTTATATATATGTATCTATATATAGATATAGGTAGATAGATGATTAGATAGAGAGATATTCTGCAAATTTGCTATAATCTCTTATTAGTTCCAGGAGTCATTTTGTCATTTTGGATTTTCTACATTGCTGATCATGTTATCTAGAAATAAAGATTATTTTTTCTTCTCAATCTGTGTGACTTAGTTCCATTTTCTTATTTTATTGCATTAGCTAGAACATCCAGCATGATATGGAAAAGAAGTGGTAAAAGAGGACATTCTTACCTTGTACCTAATCTTACTGGAAAAGAGTCAAGTTTCTCACCATTAAGTTTGATGTTATTAACTTACTTTTAAATCATCTGTTATTCTAGGTCAACAAAAATTTTGAAATTTGAAAATTAAAAACAAACTAATGAAGCATTTATTTATTTACCTTATTTATTTATTATTTATTATATATTATATTAAATTTTATTTTTAGAGAAATTATTTTAAAATAATCTTTTTGATTTAAAAATAAATGTATTTGTTAGGAATGTCTTATTATGCCCTAGCTTTTGAGATTTTACATTTCCTTTGAAATCAAATAATAAATTCACATAGACACTGCAAAATAAATTTTCTTTGGAGAACCAAATCTATATTGTATCAGGAAACAAATTCACCACATAGAAATAGTAAGACTGAACTTCAGATTCTCATGGTAATTTACAAAACCTCTTTTGTCATTTTCTTTTCAATTAAATGCTAATTTAGACATTCCTCAAGAGTTACTTTAAATTATTGGCAAGGCTATAGTATCATGTAAAATATTTATTTGGTGACAAATGGTATCAGAAAAGAATTATTTCCCTGATATTCAAAAATTTTATTAATAAGATTAAAATATTAATAAGACATATTAATTACCAATGATGAAGATCTGTTCATAGTCTTTCAGTTTAAGTCACTTTAGAGGTAATATTTAGTATAGCCAAAAATAAGAATAGGTTGTTTTGATACTACTCTGTGGAGTTTGTTTAAAATTTACTAAGCAGATTATGAGTATTAGTTTGTGTGTATGTGTATACACTACACACTACAAATTATGTACAGGTGTTTCTGCACGATTTCATATTCACATTCTTGATAAACTTTACATTCTACAAAACTGCACACTACACATTTTTTTTAAAGATTTTATTTATTTATTTGACAGACAGAGATCACAAGTAGGCAGAGAGGCAGGCAGAGAGAGAGGAGGAAGCAGGCTCCCTGCCGAGCAGAGAGCCCGATGCGGGGCTTGATCCCAGGACCCTGGGATCATGACCTGAGCTGAAGGCAGAGGCTTTAACCCACTGAGCCACCCAGGCACCCCTGCACACTACACATTTAAGACAAAAGAACTTGTGAAATTATTTTTAAAAAATAAAATAAAAATAAAAGGGCTTGTGGACCTGACACCATGAAACTCCTAGAAGTAAACATAGGCAGTAATTTCTTTGACACCAGCAGTAGAAATATTTTTCTAGATATTTTAAAATTATTTCAAATTTACAAATTTCAAATTTATAAGTTTCAAACTTACAGACATAAAGCAGGAAGTTACCATATACTCCTCATGTGGTTTTTTATGATGTTAAGATCTTATATCACCATGATACATTTGTCGAATTAAGAAACCAAAACCAATATTGGTATGTTACTATGCTAAACTAATATCTTCCCTCAGATTTCAGCAGTTCTTCAACTTTTAAGTCTTTTTAAGTTCCAGGACTCAATCCAGGATATCACACTGAATTTAATTATCATGTTTGTGAGTCTCCTCTGTTCTGTAATAGTTTCTCAGTAGTTCCTTGTTTCCACTGACCTTGACATTCTAGCAGAAATGGTCAGATATTTGTATAGTGCCCTCAATTTGAATTTTCCTGATATGCTCCTTATAACTAAACTAGGGTTAGTTTTTTGTGTGTGTTTATTTTGTTTTGTTTTCTTGCCAGAATACCGTAGAAATAAAGTGGTATTCTGATGACATAATATAAGGATACATGCTATCAAAATGACTTATCCTTGATTACTCGATTGAAGTAGAGTTTGTAAAGTCTCTTCGTTGTACCTTACAGTTTCTTTCCCCAGGTCCATGCTGTTCTCTTAGGAAGAAAGTCACGGTGAGTAGCATTCCTAAAGGGCGGGGTTATGTGTCACCTTCTTGCAGGTAGTAACTAAATAAATCATTTTTTAAATATTCTATTTGTCTATTCTCATTATTTATTTATTTATTTATTCATTTGTTCATTTCTATCAGTATGAAATTATACATATTTATTTTATACTTTTGATTGTGCTCCAATACTATTTTTTTCATTATGTTAATTAAATTGTTCTGGTTTAGTCTTTGGAAGCTCTTTCAGTTGGCTCCTGGATCCCTTTGACATGACCTCTTCTTTTTAGCACTTTTTTTTTCTTTATGGTAGTATAAAGCAATCCAGTTTCATTGCATTTCCCCTGTCTTAGACATTTCTCCAAAAACTTAATTCTTTTTATAGAAGAACTAAACTCTAAATCAAGATATATGAGGTCTGTGTATGTTTATCGCTACTAGGCTGTCATTGGTTCTAGGCCTGCTAGGCATACATATCTATCTGTGTGTATAAATACCATCCTTTATAAAACTATGTGTATATATACTATACATACATTTCTTTAATTGTATACAACTATGTGTATACATACTATACATACATTTCTTTTCTAATTATACAACTATGTGTATATATACCATACATACATTTCTTTAATTGTAGATAGATGGTAGGTAGATGATAGATAGATAGATAGATAGATAGATAATAGGTAGAAAGACCAATAAACATTCATATTAAAGTCTCCATCTCTAATCCCATATCACAGTTTCATTCTGGCCTTCCCTTCTTGCTTATTTATAACATCCCCCTCTGACAGAAACAAATCTAGCTCTCACCTTTCACCATCCATTTACTTGTTGGTTCATTCTCAGTACAGCTCCAAATCAGATTCAGAATTGCTAACTCAAACCCCTGTAAGAATTTTATCATTTACACTACAGTGCTATGCACAGTTCCTTTTGTCTTCAGCCTTTCAATGTCCTATCAAAACACATTTTCAAAAGTTGCTTAGGTCAGAGCCTTTTTCTTCTTCACTGGTTTTCAGGCTTTTACATGAAGATTTCTATACACACAAAGCATCTCCTTTAATTGTGAGAAAAATTGCTTCTGATTACTTCAAATAATAACACACTATAAAAAAATAGCATATTAACCAAGGGGTTTCTATATAATTCCTCTATTTGTCAGGTGAGAATGAAGTAATTTTCTTCAAAGCACATAATTTAAACCAGAACAGATGGTGCTATGTGATTCAGGCATTGACTGATTTATACATTCTAGAGAACTGGTGAAAGTCATAGACAAGCCTGGCTAAGCTATGTGATATATCCTGATTCAGTATGCAAGTTCTTTTTCCTGTAGCATGTGGTCATTAATCAGCCATCTCTATTCTATCATCTGATTCCAAACTGAATTGGAGGAGTTGGTATTATATACTAGGATTTTATTTCATTTTACACAATATTATTTTCTCTAGGAATTCCTCAGTCGTCTTTCGACATCAAGTGTCATAAAGATATACAGTTAACTGATGATTACATAATGGTATAATTCTAGCTTTTTTCCTAATGATGTAATGTTTTTAGCCACAGATTTTGGTAAATTATCTATAAAGTGCTGTGTTAGGTAACATCAGTTTTCTACTGCTGTGTAGCAAATTACTATAAACTTAGCAGCTTAAAAGAATACCTATCCATTATCTCACTGTGTTTATGAAATAGGCTCTCTTCTCAGGATTTCACAAGACTATAATAAAGGTGTCATCTGGGCTGTATTCTCAGCTAGAGACTCAACAATGAAGGGATCTCCCCCCTAGGCTCATATAGGGAGTTGGCCAAATTTATTTCTGTATTGAGCCCAATGTGCGGCTTGAACTTATAACCCTGAGATGAAGATCTGAACTTTGATCAAGAGTCAGATGCTTAACTGACTGAGCTACCCAGGTGACCCAATATTTAGATAATATTTAAAGCCATGAGAAAAACAACTATCACTTAGGGAAACGTACATATAAAGAGATGGGCCTAGCATCCTTATAGTAAATGCTCAATGGATTAAGAGTATATAACAAGGGAATATAGCTAGCATTGTCCAGTTAGTTGGGAAGAGAAAAAAACAAAAATATGAAATCATGAGGACAAGAGAGGGTAAGTTTTCCCACTGAAGGAAACAAACAAACATGTCTGCTGCATTTTTCTTTCTTATTTTTCAATTATATACTTGTGTATAACCACTTTTTCCTATTCCCTTTACCCTCTTGTTTTCTAAGAATATGAATGTGGTTAACTTTAGAATGTGATCCCTAAGTTATAGATTTTTCTAGGCAATAATCTTCAAACTTTAATAAAAGAATAATAATAATAATAATAATAGTAATAAAACACTCTGTAGGAAAAATTCTCATGAACTCCTCTCTATCCCTGTGCCAGGTAAAGTTTTCAAAGATAATCTAATTTCAGCATAATTTATTCTATTCCCCTTTGCCACTGATCCCATCATGTTGCATATATTTCTCTCTAAGACTGTTAAAGATATGACAGTTGGAATTGTATTATTCAACTCCATTAAAAAAAAAAAAAAGCTGCCTATGTTTCACTGTTACTTATCCTAGAAAATCCACTATTGCCTATCAGAGTTGAAATGTTGTGCCCAGCTTGGCCCTTTTCCCTTTCTAGTTTTATTCCCATCACACACCTCCTCACTTCATACCGCAACAACGTGGGACTACTGTTCGTTATCCAAATACCCCATGCACTGTTAATCTCTGACCCGCCATCACATCTGCTCACTGCCTGAACTGCCAGTTATCACCAAATCCGTCCTCTCACTCATGAAATGCACAATACGAAATCCAGATCAACTCTTAACTCTCAGAGAACTTCCTGATCCCTTTAGCAGAATAAATCACTCCTTTGTTCTTCCATAACACATTTATCACTAATTATAAGAAGTTAGTGACTGAGAAGATGAACACACTTCTGCATTGGGAATTCTCATACATTCATTATTGTATTCTTATTGTTTAACACACATGTATCATGTATTAATGAATTAGTTTATAATCATATGGAAGTATGACAACATAGTGTCCTAAGCATAGATAAATATCAATGGTAGAGCAAAGTGAGTGGTTAAAGGCAGTGAGACACTGCACAAGTTATATAATCTCTATAATCCTCAATTTCCCTAACTGTAAAATGAACATAACTGAATCTACTTCCACAATATGCAGTGAAGATGAAGTGAGAAAATCTGCATGGAACTCTGAGCAATGATATTTTTCAGTAAATATCATCTATAAAATATGCACGTAATTCTGGGCAATGACATTTTTCAGTAAATTTCACCTATAAAAGCAATTACTACAATTCCCGGGTTTATCAGGAGCATGTTGTTGGATTAAGTACACAGATCTTGGAGTCACCTGTTTAGATAAAAGTCCCACTCTGTCCTTTAGCAGCTGAATAACCTTGGGCAAGTCATTTAGTCTCAGACCCTCATTTTTAGAAAAACATAATAGTATCAACTTCATAAGATTTTTGTGACAATTAATACATACAAGATACTTGGATAGAACCGGAGAGCAATAAATACTAAATGATTAACTCTTAAGACTAAACCTAAACTAAATTTAAAAAGGGGGGGGGTGTACAGTATAATTCACTTCCATAGTCTGGTGAAATGATTTTTACAGTTAGATGGTGACACACTTTCTAATTCAAACTAAACATTAACAATGGAAGGTATGCATTTATTTCTTGGATAACTTCATTATGCTAATTAGACTTTAAACTCTTAAAATACGATCACCGTGCAATCTATTTATATTTCATTACAACCTGGATTAAAGGGAAACACGGAGTTAACACTCATAAATAAAAACCAGAAACATTTTTCCCAAAGTGAAACTTGTACAGTAGAAATCACACACACACACACACACACACACACACTTTGTGGTCGTGATGTTGATTATACCTTGAATTTTCTGCAAATAGTGAGTTAAATACATTTGTTATAAAGGCAAGCAGCCCATGTTTATTCAATATCTCAGACAAGAAGAGGTAAAAGGACAGCTTCCTGACTGTTTCCCAAGTACATCAATCAGTAATAATATTCACAAGCACTCCAAGCAGTCTTTGAGGAGTACCTAACAATTCCTTTAACTCCGTCTGTCTTTCTGGAAGATTTGCATGAAGTCTTTGGAAGGCACACTCCCTAAGGCAGATGAATTTCTTACATTAAGAGTAAAGTTCTAATATTGTCACCATTAAAGCATAAGACTCAATTGTTTCTGATGGCTAAAAAGCAAACAATAGCACAAGAACTACAGCAACAACAAAGAAGCAAGAGAGAGACAGGGGGAGACAGATCATTTCAGGTGTAGAGGGATTAATGACCCGCATTTTCCTCCAAGATATTTTCCAGGGTTAGTTCTACACTTGGGTTTAGCGATGAATATTCCAATACGCTAACATACCTGTTCTAAATTAGCATTATCACTGTGTAATCTGGATAGCTGTTGAGAACTCAACAAAATTGTCATTCACTGAAGTCCATGACTACTAAAGAGTACTAGATTACTGAGACTATTAAGCTTCAACATTAAACATTTAGCTCATATTCTATTAACACAATAGCGTAAAAATTAATTAGTCCTCCTGATGACTTTAGGAAATAGCTTCCACTTTAAATATATTAGGTACCTGATACAAGAATGTCCATTTTTTATATATAATTAGTGTCATCTAATCCATAGATTTTATTGTTTTTTATGTGACAGGAGCCAAATAGAAATAGTCATTATGAAACAATTGGGTTATGGATTTCTTCCAGATTAGGACAAAGTGAAAAATTCTGTGCATAATTCTCAGCAAATGATTCTTCTGAAGTGAATTTTCAATCAAAATTGAATTTTTATTTCTTTCCTTTTTTTAACACAGTCATTTCTTGTATTACTCAGACAAAAGCCGAAAGCAAAGCGTTAAAATGCAATTTGTTGAAGATGTTTTCATTTCTACTCCTCTTTTACTTTTCACACTTTTTAAAACTTTATTTTAAGGGGTGCCTGGGTGGCTCAGTGGGTTAAAGCCTCAGCCTTCGACTCAGGTCAGATCAGGGTTCTGGGAGTGAGCCCTGCATCAGTCCCTCTGCTCAGCAGGGAGCCTGCTCCCCCTGACCCTCACTCTGCCTGCCTCTCTGTCTACTTGTGATCTCTGACTGTCAAATAAATAAATAAATAAGTAAAATTTAAAAAAAAATTATTTTAAAATGTATGCTTTACAACGTGATGATTAGAAACTTTAACTCTCAATTAGAAGCAATGATAGCAACAATTAGGTCCATTGCTCGGAGGCCTGTAAAAGCCATGCATGATTAAAGCTGCTAAAATCAATAGGTATTTTATATTCTATAACCCAATTTTATATGTAATGTTACTTGCCAATGCAAATGTGTGTGTTTTAAAACCTGCCTATAACATGTTTTCCAGTGTGTCTGTTCTTCAAAATGTGAAAAGTCAAATCAAGAAGCATTAGTAACATTTAAGATGACATAGAGAATACATCACTTCTGACCTGGAAGAGTGTTCTTCTAGCTGAGTATCAAGACATCTGAGGACATCCTGGGTAATTCACCTAACGGTCCCTTTCCCTTGTCACTTACACAGCATGTAACCTCTGCTTCAAACAAAAGAGGTGTGGAGCATAACAAACAATATGGAGGACAAGGGTAGATGGAGAGGAGAAGGGAGTTGAGGGAAATTGGAAGGGGAGGTGAACCGTGAGAGACCATGGACTCTGAAAAACAACCTGAGGGTTTCGAAGGGGCGGGGGGTGGGAGGTTGGGGGAACCAGGTGGTGGGTACTAGGGAGGGCACGGATTGCATGGAGCACTGGGTGTGGTGAAAGAACAATGAATACTGTTACCCTGAAAAGAAATAGAACATTAAAAAAAAAAAAAAAAAGAGAGGTGAATGATATGTGCGATGTGGGTAAGAAGGATAGGGTGAAGGAAAACGGCATTTCTGTCTTCAAACCTGGTGTGCCTCCCCAGCAGCTCAGGAGCTCTGTCAAACAGCACACACTGCTTTGGAAAAGGAAGGAGACTCTGCCAGGAAATAGACTGAAAATCATAACTATAAACTAATCATTGCCTTCTCTTTTACTAAAATATCCAGTCCTTTCATGTTTTAAATACTCTGCAAATCATAAGCTTTTGTGTGTGGTGTACATGTAGAAACTCGTTTCATAACAACTGAAAAAAATTTTGTAGAATAAGGCAATTGTTTCATGAATTACTTTTTAAAAAATTTTTTACTTTGAAACAACTATAGATTCACTCACCGGAAATTGCAAAAATAGTATAGGGAGGTGCTGTATGCCAATCACCCATTTCCTCCAGAATAGTAACATCCTATATGACCATGGTACATTATCAAAACCAGGAAATTGATTAATTACTTTTTAAAGATATTAGGTGAAGAGATTAAAATTTTAGGTCCTATTTAATATCATAATGAAATCATTAGACAATCCACCTGTCTTTGTTTTCATTTTTAAACATTCTTTCACCTATTTTGAAGTAAGGAAAACTGCACTATTTCACTGAAGAGACTGTAAGCATCTAGGATTACAAAGCAAATTTGTCTTTGTTTAGTAACAAGAATTTGTTTTGCATTTGTTGGAGGTGTGGCTAGTTTAAATTTCCATATGATAAATATGCATGAATAAACTTGCTTTCTAGTAACATTCTTCACAGTTATATGACTATTATTTTTATAAAGCTTAGACTACTTACCAATGTTGCAAATGTTATATTTTTATGCTATTCCTGATAAGCTGAAGAAAATATGGAGAATTTCCACTGACCATTAGACTGATGGTTCTAATTCTGTGGCACCCTGCCTAAGCAAACCAAAATCTAACCCTGCAAATACCTCAAGGTTACAAAATCAAAATGCTAAGGACAACCAATCACAAACAGCCAACCAGGCTTTAAGCTATAGCCAATCAAAAATATCCTTTCTTGGTTTGCACATCTTCTCTACATCAGTCTTTCCTCTTGCTCCTGCCCAGGGGCCCTCTGAACCACTTTAGGTTTGCCTTTGCCCAATCTAGTGGATTTTTTTCTCAAAATAAATCTTAAAAATTTTAATATGCTTCAGTTTATACTTTTAACACTACTCACAAAAAATTGTATTTCCAACATTTACCTGAAAATCAACTTTTGTGAACTCATAACACATTTTAATATTGGAAAAATTGTCAGAAATAAAGAATAGTTTCTCAGGTTTATCTGTCAAAGTCTGTTCAGCAGGTAATGACTCCAAAGTGATTCGCATTTGCAATGAAACAGTGGGAAAATACTATTGCAAAAATAAATAGTTAAAAATAAAAAACACGAGGGGTGTCTCTGTCGTTCAGTAGGGTAAGCATCTTCATTTGCCTTTGGCTCAGGTGAGAGTCCTGGGATCCAGCCCATGAAGACTTCCTGCTCAGCCGGGAACCTGACTTCTCCCTCTTCTTGTGCCCCTCCCACTTAAGCTCTTTCTCACTCTCTCAAATAAATAAAATCTTTTAGAAAAAGAAGAAAAAATTCAAGTCAATATACAATAATCATAATAATAAATAGATGTTGATAACCTAAAAGGAGAGAGCATAATTAGAAAAAGCAACTTTGGTAGAATGTTTGAAAGTTTCTTACATACTTTAAATTGATATAAATATTGAGGGTCCTGGATTTTTATGATGTCTCATTTCCCTTTTTCTTTTTAAAAAATATTTGATATAGTACACTGTGTCATTTCTATAATATATAAATCATAATTAAAGTCAAATTGGCTTAATTTTCTTTGTGAAGGAAAAGATTGATCAGTAGCGATTTGGTTGAGATTGTAAAGGAGGGATAAATGATAGATGTTCAGATGATATGTTTTCTCAAGAGGAGAAAAAATGGCACTGAGGCTAAATTAATCAGAGTACACATAGCAGACAATTCTGCTTCAAGTATGCACTTACTATAAATGATAAAACTCTTTTCTTTCTGAAATTATTTATTTCATCAGCAGAGTGATTATTATATTCATTTATTCATTCAACACATGTAAAGTAATACACTGCTTTTTTTAACAACAGCTTAGTCTTCAAGACACCAATCAATGAAGTTTTTTAGTATAAAATAAAAAGAAATTAAGTATGCACACAAATACTCCAAAACATGAACATACACAGATATTTTTGGAAAAGCAAAAATAAACTAACATATTTTAAAGAAGCAAGGTATGAAATTGGGCTAGAATTGAAATAAGGAATTCACCTTGTAGCAGGTAATACATAATTCAGGTTTATAATAAGATGCCAATGAACAGAGGCATATACCAATTTATAGGGAATCAGAACAGAAGAAAATAGAAAAGACAGGTCACAATATTATTGTGAGTGATCCTTAATAAAACTAATTATTATGGATATTTTTAGGTGAGCACTGGATAGGAAGTTCTACATTTTCACTTGGGGGTGACATCACTAGAGTCAGGTCAACAGTGTTTGTAAAATGGGCTTGCAAGAGGTTGAGATGGGTGATGATTTCCATAGAGATAAGCACCATAAGTAGAGGTGTGGTTTAGCAAATGGAAGCTAAAGATGGGGTGAGAAACAAACAAGATAGATCGATAGATAGATAGATAGATAGGAGATAAGTCAAACTTGACTTTAATCCCTGGTCCAAGTTGTTTAGAAGATTTTGTAACTGAAAAATAGTAACAGCTACAAAAATAGTTAGTTTAGGTGAGACAAAGAAATGAATTGAGTTTAGATGTGTTGAGTTTAAAGGGGTCATGATAATTACAGTTGAAGTGTCCAGAGGGAGAGATGAGGACTGATGTAGAATTATAATTAGATATTTTAACAAGGAATGGAGATTCATTTAATCTACTTTAAATTGTGCGTCTTCATTATAAGGATACACATTCTAATTGCATCTAAGAAAGTTCCAACAAACAGGGCTCTACAGAACAGCTACCAGAAGGCCACTGTAGACTCAAGGCAGCTGTAGAGACTTGAACAAAAGGAGTCTATGTGCATCTTTTCCAATCAATTATGGCTAGGAAAAGGGTGCTAAAGGTTTCTGAACATGTGCACCTTGGGTTTTTGCTGTGAGGGATTCTCTGGGTAGGATAGTAGACCACAGATGGGCTGTATGAGTCATTAGGTTGTGGTAGAAAGGATTCTAAGTGGTTACCAAATCTATTTCATTTTCACCCTGAGTTTATAGCTCAGCTATATTGTCCTGCCTCCTCTGCAGGTAAGTAGGCCCTGTGATTAAGTTCAGAGCAAAGATATTTGCATTGTAAAGATGTTTGCCCCTTTCAGTCCTAATGCCTTAAACCTCTTCTGTGGTCTTTCTAATTTATGCATCTATTAGCAGGATGATGCCAGGGGAATCCTAAAGTCACACATTGAACATGGCATGAAGGGAATCAGGATCCATGAATCATTACTCGGGTTAAAGGTACTGAGCCCAATGAGTGAAAAATAAACTTTTACTGTATAAAGTTACTGAAATTTAAAGTCTTGCTATATCAAGTAACATTAATTATCCTGACATATGCAATATGTCATATCCTGACATTATGCAACGGTATATATAATATATATTTTTTCCAAACTTAAGTTATAAAAGGAAACAACTTCTTAGGAAAAAACCACCTACCATGAGGAGGACAATTTGTTCTGGTTAAACTAGTTAGAATCTTTTTGTTTCTAAATATAACTATAAAACTGATGCATTAAACTCTATAGAAATAAAATTTTAATGTACATGAACTTAATACACCTGTAGGGGATTTGCCTCTGATTTGGGATGACTTTCTCTGGAACCAATCCCATTTGATGCTTTTAATCACGTTGAGAAAGAAATATCAGATAGCTAAAATTTATAATTCTTACAGAGATATTTTCTAGTCCCCATATCATGCTTGATTCTTACTTGTTGTTCATGCAGATCTCTATCTGAACCTGGAAACTAATAAATTCTCCTGGCCTGGAATCTGATTCATTCCCATAATTCAAAAAACAGTGTTTCCCTTATCTATAGTTTCCTTGTACATTGTATCCTACCTGTCTGCTAAGGCTGAATAGTTTTCCTTTTTATTTTCCTCAGTAGGTCAAATGGCAGAGATGATGAAGAAAGCCCCCAAAGCTTAATTCTATTAGGTCTTGGAAAAATATGTCAAAAAAGATCACTGAAGTCCTCTTCTCAGTTTAAGGAATCTAGATTTAATAGGACAACCTAAAAAAAATATAAAATATTAAAAAAAATAAAAATTCAAGCAGACTCTATGTTCTGATATTACATCTGATACATCTAAAAGCCTTTCATTTTTTTTTTCCTTTATGGGTTTTTGGTTAGATTTTAACTATTTTAGTGTGACACAATTTATCTTCCATAAGATTCTTCCACCTTAAGTGTACAATTCAATAATTTGTAGTAGATTTAATGAGTTGTCAACCATCACCATAATCCACTTTCAGGAAATTTCATCAACTCTACAAGATCTCTAAGGTCCACTTAGCAGATATGCTTTTGATTAAAATTATTTGTGTCCCGACCACAATTTTGATTCTGACTACTTGGGGAAAAAACCCACATCATTAATTCACCTTAAAGTTTTGAAAAATTTGTATGCTAAATTTCACAGTAAAATTTTTTTTTGGCTGAATAACACTCATATAGATGTATGTTTTATTTCTGAGCTATTTATTTCTTTCCTTGGATCATGTAAATGGTTAAGACATATCTTCATTTAGTTTTTCCCAAAGCAGAGCCTGATTCAAGAATGTGGACACAGATCTGTTCTTTGGATAACAATCCCCCAAAGAAGGAAATGGAATTGGAAATTTGGGAAAGCTAACAAACAGTGTGTAGTTGAGATAGTCACCTCTGTGGCCACTGGAATTTGCTACAACTGGGGACCCTCTGAGAAACCTGTACAACATGCCTTAGGATTATTCCTTTGAAGGATAGGAAATGGGTATATTGAGCCACTGAGGACCCTTCCCTCATTGATTGAGGGCTTTCCCCAGGGTGGGAATTCACTTACATTTCAAGGCTGTCCTTTGCCTGGTTTAAGTTATCCTGTCATTGCTTTAAAGAAAAGCCCTTACACAGGAAAATAAAAGATTCAAAAGATATTTGAGATGAAATATGTGCAGCATGCACAGAAATTGTCAATCAAATTGAAGCACTGTCACATCAAAAGCTTCAAGGAGTCATCCCAACATCACTATTGTATTCTTCCGCCATCTTGGTCCTGCATTCTTAAGATCCATTCCCAATAATATTTTCCCAATTCCTGCTGGTACAAATTCTGAAATTAATTTAGTGAGTAAGATATTTCCTCTGGTATCAAGACCATAATTCCCCATAACTCCCTGCTTGGGCTACGCTGAGCCTTGACTGAAGTTATTTTTAGACATCACAAGGGGAAATATGGGTAAATCTGAGAAGACAATTCATCTTGCAAGGCATCTGACTCAGTTGAAGTCTCAGGACTAATTCTGTGAAAGCATACCTTATAATATTGAGAAGAGTGAGGGAGCTGCCCTTACATGGCTGGAGGACTCAGGGTATTTTACCCAGTGCTGCCATCTCAGCTCCTAGTATTTCACCTCTTTCTTGCTTGTTTTCAGTGGTGTAGTCGTTGTATCAGCCAAGTTAACCAGTTTCGGGATCCCACAGAGGGTCTGATTTCTAGGGCCACTGTCAATAGAAATTGTCTTTATGTAGGTTCCCCTAAAACAAGTCCTGAGACAAGGATTTTTGTGTACAGGTGGTTGTTTGAGGAAAGGATTCCAAAAGCAGGAGTGAGGGATTGGGAAAAATGAGAGAAGGTAAAGTGAAAAACCAATAAAGCTGCATTATTGATTTGGTTACTAGTCTGGCATCTGATGCTCAATTCTCCTAGAAACACTCTGAAGAACCTAGGAGAATATACCTCAGAATTTCCCATGTGGAAGAGAAGAGACTAGCATTTATACTTGAGCTCCTAATCTTCATTTGCCGTTTATTGTCTCTGGGAAGTTCAGAAATTCAGTTATCATAGACTTTCTCTTAGGCTATGCAAACTCATGGTTTTGAAGAAAGCCCAATTAAGAATAGCAGAGAAAGGAGAAAGGATGGGTAAGAGATAGGGAGAGAGAACTTGGAAGAGAAGTGGGCAGAATGCATGTGTGTTTTTGAAAACAGAGGTATGGGGGAATCAGGGAATGTGGTATGTGTACAGCTGCCAAAATATGGGTTTGGGAAAAGATGACACTGGGTAGATCTCATATAAAAGCTCCTCAAATGAAGGCTTATGTTTGGAAAGAGGTAGATACAGCAATGGTCTACTTAGAACTGGCCTCTGAGACTCACTGAAAATCAAGAATTCTCGTTGGTTGACACTGTAAATACAACTTAACCTAAAGCTGCACGCCTGCTTCCCTCCATCTGGGAAAGCTATTAGAAGTAAGGGAGCTGCTTCCAGAAAGTTCTCTGAGAATTGACTAAAATTAATTTTTGGCCACCCAGTGGACCTGGAGCCGCCAATACAGACAAACTTTTATCTTTGAAAGATAAAGAGAACTACATTCCTTTCACTCTGATGGATTGCTAGTCATAGCAACTTCATATTTTGGGACCTTCTGAACTTTCAAAGAATCCTCTTATAGTACATAACTGCAACAGCAGCCATTTGAAAGCCCAGTACTTGAATGAAAGGCAATTCACCTTGAAACAAGGGCTATAACCCTGTAAAAAAGTAATGTGCAGAGATGAGGTGCACTCTCAGAAGGCATTTGTGATTTTAAGAATACTGGAAGACTGTGATGAGGCAATATGAGGGAATACTATATAGAGCTTTAAACTATTTATAGATTCAGGTAGTATATAAAGAGGAGAAAAAAGTCAAATGCAACTTGCATGATGTATTGAAAGGTTTAAATTTTCTGATTTCTAGAGTCAGATAATAAGAAATAACAGGGAGGGATGAAGGCTGTGATTTTTAAAATCACTATGCTATAGACTGAATTTTTGTCTCTTCCCCAAATTCATATGTTGAAATCCAGTCTCCAATATGATGTAGAACTTTTGGGAGTTAATCAAGTTATGAAAATAAAGCCCTCATGAATCAGATTAGTGCTCTTGTAAAAAAAAGACCCTCTTGCCCCTTCCACCATGTGAGTTTACAGCAAGAAGACACCCTACTATGAACAAGAAAGCAGGCTCTCACCAGACACTGAATCAGTTGGCACGTAGATCTTGGAATTTCCTAGACTCTAGAACTGTGAGAAATAAAGTTCTGTCATCTATAAGCCGCCAGGATATGGTATTAATATTATAGAAGCCTGAATGAACTAAGACATATTATATAAAAAATTGAATTTTATTGAGAACTTACAGTCTTCCTATAGGGTAATGTTCTCAGAATCTGCTCAAATCACCAAGGCAGAGCCATCCATATATTGCCAAGCTGTGGCAGATCTCAAAGATTTTATTTATTTATTTGAGAGAGAGAGCGTGCTTGAGGAGGGGGGAGGCAAAAGGCACCATGCTGAGCTTAGAATCTCAAGACCCTGAGAACATGACCTGAGCCAAAACCAAGAGTCAGACACCTAGCTGACTGAGCAACACAGGCACCCTAAAACTCTGACATTTCTTGATGTGCTACAGGTCACTGTGACATAGATTCATTAACCAAAAAGACTTCTAGAATACCATAAAACTGGAGGGAGAGACTGTAATGGAAGATGGTGTTGTCCCAACTAGATCCCATTTACCAGCATTTGTAGTCTCACCCTACCTGCCAGGAATTGTTATCCCTTCTCTGAAGAATTATTCACCATCAGATACATGAAGCCAGAAAAGTCCTGCCCTCTTTCATCGAGGTTTGACTGTCTGAAGAAATTTGTGCTCCAGAGTTTTCCCTGTGAGACTGAACATAGCTGAGGCCACTGTCTTGCTTAGCTTCCCTCCATCTCATATTATTTCCTTTATTCTTTCTGGAGGACATTCACAATTAAATCACTTGAATATGATTCCAAGTCTTAGGCTTTACTTTAAGAAAACAATCTAAGAGACACCTCCAGGGCTGGCTGCACACACATATAACTTATGCACTCTCCTAGTCCCTTAATGTTAAGCTGTTGTCTTGAAATTCTAAATTTCTGAATGAGGAGTCTGTAATTTTCGTTTTCACGCAGCTCTGCTGACACCAAACTTCAAGGTCTTGGAACATCCCATATAGCTCTACACATGGAACAAGTTAAGATATTATCTAAGAGTTCAAAGCATTTCAAGTTCTTTTTTCACTTGATTAAAGAAAACAAAACAGCTTGAACTAAGCAGTATCCACAAAAAACCCACAAATTGTAACACAGAAGTATAAAGAGTATAAAGTAAGAATTAGGACACTTTAGGATTCTGAGGAGACTATGGGACTACACAAGGTTGACATTTTACCTGCCATCATTTTCCTAGCTTTAGGAAACAGCTTTAGGGAACACCTAGCTTAGAGACATCTAAATTCTAGAAACTCTCTGGAGGAAGAATCCATGTTTGAACAATTTGGTTTGGATTTTAGTCTTGATTGGCTCCCACCGTGATGGCAAAGAAAGTGGTACTTGTTATTTAATGGAACTGTATACTCCTTATTCCAGCCCAAGGTAGGTTCTACATTAAAAAGAGCAAACTTTCTCAAGAGAAGTAACCAGAGTTGAGTTAACATTGTTCTCCCCAGAAGAAAATGTATTCACTTTAGGTATGAAAATAAGAACTTTAACCAATAAGGAGAATTAACAAACATAATTCAGAGAACATTAGATAATCTGTAGTTAATTCATGGTATTACATTGGGAATTTGCATCTCAGAGTACCCCAATATAGCTCCTCCCTTTTGTTCTTGGAGACAGGCACATGGAGAAAAGAAATATAGTCACCCAATGGTGAAACACAAATTCACGAATTTATCAGAAAGACAGAGTGGAGAAATATAGGAAGATCTATGGGGGTAGTCTATGAACTCTCCATCCCACTATCATTCTTTGTCTCTCTGAGTCTCTGAGCTTTCTTATAGTCCAGGAGGCTAAAGAATATTCTACCTTATCATTCTGGGGATGGGATAAAGACATTTAAAGATTGCAGAGATTTAAATACTCACTTAAAAATGTTAATGATTTTATTAAATACAATTTAACTTTCTTTCTGTAACAGAATGTATGGTCCTTATCATCAGATGCTGCAGAAAGTGTAAGATAAGAGCTAAAAAGGAGCTATAATATCATCATTCAATCAGGGGACTCTAAGCCCTGCACATGCACCAGTGAGCTGAGCCTTGAACAGCTTGTTGTCCAGTTTCTCCCCAAAGCCTCCCTGAGATCATTTATCTATGAATATGACAGGCTAAAGTATGTGCTGGTCATCCAAACTAATCCATATATCATTTTTAAGATTGCTTGTTTTCATGGAAAAGATGGGATGGTTCTGTCATCTTCTAACAGTAGTAAAAGGCAATAATAACACTTTATAAGGTGTAATGAAAATTAGAGATAATGCATGCAATATGCTAGCCCCATTTTTGGTTTACACAGGAGCTAAAAAAAAAAAAAAAGACACTGTGACTTTCATCTCTAGAAAATTATATCCTAGTCCCTAGTAGGTTAGTCCCCAGCAAATGTTCTCATTAAGCAATGTTTTAATGTTTTGATATAAATTTTTATCAAGGATTTTCATAAAAAGTTTTTCTAAGAATTCTATATCTTCTGAAAACCGTAGTGAAAGACATTGTCCATTATGCTGTGCATTCAATAACTCCAGGTTAATGATCAATGATAAATAGTTTTGAATTTAGCATCAGAAAATGGTTTCCTATTTTTATTTTAATGTTACCAATGAGAATCCCTTTTCCTTCCTTCCTCCTTCTTTCCCTCTTTCCCCTCTTCCCTTCCTTTTTGGTTGCCAGGGATCTAAGGACTAAACTGAATATAGTATCAGCTTTTGTGTTCCTCTGTTTTATCATCCCTATATAATACAGCCCATGTTCTGTTTATGAGCCTCAACTTAGCAGTGAGGAAATTGAGCCTCAAGAGATAATTTGACCAATAGGTGGAGGAAGAATGTAAATTCATATATTTTGTCTTTAAATCTGGGTTATTTTTATGTAATCACAAATATTTCCTAGAGGTAGACTGCTTATCAACTATTAACGCTTTGCACAGTATAAAGGGCAACATTCTCCTCTATTTGTTGTTGTTGTTAGTTAGTTAGTTCTCTAAATTCGGTCCAGATTTGATTATTCACATGATTTGTAAAAGTTGTTTTTTGTTTGATGGTATGTTTTTGGCTTGATCTCCAGCAGCAGCTGCTATAGTGACTAATGGTATTCTGCTATAAAGACAGTTGATAATCCCACGTTAAGTGTTCAGCACAGACACTGGCATCTGATAAAATTGCAATAAGTATAGGGGCACCTGGGTAGCTCAGAGGATTAAGCTTCTGCCTTCGGCTCAGGTCATGATCGAGCCCCATGTCGGGCTCTCTGCTCAGCAGGGAGTGTGCTTTCCCCTCTCTCTCTGCCTGCCTCTCTGCCTACTTGTGATCTCTGTCTGTCAAATAAATAAATAAATAAATAAATAAATAAATAAATAAATTGCAATAAGTATATCATTACTGCACACTATGTTGTGTGTGTTACTAAGCCTGTAATATGCCTGGTTTGAAACAAATTTGAGGTTGAACTTGGTTACCTCATTAATCTCACAACAACTCAGTTAGGCAGGTGATTATCCTTGTTGTCCATATTAGATTAGACTTGAGTCAATCCTTTGATAAGTTAGTCCAATAAAAAGCCACCAGTTAGGATAAATCAAAGACAGAATAAAGTGCTCTGTAAACATCATCTCTTCCAATCCTTGAAAAGGAACACTGTGAGATATCATATATTGTCTCAATTTTCAGAGGCGGGAATGAAAGGAAATTATTTATTCAATATACATTAGAGCCCAGGTTCCTGAACTCTCCTAATCTCTACCCCATCTTCTTTTATTCTTCTTCTTTCCCCTACGCCTTTCCTCCTCTTATTGCTTTTTAAGACATTGATACTGAGATATCAACCACATACCATAAAATTTACCCATTTAAAGTCTACAGTTCAATTTCTTTGGTGTATTCAAGTTGTTGCAATTATCACCACTAAGTTTAGAACATTTTTGTCATCTCCCAAATAAATCTATACCCACTAGGAGTCACTCCCCATTCCCTCCCATCCCCACTGCACTCTTAATCAACCACTAATCTACTTTCTTCTTTATAGATTTACCTTTTCTGGACATTTCATTTGAATAGATTCTTGCAGTATGTACTCTTTTGTGTTGGGCTTCTTTCATTTAGCATAATGTTTTAAGGTTCATTCATATTGTACCATGTATAAGAACTTTATTCTTTTTATGGAAAACAGTTTGGTAGATTCTCAAATTGGTAAATATAGGGTTACTATAAGATCCAACAATTCCGTTTTTAGGTGTATATATACAAGAGAATTGAAAATATACTTGCACCCAGAAACTTGCATACAAAAATTCAAAGCAATGCCGCTTAAAATCACCCAGAAGTGGAAACAAGTCCAATGTCCATCACCTGATGAATAGATAAACAACCTGTGTTCTAGCCATGCAATGGAGGTTTTAACATCTGCCACCCAAACTGCAAACGGTCTTGCATTTGCCCTGTATTTTTTATTTCATTATGCTTCAAGAACAATGATGCTTTGGATAGTTCCCTGTCCAGAATTCTCAACTTTGGTTTTCTATTAACATTTTCCCATTAAGCAATTACAAGTGTCCTCCATATTAAAACAAAGTGAGCCCCACCTAAAACATTTCAAAATAAAAGAAAAGACAAAAAATATCTAGACTCCATGATCCCTTCTAGTTATCACTAGTGTCTTTATTACATTGCTATTCTTTCCTCAACTTACTTCATTCTGGTCCTTACTTCTATGAGACCAGATATGATCTATAATGTTCTCTTTGTTACTTCACTTAAGAGTCCAGTTTCAGGGGCACCTGGGTGGATCAGTGGGTTAAGCCTCTGCCTTCCCCTCAGGTCATGATCTCAGGGTTCTGGGATCGAACCCCACATCGGGATCTCTGTTCAACAGGGAGCCTGCTTTTCCTCTCTCTCTGCCTGCCTCTCTGCCTACTTGTGATCTCTCTCTATATATCAAATAAATAGGTAAAATCTTAAACAAACAAACAAAAAAGAGTCCATTTTCAGTAAATAAACTTCTTTGTCTCATTGACATAATTCTATGCATCATCCATGAAGACCTCCTGCATGAAGCAATCCCTCTTTTTGGTGTACTTGGCACAATGTACCTTGGTTTAACCCCTACCCAGCTCAGAATTTACTAACAAACTCCAGATTTGTGTTTTTGTGCAAGGAAATAATCTTTCCATTTGGATCACTCATAATAAACTTAAATTCAACAGGTAAAACTGTTTTTTTATTGTTTGTTTTTTGATGGCCTGTATCTCTGTAAGGGGTTAGCTCTATAAATGGCAGCACTATTATATTTTTAATATAGAAAACTAGGGGTGGGGGCGCCTGGGTAGCTCAGTGGGTTAAAGCCTCTGCCTTCGGCTCAGGTCATGGTCCCAGGGTCTTGGAATCGAGCCCCACATCAGGCTCTCTGCTCCGCAGGGAGCTTGCTTCCTCCCCTCTCTATCTGCCTGCCTCTCTGCCTACTTGTGATCTCTCTCTCTGTCAATAAATAAATAAAATCTTAAAAAAAAAAGAGAAAACTAGGGGTGGTATATGATTAGCAGCACTTCCACATCTCCCACCCCACCCAATTAATAACCAATTTTATTGTTTTTAATTTACAAGTATCTTTTAAATTCACCTCTTAAATTCATTTCTCTCCTTCCATAAGGCCACACACTTAGTGAAAGACACAGTGATCCCTTACTTAGACCAATACAACAGCAAGCATCTGACATAATCCCTGCCTAAATGGATCTCTTATGTGAATTGTTGCCCCACCCTCATCCTTACCAAATCCATTCTAGATACTTTAGTAGAAATAAACTTTTCTTTTAAACAGTTTTTTTTTTTTTTAAGATTTCATTTATTTATTTATTTGTCAGAGAGAGAGAGAGCACACAAGCAGGCAGAGTGGCAGGCAGAGGCAGAGAGAGAAGGACTTCCCACTGAGTAAGGAGAACAATGAGGGACTCAATTCCAGGACCCTGGGTTCATGACGCAAGCCAAAGGCAGCAGCTGAACGAACTGAGCTACCCAGGCACCCCAGTAGAAATAAACTTTTAAATAGTTGTGTTTGTTGTTTGTTTGTTTGTTTTTTTCCCCCACATCACTTTTTTGCTTACCCTTACCCTTAGGATAAATTCTATAATCCCTTCTGTGACTTAACAAGTCCCCCCATGACTGGGAACCAGACTGTCATCCTACCTCATTGTTTTCTACATTCCTCAGTGCCCCAGCAATAACTAGTTCTTCTTCCTCTCTCTCTCTCTGTCTTTTGTTGTTTCATGGAATAGGAACCTGACCTCTCTCAACTATCTAAATCCCAACCTCTTCTTTCTGCCAATATTTCTTTCCCTTCACCACTAAACCAGACTTCCTCCTTTTCTGAGACAGACCTTCCTTTACCCAGCAGATTTTGTTAGCTCCTATCATTACATACATTTGTAGTTCTCCGCACTTCCTCTCTCATACACGTGCAATTACATGTTTACATCTTTTCCTCTACACTGATAATACACTCCATGAACTAAAAAACATCATGTCCATCGTGTTTCTAGATGTCTTCAACATTTAGCATAGTCCTTTGCAAACTCTGGGTACACATATGGTCTGTGGTGGTGAATAAATAAGTACTTGTGACCAGAGACAGTTTCATCACCGTTGTCATTATTAACAGAACAACACTGCTGCTATCAAGATAAGCAACTACCACAGTCAAAGGAAAAAGGCAAACCTGAACCAACTACAGAACTTTCAGCAGGTCTTTCCTTCAGATTTTACCCACCTTCCTTTTTCATGCTCAGGCATCGTAAGATTATATTCACAAAACTCAATATTTTTAAAAGTTTTCATTTAAATTTCAATTGGTTAACATACAGTGTAGATTAGTTTCAGGTGTAGAATCTAGTGATTCAACACTTGGATATAACACGCAGTGCTTAGCACAACAAACACCATCCTTAATCCCCATCACCCATTTAACCCAACCTCCTACACAAAGTTCAGTATTTTCAAACATTTAGGATAGAGCAGAGAATTCATAAAACAAACCGAGAAATAAAAAAAAAAATTATAAATGCTCATTGCCTGGTCTTTAGATGATCAAGAAGGCTGAACAAGCTAAGGAAAATAATCCTTTTTGAAGGTATATTTGAAGATTGTTAATGATAGGAATAAAAAAGAACAGTCTGATGCGTTTAAAAAAAATAGGCTATCTGTCCAACTAGTTTGAAATAAAGTTTGCACATACATTCCCATTGTTTTTAAAGGGACAAAAATTTTATCTCTTCAAAAATCTGCCCCTGTTGTTTTTTCTCCCAATCCTTTCCCTACCCCTTACTTTTTTTAAAACAGGAACTGCTGCAGAAAATAAATAGTTATCATACCAGAAACAAACCTACCATGCCATTTTATTTAGTGTATATTTTCACCATACTTTTTTCTCTACCAGATCTAAATTGTTCAGGTGATTTAAGAGCTGGTTTTGGAAAAAAGATCCCAATTTACGAGATTAAAAAGAAAAGATTTTTTAAATCATTTTTTGATTTGCAAACACTGATATACCAAATAATCCAAGTAAATAGCTACCATGTCTAAGGTAAAAGAGATACACCGTTGAAAATTCTATCCTTATTTCCTATAGGAAAAATAGGTACCTTTTTGTTTGTTTCTTTGTTTCAAATTTTTAATTAATTCTAGTTAGTTAAAATATACTGTAATATTTCAGGAGTAGAATGTAGTGATTCATATCTTACATAGAATACCCAGTGCACAACACAAGTGTCCTCCTAATACCTACCATCCATTTAGCCCATCCCCTGCCCACCTCCCCTCCATCAACCCTCAGTTTGTTCTTATGTTTGCTTCCCTCTTTTTTTCCTTCTCCTACATTTATCTGTTTTGTTTCTTAAGTTCCACATATGAGTGAAATCATACAGTATTTGTCTTTCTTTGACTGACGTATTTCGTTTAACATAATACAATCTAGCTCCATCCGTGTCATTACAAATGGCAAGACTTTATTCTTTCTGATGTCTAACGGCCTCTTCTTTATCCATTCACCAGTCAATGGACATTAGGGTTCTTTCCATAATTTGGCTTTCGATGATAATGTTGCTATAAATATCCAGGTGCATGTGCTCCTTTGAATTAGTATTTTCGTATCCTTTGGGTAAATACCTAGTAGTACAATTGCTGGGTTGTACAGTAGTTCAATTTTTAACTTCTTGAGGAGTCTCCATACAGCTTTCTAGAGCTGTACCAGCTTACATACCAACCTGTACGAGTTTACACACCCACCAAAACTGTAAGATTGTTCTTTCTCCACAACCTCACCAACATCTGTTTGTTTCCTGTGTTGTTGACTTTAGCCATTTTGACAGATATGAGGTGGTATTGCATTGTCGTTTTGATTTGTATTTCCCTGATGATGAGTGATGTTGGGCATCTTTTCCTGTTTCTGTTAGCCATCTGTAGGTCCTCCTTGGAAAAATGTCCATTCACGTCTTCTGCCCATTTCTTAACTGGGTGTTGTGTTTGATAAATTCCTTATACGTTTGGATACTAACACTTTATCAGATGTCATTTGCAAATATCTTCTCCCATTCCATAGGCTGCCTTCCAGTTTTGTTGAATGTTTCCTTCACTCTGTGGAAGTTTTTCATCTTGACGGAGTCTCAAGAGTTCACTTTTGCTTTTGTTTTTCTTGCCTTGGGAGACATGTCTAATAAGAAGTTGCTATGGCTGAGGTCAAAGAGGTTGCTGCTTGGTTCTCCCCTAGGATTTTGATGGTTCCCTGTTTTACGTTTGGGTCTCTGATCCATTTTAAATTTGTTTTTGTGTCTGATGTAAGAAAGTTGCCCAGTTTCATTCCTCTGCATGTTGCCATCCAGCTTTCCCAACACCATTTGTTGAAGAGACTGTCTTTTTCGCATTGGATATTCTTTTCTGCTTTGTCAAAGATTAGTTGACCATAGAGTTGTGGGGTCATTTCTTAGTTTTCTGTTCCACTGATCTATGTGCCTGCTTTTGTGCCAATACCATACTATCTTGATGACCACAGCTTGAAGTCCAGAATTGTGATGTCACCAGCTGTTTTGCTTTTTCAAGACTGCTTTGACTCTTCAGGGTCTTTTGTGATTCTATACAAATTTTAAGATTGTTTGTTCTAGCTCTGTGAAAAATGCTGTTGGTATTTTGA